>NW_028318132.1:0-362500 GCF_062004578.1 Staurois parvus | reverse complement strand
AGCTCTGCAGCACTTTGGACATTTCCTGCCTTGAAAATGGCCAGATCATGGCAGCACATCTGACCACCCTTTAATGTCTACGGGCATTCTAGGATGTTAGAAGAGTAAATGACCAATGATCTTTGGAGTCCATGCTGTGTGCCAACTCTTAACCTCCAAAAGCAGGAAGTCAAGAACCAAAAGGCCTCACATAAAGTTTGTAACCAGCATGCTTACCTGAAATTAACAATAGCACAGGTTGCAATGTGGTTTGAGAACATACTGATATAATGAATCGATTTTTGGCCAATATTTTTCCACGTGGCTCAGTCCATTTTGAAATCTACTAATGTCAAGCCAGGTGATGCTTGCAGGGCCACCCATGGTTCAAATTTACTTTGATGGAGCTGGCAGAAATTCAAATTGTCTATGTGGGTCTTTCATTTGCATCCAGAGTTTATTTTTGGTTATACACTAGATAAGCATCAGTGATGTCTCACTGTTCCTTTATGCCAGCCTCAAACTGACAAACACATTATATATATATATATATATATATATATATATATATATATAAATATATATATATATATACACACACACAAGTAAATGTGTATGACATAAACAGTACACTGTATATGAGGCCTGTCAAAGACAAGGTAACTTTCTTTAGGATGTTTTACAGAGACTCTGTACAGCAGGCGCCGTAGGATGCCCAATCTTATCTTGGCTGTGCTCTCTCACCACCCTGATCAACTTCTGAAACCCAGAGAAGCAAAAACCACACTTATAGGTATGATGAATGCGTGCATTGCCACCAGCCACCCATAATGTCTTGCTCTGTATGAGGCAATCACACAATGTCATACTGACCTGCATTTCTATCTTCTTAGTACAAGTTCTCTTTAAACTCTCCAAACCGAACACAAAGATGTAAAATAAGAATACCATTTTGATGCAATCTCAGGTCTTTTTTTGTCTGCCATAAATATTGTGGTTAGTACAAATTTCTTAACCTAAAGGATTGCTAAAGCTGTCCATGCACATAGCAGGCTGAACGGGAAAAATCTCACAGATGTTTTATAGTATGGATGAACAAATCTCCCATCTTGGCTTTTGTATTTTGACAGCCGGCTGCACCAGCTATGAAATTACCCAAACAGTGCTTGCATTTGATTGAATGGAGGCGCTGTTCAGCTGGCAAACTTCCGCCCGGCTCCTTTGATTTTTCAGTCAAAGGATATCAAGTGGGGGTCAACTGACAGGGTGAATTTTGGCTCCAATTCTCTGCATATGGCTTGTCACAGGATTTTATTGAGAGCAGCAGGAGCCAATGGCTCTCACTGCTCCCTCTGTGTTTAGAAACCAGCACCACTGCAGACAGGGCAATGGTAAGTATAGGGGGTGAGGGAGCGATAAAAATAATGAAACATCTTTTTTTACCTTAAAGTGGTTGTAAACTCTTTTTTTTATACTTTTACCTACAGCTTATAATAAAGCTTACCTGTAGGTAAAATTAATCTCCTAGATGTGCACCATTTAGGACATATTCACTTTTTTTTCGAGCCGGCGCATGTGCTTTGAAGGAGCAGCATACCCGTGCTGTTCCTCCAGAGCACTGTGCCGTGGTCCAGGTCTCCCATGTGCATACGTGAGAGTGACGTCATTGCGGCTCGGCCAGTCAGATGTCCAGAGCTCGCGAACCCAGGAGGACCAGGTGAAGATGGAAGCCTCTTGCAGCAGTGACAGCGTGCCGCTGGAGGGCTTTCTTTTAAGGTAAGTCCTTCATAATTTGCTAGTATGTGATGCATGCTAGCACATTATGACATTACCTTGCAGGGCATTTTTTTATTTGATTTTTTAAGCTGCGGTTTACTACTGCTTTAATGCAGGGAATGTATTAAGGTACAAAAGTTCTGCCTTCACAACTACTTTAATGCTTAACCTTCCCAAACCCCTTAACTAGGTCTTAACTCCTAATATGGCCCTAACAGTTAACCCAACCCACAAAATTGGCCCTTAACTCTTAACTGCCCCAAACAGCTAAGCTCTAACAGCACTGAACACTTAGATCACAACAGTTAACTCATTCTAAAATGAGCCCTTACACCACCCCTCCCCCACCACCACCTCCGATAACCACTTAAACTCGAAGACAGTTTAATTTAACTCCTTAATTTTGGACTCCAACAGAAATGTAACTGCTTAACTATTTGATAACACTGATGTGACCAGCACAGAGGACCATGGACCTTGCCGTGTACTGAACACAGTGGTAACAAAAGATAGCACCGCCCATCCCCCAGGAACAACAGCGCTGACCTCCTGGTTCCAAAAACGAATGGTTTAAGCTCTGACCTGTAAAAAGAGGTGAAGCTTTACCAGACGTTGCATGTGAAGTGCTTTGTCAGTTTTGCTCAGAAGGATTAAAATAACTGTCATTTACAGTACATCATTGGAGCAATATTGGTACTCTCAGCAATATGATTAAAGCCTTGCATTAGTTTCTGTAAATTTGAAATCAGTCTGCTTTCCTTTCAACTATGGGAACCCTGTTCATGTGCTGTTTAATGTGGCTGCTAACAGAACATGAGAACCACAATAAAACAACGAAAACGATATACGCTGAAGAGTTTTCTTGTTTTTTTAAATATTACAAAAGGATGAAAAATGGGACACAAAGATTCCTCGTCACAATTGCAAGGATTTCCTTTACAGAAAAGACAATTGCATTTCCGCACATCTAGTGAGCAGATAACAGTCACATGACAGGAGAAAGTGTTCCTTCATCTTTTATTCTTGACTGCCAGGAAAGCTAAAATCCACAGGGAATTTGTTTCCAGGTTTCTCTCACAACAGTCATGACATGACAAATGAGTGCAATACTTACCAGGTCGCAGTAAAGTTATTGCACAGCCACCTCCTCCAGCACCTGTCAGTTTACTGTGCAGACCATGCGAAGCAGTCACCTGACAGAGTTTGTCCAATGAAGGATGCCCAACACCAATCACATTTAGATGATGTTGATTGATGTCAATCAGTTCCTGGAAGAGTAATGCAATATTAAGCTACTAGAGCAGAATCACATCCCATGATGTTTCTATTCTTATGCAAGCAAACATATTTCATTGTTGTTATTGAATATTACGGAAAATCATTTGAACAGTTCATTTTTTTATGCAAAGCTTGATTTATTAAAGAGTTTAACATTAGGAATGGTCTATTGTTGCCATAGACTTCATTTTATTTTCCAACCTGCACGAGACATATGAAGAACAGACTGGTTTTTGATGGCAACACAGTTCTTATTTCAGGCAAGTTATCACTAAGTACAGTGGCATCTCATATCTACTGTGTCCAGTTTATCATCCATTTGGAAAATTAGAGCATTTTGAGGGTTGGCAGGTGTCTTTTCAAAATGTCAGGCATGGAGACATCTTTCCATTTCAGTGATGCTGGGACCAGCCTCGGATTATTGTGCAAGTCCACCCAATTACAAAAGTCCAGTACACATGCACATAAATACGCCTGAAAATTAGTGCTTCCAGTGTCAGAAATACTCGTTTCCCTCTTGGTGCAAAGCCTTACAGTCCAAATACTCAATTCTACTGAGGTAATAGGATTTGACTATTTAAGAACAAAACATTAAAAAAATCTGAAATCTGAGTACAACCAAAGAGAAGCACTAAAATGTCACCTATATATAATATTATTTTGTAGTACTGCATCTCCTGAAATCCTCAAGATGATTCATAGTTTTTACAATCACTGTGCTGTTTCAAGAAATGTATAGAAAACCAACAATAACACACAGATTGATTCTTTGTATTTAACAATCTCAAATGCAACATACTTTAGAGTCACTCTACAACAAGATACAGTTTCTTTCCTGATACAAACAGTTCTATGTGCTGATTTCACTTGTACTATGCAAACCTTATTGTTTTGTGGCTCATATAACAAACAAGAGCATTGCTATTCCCTCAACTAGATTACCTCTAACACTGAATACTGGTCCATAGACAATCCTGAAGATGAAGCTTCTAGTATGTGCTGACACTCTTGAGAAATTGCATGTATTGATGACAGGACTGGTTCTATAATACCTGGATACTGTAAGAAAAACATATTTCACAATGTGAGTATTATATAACGTCCTAACAATTTACCATTTCATTAGAGCAAATGTAAATCGAAGAATGTTAAAATGGGATTTTTGAACTTCTTGTAAAATCTATTTATTGGAGTCCATTGAAGGACACAAATTTAGAGTTTCAGGTTACACTACCGCTTACAGGAGGATTGGAAACTGGCAGCCCAGTATAAGCCCTCGTACACCCAACAGATCTCGAATTTGTGGCAAATCAGCACCAATAGCATGATCATAAATACAGAGGGGTGCAAACTGTGTCCTTTGATGGATTCCAACAAATGGATTTTACAGCAAGTACAAAAATCCCATTTTCTCTCACCTACAGTTGCAAGAAAAAGTATGTGAACCCCTTGGGATTACGTGGAGTTTTGCATGAATTGGGCATAAAATGTGCTCTGAATGTCATCTAAGTCACAACAATAGAAGAACACAGTCTGCTGAACATAATACTACACAAACATTAGATGTTTACATGTTATGTGCAATTAAACCATGGCAACATTCACAGTGCAGGGAGGAAAAAGTATGTGAGGCCCTAGCTTAATGACTTCTCCCAGAGCTAATTGGAGCCAGGAGTGAGCCAACCTTGACTCCAATCAGTGTGATGATATTGGATGTGTTGCTGACAGCTGTCCTGCCCTTAAAAAACACACACCTGTTTTATGTTTACTGGTTTCAAGAAGCACTGTCTGATGTGAACCATGCCTTGCAGAAAAGAGCTCTCAGAAGACCTACGATCAAGAATTGCTGACTTGCATTAAGCTGGAAAGGATTACAAAAGTATCTCCAAAAGCCTTGATGTTCATGTGTCCACGGTAAGACAGACTGTCTATAAATGGAGAAAGTTTAGCATGCCAAATTCCACCCAGCAGATGACATCAGTGCTCCATCCCTCAGTGCTCAGTGTTATTACCAACAGAAAGCAGGAAATAGAACAACGCCCAGTAGTGCTAGTATTGATGTAGCTCCTGGCAGGATCAACAGATATTTTTTGCACTTATCAAACATTTAAAGTATATGTATTTTTTTTCTTAGTTTTGCACACAAATGCGAACAGTTATAACCTATGTTTGGCTTTTGCTGCAATCTGGGGCTCCATTAGAGTTCCTGTTGCAGATTGTGTCCTGTTGATAACAGGAGGTAAGGGAGCAAAGTGAGGTTAAAGCTCTCTAACATGGAGCCCTAGATAGCAGTAAAAACCTCCTCCTGACCTGGGTTATTTTTTTTTTTTTGGACTGGACCCCTCTGCAACTCTGATTAAGCAATGCTAAGTCTAGTCACCTTGGTGGTGCAAACTGACCAAGGTGTGGTAGGCTTTTTATAATCATAATGGGCAGGAGGCAGTTAAGTGTCAATGCCAGTCATTCAGGATGTAAATCAACAGAAAAAAAACAGAACTACTGTAGCTATTGCTTTAGAGTTTCTTCAGCTAATTTGGTAATCACATAGCCTTCAAAAAAATAAACTTATTTTACCAAATCTGAAATTAACCGCTTCCCGACCACCCTACAACAGAACTACTGCTACAGGGTGGCAGGGCTGCACAAAATAATGTATATATATTTGTATCTCGGGGTACGGGGTACGCGTGTGCCCTACCCGCACTGCCTTTGGTGGCTACAGCTGTCGATCACCGGGTCCCGGCCGGAGATTCCCCGCCGACACCCAGTGATCACCAAGGCACACTGATTGAGGAGAGGTCTGTATGTAAACAATACAGATCTTGCCCCTGTCAGCTCCACCACACTGCTTTGTATTGCTCTGCATCACTATATTAGTGTCACTGGGAATGTCAGTGACAGTTGGTAAATTCCTCCCCAGTGTCAGAATCCCCGCCGCAGTCCCGCTATAAGTCGCTGATCGCCGCCATTAATAGTATAAAAAAAAAAAATTCCAGTATATGTACCGCCGTTTGTAGATGCTATAACTTTCACGTAATCCAAATAATTAGCAAAGACATGTAGCAGAATACATTTTGCCCTAAATTTATGCCGAAATTTGATTTTTTAAGTTTTTTTACTGGACATGTTTAATAGCAAAAAGTCAAAAATATATTTTTTTTTTTCTCAAATTGTCAGTCTTTTATTGTTAATAGCACAAAAAATAAACCGCAGAGGCGATCAAATACCACTGAAACAAAGCTCCATTTGTGGGAAAAAAAAGGATATAAATTTCATTTGGATGCAGCATTGCATGACCGCACAATTGTAAGTTAAAGTAACACAGCGCCGTATCGCAAAAAATGGCCAGGTCAGGAAGGGGGGCAAATCCTCTGGAGGGCAAGTGGTTAAACAGGTACATATTTGTATGAAAGGTTGACATATTAACTTCTAAGGAAAAAACCCAAACCTTGAGTAGCTTATCTTTTACTCCTGCCACCAGGATCTTTGTGCTGCGCGGAACTCTTGTGTTGGTGAGCAAAATCTGCAGCAATGGTACCCTGGAAAGAGGCCACAATATATTATACTGGGTCCATTGTAACATTTCAGCAATTTGCTGGAAAACAGAAAGAATGTTTCGCTAACAGAAAATGCATAAGCAAAATTAATTTCTACAATATATTTTATTATGAACCTGCAGACTGCTCTGGGCTTAAGGTATTTATACACAACTGATGAAACTTACAGTAGTTTGAACATTGAAATGGCTTAGTATAGGACAAACATATTTTGGCCAAAATACACTATATTACCCAATGTTTGGTATGTGTTTTAGTCTTCTAGGGAGTGATATGCTTGAGATGCCCATCAGCCTGCTTAAACAAATTCCCTGTTTTTGAATGTTGTCTTTGAAAGTATAGGGTTACTGGGATGTGGTCTGGACCAAGCGTAACCCATCAAAAGCATTCATTTGTTTTCTGTATATTGTGAAAAAAAAGTTGTGCAATAGTTTTGTAAAAGTGTAAAAGAAAATGAACCCAGGGCACTTCCTGGTAGTGTAAGTGTGGCCTGCCCCTTGCACAATAGAACCCCGTTGTTGGCCACAGGAACCTGACATTAAAGTAATAGAACAGGAAAACGGTGAAGGATCAGGCCAGCTGTTTTACACAGGAATTGTCAAAGCTTTCAGATGAGGATGCCATGGGCTTTGGGGTTCCTGCAGCAATTCTAATGGACTTCTGAAAGAATTATCAAATACACCTAGGCGCCTGCACCTTATGCAAGTGGCCAGTTCATGTTTTAAATAACAGGTCTATTATAAAGCAGAATTCAGACAAATATATAAAAACACTCAGTCCAGTTATGACCTCATTACAAAAAAATGTTTTTTAAAAACGACTGTTTTAGGTTTCTAAATGTTTTTACTCTATCTTTACTCGAAGAAAAAAAAAATATGCTTGACTTTGGGACTTTTGATATGTGCTGCCTGCAAACATTTCAAGTCTCTTACCATATACAGTGGATATAAAAAGTCTACACACCCAAAATGTCAAATACACAAAATGTCAGGTTTCTGTGATATAAAAAATTAGACAAAGATAAATCAATTCAGATCTTTATCCATCTGTAATGTGACCTATAAACTGTACAACTCAACTGAAAAACAAACTGAAATCTTTTTGGAGGGGGGGGGGGGGGGGGGTAAACATAAAAAACTAAAATAATGTAGTTGCATAAGTGTGCACACCCTCTTATAACTGGGGATGTAGCTGTATTCAGAATTAAGCAATCACGTTCAAAATCATGTTAAATAGGAATCAGTACACACCTGCCATAATTTAATGTGCCTCTGATGAAACCCCAAATAAAGTTCAAAGCCCTGGTCCGCAGAGAGCTTCCAAAGCATTAAAGGGATCTCATTGTTAAAAGGTATCAGTCAGGAAAAGGGTACAAAAGACTTTCCAAGGCATTAGATATACCATGGAACACAGTGAAAACAGTCATCATGAAGTGGAGAAAATATGACGCAACAGTGATATTACTAAGAACTGGACATCCCTCCAAAGCTGATGAAAAGATGAGAAGAAAACTGGTCTGGGAGGCTGCCAAAAGGCCTACAGCAACATTAAAGGAGCTGCAGGAATATCTGGCAAGTACTGGCTGTGTGGTACATGTGACAACAATCTCCTGTATTCTTCATGTGTCTGGGCTATGGGGTAGAGTGGCAAGACAGAAGCCTTTTCTTATGAAGAAAAACATCCAAGCCTGGCTAAATTTTGCAAAAACACATCTGAAGTCTCCCAAAAGCATGTGAGAAAATGTGTTATGGTCTTATGAAACCAAGGTTGAACTTTTTGGCCATAATTCCAAAAGATATGTTTGGCACAAAAACAACACTGCACATCACTAAAAGAACACCATACCCACAGTGAAGCATGGTGGTGGCAGCATCATGCTTTGGGGCTGTTTTTCTTCAGCTGGAACTGGGGTCTTAGTCAAGGTAGAGGGAATTATGAACAATTCCAAATACCATTCAAAACTGGCACAAAACCTTCAGGCTTATGCTAGAAAGCTGAACATGAAGGGGAACTTCGTCTTTCAGCATGACAACGACCCAAACCATACATCCAAATCAACAAAGGAATGGCTTCACCAGAAGAAGATGAAAGTTTTGGAATGGCCCAGCCAGAGCCCAGATCTGTATCCGATCAAAAATCTGTGGGGTGATCTGAAGAGGGCTGTGCACAGGAGATGCCCTCGCAATCTGACAGATTTGGAGTGTTTTTGCAAGGAAAAGTGGGCAAATTTTGCTAAGTCAAGATGTTCCATGCTGATAGACTCATACCCAAAAATACTGAGTGCTGGAATAAAATCAAAAAGGTGCTTTACCAAAGTATTAGTTTATGGGTGTGCACACTTATTATTTAGTTTTTTATTTTTACTTCCCTCCACCTAAAAGATTTCAGTTTGTTGTTCAACTGAGTTGTACAGTTTATAGGTTACATTAAAGGCGGAAAAAGTTCTGAAATCATTTATCTTTGTCTCATTTTTTTACATGACAGAAACTGACATGTTAACAGAGGTGTATAGACCTTTTATATCCACTGTATGGGACACTAACTTTCCTTATTTGTCTTGACCTAATGTGGAGAGATTTTAAATAGATTATCAAGATGGGCTTCAGGAGCAGTCAGGATTGAAAGTGCTTCATTTTACAGTGCATGTAACACTATGCTCTTTGAGACTTTTAAATTCAAACATATTTCAAAGTGTAAAATAGCATGACACAGGTTTCATAGGAACCAGCCATCAGAACTGCTAAGATGAATGACATTTATACTACTACCAAGGACATATGCATAGTGCCTAAAATTGGGTTTTGGTTTGACTCGTTGTACTCTATACAAACTGTCAGAAAAGAAAATGAATCACCAAGATGCAGAAATTCTTGTATATTTAGAAGACAGCAGTTTTCTCCTCTGACATATTTCGTGATGAAGAGAGCTTTATCAGAGCACTCTTTAGTATGAAACATGTGAGAGGTGACCTCTGCTGCCATTTTAATAAACAAAAAAATTTGCTACAGCTCAGAGAATGGTGGTTCATTTTCTTTTCTGCACTTTAGAGGTTGTTAAAAATTGACTGCAAATATTAACAAATGTTTTTCTTTAATATATTAGTATTCTTGTGAATTAGTACTATTAGTTTTCCTGCTTAGGTTAATCTTGCATTGTATAAAGCTTGTTCTTTTTCATCTGTTGCACTCAGTCTGTGAAATGCTCTTTATGACAACACTAACTAAATGAAAAATATACAAAAATCATAAAACGAAAAGGCCAGCATAAAAATGTACCTGTTCATTGGGGTTATTTGCCCAGCTTGATACTGTAAGGCACCACCTAAAGAGAAGCAAGTCAAGTTACATATCAAATCTTTATCAAGCAAAAAAGAACAGTCCAACAGAGCAAAATATATCAGTCAGCCACAAAAGACAAGCATATATGTATACCATTTTTATAAAATGTTTTGGTGAAACCGATGAATAAGATTGTATTATGGACTGATTTTATGAAATGTAAGTTATATTAGTTGATTTTATATTGAATTGAATAAAGTACATTATTTAATAGTTGTGCCTCAAAAATCCCATCTTTCACAATACGCTACTAGAAACAACAGTCAATTAATAATTCGGAGAACCAAAGGAAATGTAGAATGAATATTTCTGTTACACTTTTTTTTCTCAAGTTTTTTTCAAAGCCATTCACATTAGTCCTACTCCCATAGTTTACAATCTATTGTTCTGCCTAGAGCTAAACGTGTGGAAACCCAAAACAGGGTGGCTGCCAACTGACATGTTAGTATGCATTTGGAATGTAGGGGAAAAAAAAAAATCAGAGCACCCAGAAGAAGACATAAGGAGAACATGCAAACGTCACACAGATAGTATTTTGGGTGGGAATTGTGTCTAAGACTCTTGAACTTCTAATCAGAGTGCTAGCCACATGCTTAGCATACATACAGTCTGATATTCCCAATGCACTGAAATGTTTATGGACCTACATTGTGTGTTTCTGATTACTTGCACATATACTAAGCATACAGTCACTAAAGAGGTTTAAACAAATAATGGTGAACCTATAGTTAGTGGAGGTTATTTACTAAAACCGGAGAGTGCAAAAATCTGGTTCAACTCTACACAGAAACCAATCAGCTTCCAGGTTGTATTGTCAAACCTTAATTGAGCAAACTAAAGTTAGAAACTGATTGGCTACCAAGCACAGCTGCACCAGATTCTAATAGCACCAGGTTTAGTAAATCTCCCCCAGTGTGTCATACAGTAAGCACAAGGAACAGCACATGTATCGGCTTAGATTATGCATGCTACCCTACTGCTTGGATTTCTGGGCATTACTACTTACCCAGTGTTGCTACAGCATTGTCCACACCAGATGGATTTCCATGAATTACCTTTTCCCCCTGAAATGCCCAACTATTAATGAGCTTTAACTCAGTCTCTGTCCACCTATCAAAAAATATTATATTTTAGTATTTAGATTAGAATCTCACAGTATGTATATTTAAAAACTCACCATTCAAGTATAAAAAGAACAATGTCAATATTTCACATTCTATTTTATACATCCATATTGGGAGCCAAATTAAATGTAGTAAGTAGTATGGATTACACAGTGCAAAAAATGTCCTAATTAAAGCCATACTGGAATAAAATAAACTTCATACCTGACATCTTCTGTGCCTTCCTGTACCGGGCATGAAATCCTTCCAGAGACAGTTAGCAAGGCAGCAGCCAGACAAACAGAATAAGCAGCGCTAGACCCTAAACCGGCTCCTGGAGGTAGCTGGGACCAAACCACGATGTTCAACCCTTTGATATCCCTAGATCAATCATAACAGCTTAGAAACCATTCAGTGGTACAACTTACCAGTTCCAAAACATTTCTTGGGGCTGTTTGGATATAACTATAATACTTTATGGAATAAGCACTCAGATCACAGAATAAAGATAAGTGTATATTTTTTATAGGAAAATGCATGTAAAACTCAAATTTACCTATTCCTTCCACAGTGACCAAGTTGCTTTACTTTCTTTTAAAGTTATATTTAAAGAAATTTGTACTGAAAGAATCTGCTCACATCTCCTTCTGTAAATACTAGTTACCTGGTTGTCATACAGATTCAGTGGCTTCAGTACTGTGAGTGCCACATGCATGCATATCAGGAGCTCCACCTCCACTCTGACTTTCCTGCTGATATGCATGCCAGTCACTCAGAAAGTACTGACACTTACGTCAGCCAAGCAAACAGCATTTTCATAAGAAGGTCAGTATTGGCGTGCTCTGTATTTCTCTCTTTTTCTTTGTTGTTTTTTCAATAAACCTATACAAATATAATAACAAACACACCAATCATTCTAGTCTCTCACTTCTCTTTACATCAGGTTTTGGTATTCATAACAAAGCCTATAATGGGCACAAAAAGCAGTCCCAATAACAAACCATTAGAATATATGTGCTACAAGGGGTGATCAGGATCCTGGATCCAGAGAAACAAGTGTACGTGGATTTGAAACCCATTTACCGCACATTTTATCAAAGGCCTGGGGCGATATCCTGAAATCATAAGTGAGTTTGTAGAACGATAGATTGTCATTAATCAGTTTCTTCCAAGTTGTAATAGACAGGGCAGAAGACCCCTTCCACATTAGCAGAATCATTTTCCTGCCAAAACGTAGAATATATACGAAGTAACATTTTAGCATGTTCAGAAAATAGGTAAATCACTAGGATACCTAATAGTCAATTTTGGGGGCGCAAAATATTGGGAAGTCCCAGAGCTGAGGAAATAAAGTCACTGACTCTTAGCCAGAAATGATAAACATACTTGCAGGTCCAAAAACAATAGAAGAAGTCAGCAATATCTCTGCATCCCTGAAAGCAAACAGCAGTAGGGCACAGGCCCACTTTATACATTTTAGCAGAGGTAAAATGACTATGATGAAACAATTTCAGTTGTATTACTCTGCCCCTAGAGAAAAATCACTGAGCTTTTATAGGTTTCTTCTAATTCCAACCAATCCTGGTCAGTGAGCTGAAGAGCAGGCAAGGACAACTTGAACGGAGCCTTTTGTTCTCTAGCTTTGGATATAGCAGTAAGTGCAGAATAGTAGTAGAAACTAACGTCATAATTGTTGGGTTATTATAGGTCTGGAATTACATGCAAATTGCAGGCCAAGGCTGGTAAAAGCAAAATTAAAAAAAAAAGGGAAGGGAGGTTCACATTTTTCCCTTAATTGGAGAAATGTCTTAAATTCTTGTGTGAAATATACTGGAGATTTCAGCCCACTTCCAGTTGCAGTACAAGAAATGGTAGTAATAATAGGCAGAATCCATTATACTGAGAAAAAAATGTTTTAAAGGATAAGTCACAAATGCTATTGGTAGTTCTAATTTCCCATTCACAAAACTCAGTGAATGAATGACACGGTCGGGCGGGCAGTGCCACACATGGCCGTGTTTTTTAAAAATTGTGACTGCGAGCCGGAGAAGAAGATTCCCCACTTGCTGTCACAACGGGGGATCGGGGGTGCTGGGGCCAGTACTACAGTAACATGTTACACCCTGAATATGAATGTAACATGTTACAAAAGATGAACTTAGCCTTTAACTGCACATAGCATTTGCAATTCATTTGCAAAGCAAGCTGTCTACCTTCTTAAAAAGTGTACTAAAGGAAGGACTCAATAGTGCACAATACTGATTTCTTTAGCAGTAATTTTTCAGTTTCACACTCCATATGCACTGCAACACAACATTACACCCTGTTCCAAATTATTATACAAATTCTATTTAAGTGTCACAAAGATGAAATATTTTGTTTTTCAGTTTAACTCATGGATGTCATTGTGTGTCAGGGCTCTTTTGATCACTGAAAACAATCTCGGACACCTGTGATAATTAGATTGGCCGGTGAGCCCAATTTAAGGAAAACTACTAAAGGAGGGTGTTCCACATTATTAAGCAGAGCACCATTTTCAAGCAATATGGGGAAGAAAAAGGATCTCTCTGCTGCCGAAAAGAGTGAAATAGTTCCATGCCTTGGACGAGGTATGAAAACATTAGATATTTCACAAAAACTTAAGCGTGATCATCGCACTATTAAGAGATTTGTGGCTGATTCAGAGCACAGACGGGTTCGTGCAGATAAAGGCACATTGAGGAAGATTTCTGCCAGATCCATGCATCGGATCAAGAGAGCAGCTGCTAAAATACCATTACATAGCAACAAACAGATATTTGAAGCTGCTGGTGCCTCTGGAGTCCCACGGACATCAAGGTGTAGAGTCCTCCAGAGTCTTGCAACTGTGCATAAACCTTCTATTTGGCAACCACTAACCAATGGTCACAAGCAGAAATGGCTGCATTGGGCAGAAAAATACATGAAGACTAATTTTCAAACAGTCCTGTTCACGGAGGAGTGCTGTGCCACCCTGAATGGTCCAGACGGATGGAGTAGTGGATGGTTGGTGGATAGCCACCCTGTTCCAACAAGACTGCGACGTCAGCAAGGAGGTGGTGGAGTCATCTTTTGGGCCGGAATCATGGAAACAGAGCTGGTCGGCCCCTTTAGGGTCCCCGAAGGTGTAAAGATGACCTCTGCAAAGTATGTGGAGTTTTTGACTGGCCACTTTCTTCCCTGGTACAGAAGGAAGAAGTATGCTTTCTGTAATAAAATCATCTTCATGCAAGACAATGCACCATCTCATGCTGCAAAGAATACCTCTGCATCAATGGCTGCTATGGGGATAAAAGGAGAGAAAGTCATGGTGTGGCCCCCATCCTCCCCTGACCTCAATCCTATTGAGAACCTTTGGAGCATCCTCAAGCAAAAGATCTATGAGGGTGGGAGGCAGTTTACATCCAAACAACAGCTCTGGGAGGCTATTCTGACATCTTGCTAACATATTCAAGCAGAAACTGTCGAAAAACTCACAAGTTCAATGGATGCAAAACTCGTGAAGCTGCTATCAAATAAGGGGTCCTATGTTACAATGTAACGAGACCTGTTAAAATGTTTAAAAAGTTAAAATGTTGTTAAACGTTTGATTCAAATAGCTTTTGATTTCAGTAAATACGCTGCAAACACAACAAATGACAATTTTCAGTTCTTTACAACCTATAAAGTGTTTTGAAACTTACTGTGTGTAATAATTTGGAACAGTGCATTAGAAGTGTTTTATGTTTAACAAAAATCCTGTTATCATTAGGAGGTTTGTTCAATAAAATGTGAATTGTACTCTTAATAGTTATAACATGAGAATTATGCTGAATGTTATTTACATCAATTATTTAGGTAAATGAGAAAAATATCAATTTGCATAATAATTTGGAACAGGGTGTAGATAAAATGGGAGATATGTCTGGCAGGACATTATCTGTTTGTGTGTGGCCCTGTTTTCAGCTATGGCTCCATTACTGTAAGAAAGAAGGGATGCAGTTTGTTGTTTTTCTATACTTCTGAACCGAGAATCTTTTGAACTAAACGATTGTTCAGAAATGCAGATGCGCCTGATCATGCTAATAACTTTAGAGATCTTGGTACACAGTCAAACTTTTCAAGAAATTTGAGAAATATGTGACAGGGAATTGACACATAAAACACTACGCTTCAGTGGTTGTTCATTATAATTCATTAGACCTAGTTTAAATATTTATATGAAATGTCACTCACCGCCCACAGATGGAAAGGTAGAGGTAGAGAAAAGCCAGGGCAGCAAGTCTTTCAGTGTCTTTAGATCCTTCAGGAAAGCCTGCAAATGTCTTTAGTAAATCCAGCTGTTCTGAACTGGGACTAACAGGCTCGTGTCCAGGGTCACCTACAGAGAAAAAAAAAGTGCCATGAAATTAGCTCATGAGTTGTGTATCAACTAAAACCAAACCCCAAGCCAACAGTTTTTTTCAGTTTTAATAGAGCAATTAAGTGCTAGATCATCTGTTGTTTTTTTATTACGGTCCACAGGGAGCCTACTCCATACCCCAATAGGAAGATTTACCTTTCACCTTTTAGCTTTGTGACACAAAGACAAGAAATGAAGAGAAAATGGGTCCCTGGGAAAGTAAGATAAAAATAGCAATGAAAACCTAACAGAGGTTCTACCGTTTCCCTATATCTGCTACTTTTGCTCCAATTTTCGATCTCCTTCTGTGCTTGAGATGCCCTGTTACCAGGATTAAAGTTAGATAAAATCTTACAACTGGGGATACTGACAGCAATAAAAACCTGCCAGAGGATGTGCAAAACGTAACAGTTTAAAGAGGATCTTCACCCTTTGTAGCTGCTGACTTAAACATTTTTTTGTTCAAATACTGCAGCTGCCTACTTTTAATAAAAGGAAACTTACCTGTCCAAATATCCAGTGCCGTCCTCACCTGGGCCAGCTCTTCACTGGTCTTTGGGTTCCTGGCACTAGCATCTTTAGTGTGGGAAGTTGGCTGTGCCTCTTAGAGGCTTCACAATCTGCTTCCCACTGCGCATGCATGAGCCACCCTGCGCTTTGTGAATGGTCCAGCAGGCTTCTTGGACCTCTGATGTGGGGGTGGGAAATAACTTTAATTTAGATTGCCTAGGTGATTCGAGCCGAAGTGGGAGTGGTTACCTATTAAAACTAGGTACCTGCTCCCCCCAAAAAAATATTAATGTGCCAATAATTGTAGAGGAAGAGGCAGAAAAGCGGAACTTCCTCTTTTGGGTGCAGTTCTGCTATATTATACATACCATATTCATACAGACACACATATTGGAGAAGTCTGACTTGAAGCAAATTAATCCACCAGAACAAAGAGTTAACTCAGGTAAACATGGGAAAATATGAATGTGAAAGAAGAAAAAGAAAAATAAGCGCCCCTCTTAAGAACCAAACCCAGGACTCCAGAGTGATAAGAACATAGTTCTGGCCTCTAAGCCACCTTGCTGTACATAAATACATACAAAACAATCACTACTTATTGTTGAGTAACATTTACAGCAAGAGGCTTCTTTTACAATGATTGTGTGAACAGCAAATAAACTTTCTGACAACACCCATCCATTAGCCAGTTCATTGAGAAAATTAGTAATGGAAGATGATGTCCAAAAGGTTCCTAATACAATCATTTAAATGTTATTTTTATTTTAGAGACCAGTAAGATGTAAATTCCTGTAGAAATATCTCTTTTAAAACCCCTGCAGTATCTGACTAACACCTCCATTGTACATAGTCTGGGTATGATGCTGAGATAACAGGGATACAGAGGGAGATGTAGCGGAATAGAATGTTAATACCCTTCTATGATGGGGTATTTCTATCATATTGTATGTGCGGTGGGCATGCTGCAGCTATTATGTGTGCAGCCTTTGACCACTCTTGCTCATGAATAGAGCTTATACAATTCAAAGCAAAATAAACTGTGCTGACTAACTCCAAAATACACTGCGGAAACATTCTCTAACAATGACAGAAAAACCATCTCTGACATGGGCTTTGAAGGACAACTCCAACCAAACTGTACAACTAAGCACTAAAAGGTACCCACAGACATGATATGACATTTGCCTGATCTGACTTAAAATGGTCAGATCGGGCAACAACAGGAGGCCCTGAACCCACCTGGCCACTGCTGGGGGACTAGTTGATCAGACAAGTTATAAGATCTGGTCCCATTACTTGTGATAGGCCAACACCAACCTCCTGCCACTTACATAAACTTGGAAGGTTAGGAGATCTTGCCATGAGGCTAGCTGAATCAGAGATTTCCCAAACATGAATTTTACCCAATTATACTACACCAATGAAAATATAAAAACAGAGAATCCTTTTAATGACCAGTCATTTCTCCCCATTAAACATGCGTGGTTGCAAACTAAAATTGTTACGATGTATAAAAGCCTTGTCTGTGCCCATCAGACTCACCTTGGAATCTAGGTAGTAGAGGCTGAAGTTCACTGACATGCCAGGAAAGCTTAGTTCCAATGTTTGGCAAGTTTATTAACACAGTACTGTTTACATGATGTTGCACTTTAATAAACGTTCTTAAATTTAATCCCACTGCCAAAGCTACCTGCAAACACGAAACACTGACATTAGGTAACAGAACAAACTGTATAACAAACAGATAAAGAACTAATTCAACTACAGTGCAAAAAAAGAAATGAAATGAACAAAGTACTCCAATGCTTCATCTGATTTATCCTGAAAACAGCTGTATAGTAAAAAAGACTTTTTGCAATGGCAAAACTTTAGCTGTCAATGCTGGGGATCAATGCTGCTAGTTGGTGGAGAGCTCCCAGCAGAGACCAATGGATCACCCCAAGTTCCACACACTAACCATACCAGCAACACTAACCAACCCTTACAGTGGATTTGTGCTTTTGATGCCCACCTCTGCAGCAACCTCATTTCTCCTGCCATGCCGTGGAACAAGGAGCAGAAGCCCTGTGAAAGCTCCCAGTTGCTATTTGGAGCTTACACAAATGGATCCCATCCCAGCTTCATGTAACAGTGCAGAGAATATGAGCAGCTAATCATGAAGCATCACTGATGCCTCTAAACTGGCCATAGATGGAGCAATTTTCTCTCCTGCAACCCGTGAGAAAAATCGCTTGATTCTCCCATCAACACAGCCAGTGCTGATGAGGGAATCCCTCCCCCCGAGTCACTGAGTTCTCCCAGCAGGGATGGCTCCCCCTGCTGGGAGAACACAATGATTACTGCTAGCAGCTATAATAGCCGCTAACAATAATCGCATGTCAAATTCGACAGGCTGGTTGTACCAAAGTTGATCGACTTGGGTACATTCAACCTGCCCACACAAAGTGTGAATCTCAGCCGGTCCCTGCTGAACCGGCCGAGATTCGAATTGTCTATGGCCAGCTTTAGGAGCAATGTCAGTTTGCTTTCCCTCATGAATGGAGATGCAGCAATTGTAGAGATTGCATCAAATCGAACCTGTTGCTTTGCCCTTCATGAGCAAACCACAAGTTCATTTTAAAATGGTTCTAAAGGCAGAACATTTTTTACCTTAAAGTGTTACTAAACCCAGGACCCTGCATTCACTATATCTGGTCTCCCACAGTACACACAACATGGAAATTCAATTATTTTGGTAAATATAAACTGCTAAATACCTTTTCTTATCAGTCTTGTGGCTTCTATCAGTGTCCAGCAGAGCACTGGTTAAAGCTTGAAGGAGGAGTTGTCCTTTAACTGTTCTATGAGACTGCATAACCCCTGACCCTCTGTCTGGAGAGTGCCGATTGGCCCTGTGCTGATCACATGCACTCTCCCAAAAAAAAAAAAATCTAGCAATACACACCAAACTGAGCATGTGCAGCTTGCCCCCAAGGCTCTGTTCTATCAACAGATGGATTGGGACTATGGAAGAAGGGGGGATCAGGGAAGACAAGACCAAATATCCTTTTTATCCACACAGAGAAGAGGAAGAGCCTGGAGAGCCAGTGGGGACCCCAGAGGAGAAGGTTCAGAGCTGCTCTGTGCAATACCATTGCACAGAGCAGGTAAGTATAACATGTTTGTTATTTAAAAAAAAAATAGTCTTAACAATCGCTTTAAGTAAATTTAGCCTTTTGTTTGCATGCACACTTCTATGCTGGGATTTTCTATACCAAAAGTTAATTGTCCTACACAGAAAGATAGCAGTGCCAGAATCTTATACTTTGGCTAACAAGCATTGTTTAGCTGTACTTGTAGAACTTTATAGAAAGGCACCCCCTTAATTGGACATTGATTGTTGAGAATTTTCCATTATATTTTATATCCATTTACATGTAAAGTGGAAGTTCAGTCAAAAATCTAAGACTAAACCTACTCCACCTCCCAAGTTTGTCGCCATTTCATGAGCATATGCAAATTTAAGGTTTGACATGTTGGGTATCTATTTACTCAGTGCAACATCATCTTTTATATTTTACCCAAAAAATTGATTGACTTTTTGTGCCCTAAAATTAACTTAAAGAAAAACTATATGCATTTTTTTTTCCATTTTGGGTAGAGTAAGAGAGGGTTATAACCCTTGTCAGATTTTTTTTTTCACCATCTGTGTCCCATAGGGGAGATTTCCCTTCACTTCCTGTCCCAGAGCCAAACATGAAGTAAAGGAAATGCCTGCAAATTTAGGGAATTCCTTGGGGACCCCCAGGACACCAGAACTAGTGTCCCCATTGGAAGATTTCTCCTCTATTACTTTTCTGGGGACAACCCAAAATGTGGTATTTTCTGTCACTTTCAATGATAATGGTAACAGGACAAATAGAGAGGGTGAATCTCCCTAACGGGGTCACAGACAGCAGTAAAAACTGACAAGTGTTTTAATCCCTCTCCGCTCTGTCCAAAGTTAAAAAAAAAGAATTTTGCCTTTAGTTATATTTTAAGGTGTTCCTAAACCCACAACAGTAAAATCAGTCTGTATATGCAGTAAAGCATGCTTGTTATACTCACTGTGGAACCTAAGGGGTTAATCCTCTGCATTGTGTAAAAAGGCTGTTTGATTCGGACTTCTCTAATCCTCTGCTTCTTCCAGTGTCCCCCTCTTATCTCCTGATAAGACATATCGTGTGGAGTCATTCTGCACATGCTTACATTGGTGTGTACTGCTGGATCACTTTTTTCACTTTGGAGAGTGCATGTGATCAGCACAGGGCCAATCAGCACTTTCCAGACAGAGGTCAGGGAATCTGCATCCTCCTAGAGTAGAAAAAACTCCTCCTACAAGCTCTAACCATCTTTCTGCTGGACACTGATAGAAGTCACAAGACTGCTCTAACTGCTGATAAGAAAAGGTGTTTAGCAGTTTATATTTACTAAAATAATTGCATTTCCATGTTCTGTGTACTGTGGGAGACCAGACATAGTAAATGCAGGGTCCTGGGTTTAGTGACACTTTAAGTGTGTTTTTTACTGAAATTTTGCATTTCCAAGACCTTTGATGTAATATTGTGCGATATAAAAAATTGTAACTACCACTATTTTATTCTGCTTTCAGAAAATATATAATGTTTTCTTGGGTTTATGTAATCTTCAGGCCTAAAGTGATTTTTTTGAATGTGTGCAAAAAACACAAAAAGGGCTCTGGCAGTGAAAAGGATAAAGGATAAGTTCACCTCTGGGAACATATAACATGTTCCACCCGCTTGTAGGGTGGAACATGTAGCATGTTCCCACTCCTGCAGCTGCTTGCCGATCCGAGTGCTCTGTGTGACAGCTGTATGGGGGGGGGAGTTCCCCGCACCCGCTGGTGCTTTTTGAAAAGAGCACAGCTGTGTGGGGCTTCACCCTCATGGCTGCGTCATCCATTCACAGAGTTCTGTGAATGAAATAACTACAAGTATCAACAGCCTTTGTGGATGTCGGCTTGTAGTTCTCAGTGAAATACCACAGCACTGTTGAGCGCTCTGGTAGTTCATCGATTCTTCCTGTCAGTGTGAGATTGCCTGCCCGTACGAGGTACGATGTATGATGTGCGATGAACAGACAGACAGATTACACTGACAGTCTGCAGGAGTGCTGCATTAAACCAGCGATCTGCTGATAAAAAAAATAAATAAATAAATTTAAATGCACATTTTGTTACCTGCAAAAAATGTGCATTTATTATTTTTTTCTTAAAAAGTTGAACTTATCCTTTAATTTAGCGGACACTGGAGCTCGATTTGGCTGCTTAGCATGTGCTTGTACTGAGCACCCAAGTACTTCCATGTGTGAGGGTGACGTGAAGGAATAAAATTGTTTTTTTACTCACTACGGCCGGCGTCTCATTTACTCACTCAGCAGATGCACTTCTGCTGAGCGTTAAGATAGCCTGACACTCCCCTTTTCTGATGAATGCCCACTCAGTACTGCAAGGTCTCTTCCCTCCCTGCTAGTGCCTGCTTGCGGTGATGGAGACAGGCAGGGAGGGGAGTAGGAGATGAACAACGCAATGTTAAAAACATTAAAAGTTTAAGTTGCCATAAAGCCCCTTTCATTTTTAAAAGCCCCAGACATTGCTAAAAGCACCTCAGATTTAAATACGGCTTTGATTAAAATTTCATTTTTTTTTATCAGGACAATTAGATTGTCATAAAGGGACAAGTAGATTGGGACCCCGAATTAGTCTCTTGGACAAGTTGTTGTTTTCAAAAATTTCCACACACCTGTACGTTCTAATCCTTGTCCACTTTAATAATAAAAGAAAATGTCTGGATTGGAGTTTGACTTATAAACACCTAACAAAAACCTATAAGATGCTACACATGCACCCAGGGGCGTATTTGCCACAAGGCAAACAAGGCACTTGCCTAAGGCGGCATTTTTCAGAGGGGCAGCACCTCCCCCCAGAAGAAGGGAACCAGGTGGGATCCGAGAGAGGCTGCGGGCTGCTTGATGGTGTGTGTACAGCCTGACTCTAGTTCCTGGGGATGTCCGGAGCTATGAAGATGGGTGTATTTCTCTCTATCGCCAGAGGGGGGGGAATGGGGTAGTAGAGGGCTCTCCCAGATGGGGGGCATGGGTGTTTGTCATTGTCAGGCTCTCTCTGCAGGAGGGGGAAGGGGTGGTGGTGTTGGTCAGTGTCTGTGGGGGCAGACAATTTTTGTGTTGCCTAGGGCAGCACAAGACCTAAATACACCACTGCATGCAACACACATCATGGTAATAAGTAATAAATAGACATAATATACACTACCTTCCCATGGACCACCGCATGTTCACCATGTAAAATTACTTTTCCAGGAGCAGATATGAATAAGTCTTTATCCATTTCTATGTAGTTCTGCCAAAAGAAAATATTCTTAGTCAAAGAACAGTCTGAAAACTTCAATCTAAACTCAGCTGATAAAAATCTTCAATGGATAATTCCCCTTCACAAAAGTAAGCTCTAATATAAGAGGGAGAATTACCTTAATCTTTGCTCCCCTGAGAACCAGCACTCTCCCCTGCTCCAGACCCAGAACATGGGCAAACCCTGTACATCCCTATGTACCATGCAGGATCACTACAAGGGAAGGGAAGGGACCAGGGAAGAAGGGTGACTTCAGAGGGCTGGAGGATGGCTGCAGGAACAAGGAACAGAAAGCATTTCTGTCTATTACATGTCCCATAGACTGAATGGCAAGGGAGTAATCAAAAGGAGATTTCTTTCAGCTGACCAGAGTGAACTTTAAAGTGGAGCTCCATCCAAAAGGTGGGTCCCCTTTGGGAGGCAGTGCAGGTTCTCGATTTTGACAGGTACCCACTCCCACCGCAGTCTTCTAGGACCTGTCCCAGAAGACTGCAAGATCATTCACAATGAGCAGCACTGCTTGCACATGTGCAGTGGACACCTGGATGTGAAGCCACAAGCTGTCACAGCCATGTGCTCCCAGTTTAGATGCCAACGCTAGGGCTCGGCCAGTGAACCTGGCTGGTGTGAAGACACTGCTGGATCATAGGACAGGAGAGTGTATGTTTTTTAAAAGTCACCCAGTACAATTTTTGTAGCTGCTGACCTTTTTATTATTTATTTATCTTCTTATTTTTTTCACATCATATTTTTTATAACATCACTGTATAAATCATGAATAATTTCATATCTTTATAATCAACAGATGATCCGCTACATTTCGACGGCCTGTCACCGTCAAATATTAAAAGGAGAAGTACAGCCAAAGCTCTGTTGGATGTGTTTTTCTTGTGGATCAGTTTGTTCAGCACTCCTGTGACCTGTTTTCAGCTGACAGTAGACTGAAGCCCGCTGTCGGCTGACGTCACTCTGCCGGTTCAGGCTGGGGAAAGATCCTGACTTCAAAGTCGGGATCTACCCCAGAGTTTGGAGTGGCACCTGGCTCAGCCTCTCAGTGAAGCTCTGACAGCCTGAGCCAGCCACTCCCTTCCCCTCCACAGGTCAGTTATTTTAACTGACAAATGCATCGTCATGCAATGTTGCACCCAAATTAAACGTTTGGGTGCAGTTTTTAGTTTTTGCGCTATGAAAAAAAAAAAAAGACCGACAATTTTGAGAAAAAAAACAATATTTTGGACTTTTTGCTATTAGACATGTCCAGTAAAAAAATTTTAAAAATCAAATTTCATCATAAATTTAGGCCAAAATTTATTCCGCTCCATGTCTTAGCTAAAAAGCATCTCAATACGTACAAATTAATTGGTTTACATGAAAGTTATAGCGTTTACAAATGGCAGTATATATACTGGAATTTTATTTTTTTTTTTATTTTTACTAGTAATGGGGGCGATCAGCAACTTATAGCAAGACTGCGGCGGGCATTCTGACACTGGGGGGGAACTCACTTGGTGTTACTGACATCCCCAGTGACACCAATACAGTGATCAGTGCTAATAAAAAGCACTGACACTGTACTAATAGCACTGGGCAGGAAGGAGTTAACATCTGGGGCAATCAAAGGGTTCACAGTGTGCCGTTTTACATAATGTGGTGTGTGTGTGTGATTCACTGTAAGCACACTGCTTTGCATGGCTGTGCACAGCCATGAAAAACAGCATGCAGGAGCTGACAGGGAGGAGAACTGCTTTGTTTACTAACTGTTCTCCACCCACCCCCGTTGGAGATCCTCGGTTATCACTGTCCAGGACCCAGTGATTGACGGCCGCAAACCGCAGTGCAGGTAGGGTGTGTGCGCGTCCCCTACCCAGAAATGCAAAATCACGTATACAAGATTTGGCGCACCTGTGCCGCCCTGTAGAAGTATATCTGCTATAGGGCAGACGGGAAGTGGTTAAACACGACACTCATACAGTTGCATGCTATATTGCATCCATGTAAACAAGTCTAAGTGCCCGGTCACACCGGTTCAAACTGAAATCGCATCTAATGAATGTGAATGTCAGTGTCTTAACATCTGCAATTTCTAATGTAGTTCTTGCATTACTTTTTCTGCAGTTTTGTTGTGACTTCACATACATAGAATATAATGGAAATTAAACTGCAACTTGCAAGAAATTGTTGAAAATCTTCACAAGTAGTAATAAAGTGTTCAGAAATCGCACCTGAAATCACGCTGAAATTGCACAGAAAATCGCAGTGGTGTGAACGGTGACTAAATGTGTGTTGCATCAGGTGCAGTAAGAGGCATGCTTCTGTAGAGATCTACCAACAACTGTGTAAGACAATGGCCTGTCTGATTGGATGCAAACTGACTTGATAGATGAGACAGGCCCTAATACGACCCAGTTTTGGTAGTTCCACTCACACTGTAAAAAAAATAAAAGTCAGCAGCTACAAAAACTGTAGCTACTGACTTTTAAAAACAGCCACTTACCTGTCCCTCAATCCCGCAGTGTCCTCCCCGCAGCCCATTTCACCGGCCGTCTGGTGTTCCAGGCGCCAGCATCTTTAGTGTGGGCACCGGGCTGTGACAGCTTGTGGCTTCACAGCCGGGTGCCCACTGAGCATGCGTGAGTAGAGCTGTGCTTTGTTAATAGTCTTTTGGGACCTGTCACGTGTCCCAGAAGACTATGACAACTTCCACTTCTGATTGACTAAGCAGTAGACTGCACAGTGGCTAAATGGTTAGCACTTTCGCCTTGCAGTACTAAGGTTGTTGGTTCGAATCCCAACCACGGCACCACCTGCCTGAAGTTTGCATGTTCTTCCTGTTCCTGCATGGGTTTCCTGCAGGTACTCTGGTTTCCTCCCACATTCCAAAGACATGCTGGTAGGTTTATTGGCTCCTGTCTAAATTGGCCCTAGTATGTGTATGTATGAATGTAAGTTAAGGACCTTAGATTGTACGCTCTTTGAGGGTTAAGGACTGATGGGAATGTACAATATATATATGTAAAGTGCTGTGTAAATTGACGGCACTATACCTTCCGTGCAATGCATGATTTGAAACCATGATGGCATAATGTTCTACCCACAGTGACCTTTGAAACTGTGGTCCCAGCTCTCTTCATGTCATTGACCAGCTCCTCCCTTGTAGTTCTGGGCTGATTTCTCACCTTTCTTATCAGTGATACCCCACGAGGTAACATCTTGCATGGAGCCCCAGTCCGAGGGAGACTGACAGTCGTCTTTAGCCTCTTCCATTTTCTAACAATTGCTCCAACAGTTGATCTATTTTCACCAAGCTGCTTGGCAATTGCCCCGTAGCCCTTTCCAGCCTTGTGGAGGTCCACAATTTTGTCTCTGGTGTCTTTTGACAGCTCTTTAGTCTTGCCCATGGTAGTAGTTGGTGTCTGACTGACTGTGGGGTGGACAGGTGTCTTTAAAGAGCTCAGACAGGTGCTACTAAGTTAGATTAATGAGTAGAGGTGGTGGACTTTTTAATGGCACAGTAACAGGTCTTTGAGAGCCAGAATTCTTGCTGTTTCTTAGGTGTTCAAATACTTATGTTCAGCAATGCAAGACAAATAAATTCTTTAAAAATCATACAATGTGATTTCCTGAATTATTTTTTGTAAATTCTGTCTCTCAGAGTGGGAATGCACCTACAATGTGAATTTCAGACCCCTCCATGATTTCTAAGTGGGAGAACTTGCAAAATCGCAGGGTGTTCAAATAATTCTGTTCCTCGCTGTAAGTACCTGTAATAAATAAATAAATAGGCGATCACAGCAGAAGTGGGAGCAGGTACCTGTCAATTTTCGGGTACCCGCTCCCCAAATATGTCAATCCTTAATGGGTAGCGGGGGACCCGTCTTTAAAGCGGAACTTCCCTAGTTGGGTGGAGCTCCGCTTTAAGTTGTGTCAGGTGTGGTGCCCCTAAAGCTGGCCATACATTATACCAGGGGTCTCCAAACTATGGCCCTCCAGGTGTTGAGGAACTGCAAGTCCCATGAGGCTTTGCAAAATTCTGACAGCCACAGGCAAGACTCCCAGAGGCAGAGGCATGATGGGACTTGTAGTTCTTCAACAGCTGGAGGGTCATAGTTTGAAGACCACTGGATTATACAATTTTCCTCTTCAATTTCCTTTAGATTTACCTTCAACTATGTAATGTAAGGGCCTACCTGATTGCATACAAATTGAAAGTGTTTAGATCTGACCACATATTATTAGATGGTTTGGGTAACTCTAAAGGAAAATTGTACAATGTATGGCCAGCCTAAATATAAAACATGTCAAGCATTGCTAAGCACAGCATGTGCGGAGACTACAGGACGTGCCAAAGATAAAGGTTGTTATACGTACATAGACTGCACACCAGTGACAAGACACCAGCCACAGATCCTGCTGTCACTTCGGATTCCATATACTTCCAATGCGATCAATAAACTCCACGGTGTCCACACATTCCTACACCAATCAGCAGGCGCACAGCCCGACTTCTAACCAATCGGATTCAACAACTGCACTTCCGTACATTCCTCCAATAAACAGAGACCCCGCCTCATCTCTTCCTCCAACCAGAGATGACTTCGCCCTAACAGGCAGCGTCGCACGGGAACGTGTCCAATAAGTGTAGGTTGTGTGAAAATAGCCAGAGCGGGGGGACCAATCAGTCGTAGACTAGAGCATGAGGCGAGTGGTGGGCGTGCCGTAGTCATGGCGGCGGCTGTAGTGAGGTGGTCGTTATGGAGAGCGGTGCGCGGATTGGGGCAGAGCATTCGCCTGTATAATGAGAGTGGGGCTGAGGGCAGGTGAGAGGCGGCTGGGCTGATGTACACGGACTGTGGTGTTGTGGAGGGTCATATGTACAGCCAGTCCCAGGGAGTGAAATGCTCCTTTCCCGGCACGGCCAAGCTCCAATATACTGCCATGTTCTTACTGATCATGGGCTCCATTCACTAAACTTTACACATGGTTCAAGAAGGACTTCAACCACTTCAGCACCTAAAGAGTTACCCCCCTTCATGACCAGGCTAGTGTTTGCGATTCAGCGCTGCGTTACTCCTGTACATGGGATGTGGAAAAATCTTCTGAATGATGGAAAATGTAGGCCAAAAACGTCAGTTTAGCCGCGTTTGCATACTGCCTTTATGTGCGTCTGCGTTTAGAAGTGGCTTTTTAAAGCTCCAGTCCCCATAATCCAATTTTTTTTTAATTCCCCTGTGATTGTTCTTGTACATTTAAATTAGAATACTGTTAGAACAGTATTTGTGCTGGCTAGCTGAACCCCTTCATGCTGGCGCCTCCCGGCCCTTTAAGGGTTTCAGATGTCGGGAGGCAGAGTGGGGATTATGGTCATGTGACCGCTGTGACGGTGGTCACATGATCGGGAAAGAGGAGATCGAGACCTTTCTGTGAGTACTGGGCATGTGTGCTGGGAGCGTGCTCTCAGCACATATGTTTCTTTTTTAATAGAATGCAAATGTGCGGCCGCTCGGCGTCTAGGCCCAGACGCCGGGCGGCCGCACATTTGCGTTCGGCTGGCGTGGAGAGGTTAAAATCTTTAAAAATGTACCTGAGCTCAGACGCAGGCAGGTGGCCATTTATGATGTGAGCATCTGAAGCCCTCTTTTTCTGGGACTCGGTGCACCTGGCTACCCAGCATGCACCTCCCGATCTCGAGCCTGCGCAGTAATGACACTGTGCGGCACTTTGTGTTTAGTGCAGGTTGCCGTAGCAATGGCGGCGTCACGGAAGTACCCACCCTGTTGCTATGTCAACCTGTCAATCACATTACATTATTAGGCTTCTCAAAGACTCCTGGGATAGATGAGGCCGATATCCCAGGAGTCAATGGGAATCGCCTAATGACGTCATCACCTAGGCGGCCAGGACAGGAAGTGCCGCCCAAAGAATTATAATAAAGGTATTTAGAAACAAACAAAAAAATAATTTCCATTTTGCACTGTACTTTAGAGAGGCATTTGAAATATTTGAAGTTTAAAAAAAGACTGGAACTCCACTTTAAGCTAACCTCAGGAGATCTTCCCAAATGCCCAGAATGCACTGAAAACCAGTAATAAATTAACTATGTCAGACATTTTGAGAGGAATAGAGAGAGCAGAAGCAGAGCGAGCAGTATGTGTTGAGATGACCTGTCTTTTCTGGTTGTATTCACTATGGATCCCACCTGGAGCATAATGCAGCACGGTTTACCATTTTTTTTTTTCCTTCACGTGAAACCTGGAACTGACTGCACTGGTGTACCGGGTCCATTTGAATACATGGAAAACGCTTTGCATGCATTTCTGATGATGAAAAAAGGCTCTGGACAGCATCTAGACATGGAACAGTTAAAAAAACGCAGCTAGCCACATTTACAAGCGTTTGGCATTTGAACGCTGATAAAATCTACTCCTGAACACTAGTTTGGTGCATTAAAAAAAAACAACTGTAAACTCAACTGCCTGTAAACAACTGTGTGTACATGGACACATTAGGGCTAGTTCATGGGCTGGTAAAAAAAACGCAGAAAAGCTCCTGAACGTCAGTTTATCAGCTGTAGTGTACATGAGCCCTTACCTGACAATTTTCCCCCAAAAAAGTTGAGCTTTTGGTGGTATTTTATCAACTCTGGGGTTTTTTTTATTTTTTTTGTGCTACAAAACAAAACATTTTTTTCAATTTCTGCTATAAAACATACCCAATTAAAAATATAAAAATCTAATTAATAAATTTAGGCCAAAATGTATTCTGCTACATATTTTATGGATGGTTATTGGCGACTTATAGCGGGACTGAAATATTGAGGTTGACAGTCTGACACTGGCACTTTGTGGGAACCAGTCACACTTAATACAGTGATCAGTGCTAAAAATATACGCTGTCCTTGTACTAATGACACTGGCTGGGAAGGGTTAAACATTTAGGGCGATCAAAGGGGTTAACTGTGCCTAGCCAGTGTTTTTGTGTATACAGTGTGCTGATTTTACTTTGTAATCTGCTAGATTTTGTTTCCCTGCTTGTTTACATAGGCAGAGCTGTGTTCTGTCAGTGTCCTTGGAGATCAATAGGTGCTGGCACCTGTAGATTGGCTTCTGGTGTGTCTGATCACAGCAGAAGCGTAGCTCGCCCCTGGAGTAAATCTGCTGTAGCGCTGCCTTTAAAGTGATTTAAAGTAGAAGTCCAGTGAAAAAAAATCTAAGCCCAAACCTCCTCCCACCCCTTTTCTAAACCTATTCTACCTAGATTGTAAAAGGAAAGCTGTCTATACTTCCTTCTCTGATGCTGCTCTGGTCCAGTTGCATGATCTCTCCAGTGGCCGGCTTCAGTGAAGAGAGATCGCTGACAATGGCCGCAGAGCCTGTGTGATGATGTCATCCATAGGCTTACTATGGGGCATCCTTTGTTGGCTGTCCCTCTACACTGAAGCTGGTACTGGGAGCTAATCATGTTACCAGAACAGGGAAGTATACAGATCTTTTCTTTTACAGGGTAGATAGATTAGGCTTAGAATGGGGGTGGGAGCAAGTTTAAGTTTAGTTACAGTAGATTTTGCCTTGCCTTCCATTTTAAAGCCCTACTCTGGGAATTAGACAAAATCGGACCTTGTAATGGCATATGCCAGAATCAATGAACTCTGAACAGGATGTCATCCAGTCACAGCCAACCAAGATGGCCAAAGATCCCAAACCCGGAAAAAGACCAGATGATAATATTGACGCTAGTGAAAAAGTTTACGGACCTAAACTACGGAACTAAGCTCTCTTATCCTTTACAGCCAAGGAAACTGCCATCTTAGCCTCTTTTTGATCTGCAACTGTCTTAATGCTGCACATGTGATTAGCTATGACACCAGCGATTTGATGGTTTGTCAGTTGGGTCGAGAACACAAGCAATGGTGACCGTTATCCACCATATGCCTTGATTGTAACTGTTTAAGGAAACTGTTAAGTCCATGGGTTTATTTCCACTTTAGGTGTCTATTTTTAGCCCAGTGTCTAATTTTGAAATCTTAGCTGAAGACTTAACTGAAAATAACTGTCACTTTTTTTTTCTTTTTTTAAATGTAGTATCTTTACTTTGATGTTTTAGCTTTGTGTATTGAGCCTTCTACCTTTACTGCAGTTAAAGGGAACCGGTCACAAGTGAACTGCCATTGCTGATTGCATGAACGAAGACTGAATAAAACTGATACAGTTGTTTAAAAGAAGAACTGCAAATAAACTACACCCAGCAATGTAGATTAAACATATGTGTTGGTTTTTTTTCTTTTTTACTCCTGTATGACATGAAGGAATAAATATAGCTGAGAGAGAGTCATAATTTTAAACGTAATGCATATAAATGGTTAGGTAAATTAAAGTAGGGTTAAGCACATCAATTTAAAGTGGAACTTTAGGTAAAATCAAAAATGGGTAGACAGGAAGAATTTTTAATGCAGAAGAGACATGCTTTGCCTCTTCTGCATTAAAGCTACCTATCTGCCTGTCCACCCCTGGACATGGAGCCATGCAGGCGCAGCTCACTATACACATTTGGCAATGCCAAATTTGATGGAACTCCTGCATCATACCTGCCCAGCCAATGACAGCAGCCAGCATTTGGGACCTGGACGCCCAAAGATGTCAGTGGCCAGGCGGGGAGCTCCAGGACAGTGGATCGGAGGTAAGTATTGTTCCGCTTTAACAGTTTTCCCAAACAGTTATATTGCAGGTATACCATGAATAACTGTTACAGTTGCTTGTGCTCTCAACTGAGCTCTTAAGCAATCAAATGGCTGGCGTCATAATTGATCACGTGCAGCACCATGGCAACTGCAAATCAAACAGAAGCTAAGATGGCTATAAAGGATAGGAGGGTTTAGTTCAGTTAAGGTGGAGCTAAAGGCTACATATACTGTAAGTCTGCTTAAAACACCACTTCCACCCTCAACCTACCTATGCTATGTACTGCTGGTACAAAAAAGAATGTGTGTAAATACCTTCATTGTACCTACTTGCTACTGATGTGCTGCCTGATCTTTGTACATTTGCAGCCAAATTCAGAAAGAAAATTACTAATCTGGAGCAGAATGTATAAGAAGGAAGCACTTTCACCAAATGTGTATATTCTGTTCGTTCAGTAGTGCAAGTAAAGTCTACTTCTGTTTAAAACACTGCTCCTCCTGCTCCTACTTAACCTGTATACTGCTGGTAAAAAGATGTATGTCAGTTCACTCCGGTGCGTTCACGTGACGCACAAGCTTCAGTTCCCCTGTATCATGGAGCACTCAACAATAGATGCCATGCTGGCTTTTAGTTCCCATCTGTTGTTGGCACTACCTCCTTCCTCTCCCCAGCAGCAGCAACAGCTCCATGACAGAGGGGAGCTGGAGCTTTTGCATCTCGTAATCGCACCAGAGTGGATTGAAAATATTATACTGTATGTGGCAGTGGCCAAAAATGAAATGCTCCTTGGTTTGTGTATGTTGTAATTTTTATAACACGTATGTGATCTGTGTGCAGGCTGCAAGTAGTACATACAAAAGTACTAAAGTTTGAATTTTTTGTATTTTCTGGACATTGTAGTGTTGGTCCAAGCCTACATAAAAAAGAGCACACACGTTCCAATGGCACTCAGTTTAAAGAATGTAGTCCAGTCACTGGTGGTCACAAGTTCGACTTTTCTGCCTGATTTGCACAGAACTGCACAATTTAGGGATCCAGGCAATTGTGTTTCATGAATTGTGTGATGGGTTTTTCTTTTTCTTTTTTTTTTGCAGATTGGACGAGTTTACATAAATACATTTTGTTTTCTCTATAGCACCTCATTCTAACTCAGGGTGAATAAAGTCTACAGTGCTGTAGATGAAATACCTTGGTGGTTCAATCACCTACCTTATTCCATACCTTGTTTGTGCTTTTCCATTAGACAAGTACCTGATCAGATACATGCCTGCGTACATCAGTTTTCACACCATGGAACCTGAGGTTGGGCTATGCTAGCACCGATCCTGAATTGCCTAGTAGTCATTGAGTATATGTCTAAAGTAGCATAGGTAGCTGCAATGCTTGTTTTGCCTTTACTAGAGGACAGCTTTGTAAACTAGGATTATTTAAATCCACATAGTTAATCAGAATCACATTTTTCTATATAATTATTTACTTTAAAGCAGCAGGGTTGCTTCAATGCCCCCTCCCCATCTCACTACTCTTTCACTCCATTCAGCAAACATCATTTTCACTTGCGAGAATTAGTAGAAAGTGCCCGAGATAAGTTCTATCGCAACTGGTACTGTAGCCCATAGAAAGCAGACAGCTTATGTCTTAGATTTTTTTTCCATACAGTTTAAAAATGAAAATGTAAAATCTGATTGGCTGCACTCCAGTCGAGACAACGTTTGTTTTACTTTTTCTTAAAGTGTTGGTTAAACCTGTGAGTGCATTTTTTTATTAAAGGTGAGTTTACAATCAAGTTTACCTGTAGATACAATGAAAAGCTTAAACTGGCACTGTTTAGGAGATATTGGCAATGGCTGATGACATCACTCTCCCATGCACAGTGATGCTGTGCATTCACAGCTACACCGTATGCTGTGGAATGCAGAGCACCGTGCCAAGACCATGGCTGCCGTGCGCTTGCATTACAGCCTGACTATTTAAAAAGCCGGGGCCTGTGAACCCTGAAGGAAGACTGGGTGAAGATGGAAGCCTTTGCAGTGGTGACACTGTGCTGCTGGAGGGCTTTGTTTCTAAGGTACATTTGTCATAATGTGCTCAAATGCGGTGAATACTAGCACATTATGGCATAAACCTGAAGGGGGTCCAATTTTTTTTTTATTCGCTTAAGCTAGTTATTACCACTTTATTTACCCAGAATGATAGTGGATATGGGCATAAGGGGCATGTTTCCTTTCCTTCCTCTGTGGTAGCCTGGTGAATAGTCTAGCATTGTGAAATGAAGGTGGGGGCTAGTCCTCAGCTCTGTATAAGCTCTAACTAGAGAAGCTTGGGCTTCTTTGCCTCCCTTTTGTTTGCTGTCAAACAGGAGCAAAAGGAAAGGTGATTGTGTGCCACTGGAAAGGGGCATTGAATCATTATCCTTGCAGTGCGTATAGCTTACCTAGAGGGAGAGAGAAAAAAAAATGTCACGCTCATGCTAATTTTTTTTGTGTAACAGCTGTCAAATAGAAGCTACAGCAAAGAAGTTCCCAAGAATATACACAAAAACTGGAGATAAAGGTACTGATATTAGTGATGTAGGACAGGAACTGTTGCCTTTTAAATAAAGGCACAGATGATATAATAAACTGTATATTTCTCTAGGGTTCTCTAGCACTTACACAGGAGAAAGAAGACCTAAGGATGACTTGGTGTTTGAAGCACTGGGAGCTACTGATGAACTGAGCTCAGCTATTGGGTAAGTAGTGCTAATCTTATCCTTGTTTCCTTTATTTACATGTATGTAAAAAAAAAAAAAAATCTGAATTTTAACAGTATAAAGTGAACCACTACTTTTTCTGCATTCCAGTGCAATTTGCAGACCATTCAAATTAATGAACTTTAAAATCGCACTGCATGGGAATGGGGCGCGCATCCCTGCGTGAATCGGCCCTAAATGTATGCCTGTTAATGCTGTACAATTACAGGTGGTGGTTCTTGAAATACAGCAACAGGTGCATAAACAATTGATGTGCGTGACTCCATTCACTATGCACAAAGGGAACCTTTCCTGAGAAAAACATGGAAGCTGCCACTGCTGACTTCTCATTCAGTAAATTAGAAAAAGTGTTTCCAAATAAAATTATGAATTAATTAATTAAATAAATAAATAGCTTGGCCGTTAGACTGGCTGCTGTAAAACAAAAAGTTGTACACATGGGCTGACAGTTGGCCAGTTCCTGCTAAACTGGCTGATGTTCAGCCCGTGTGTACTGGGCTTTAAGCTGGCCATAAACTATTCAACCTGATTTATACAATTTGTCTAAGGCTGCATTCACAGGTAAGCATAGCAGAAGCGTGCATTTCTGCCCATGTTTTTGGAAACATGGAAAAAAATGAGACTTGCTTGCAGTGCCATTATTTCTTAATGGCACCGCAAATGCAGGTATCTCTTGCGCACAAAAACACAGGGAAAACACGCAATGCAAAACACGTTTGGTTCAGCGCCAAAAATTGGTATTTGAACAACTTTGCGTATTTGTCACACAATAAGGCCACCCATTCAAGTCAATGGGCTGTCACGCTGAAAAACACAAAACACGATGCGTCTCTACACTTGGATGTGAACATAGCCTTAGCTTTACCTAAACTGTATAATATAAGGATAAGCAATCAATTCAATATAATTTATATAGGCTCAAGAACACAAATTACTTTAATCATATCTCTCCATAGAGGCTTCAAGAGGCAGAGGTCATGGTGCTGGTCATTCTGTTCTCATTAGTTTCCTCTGCTTTCCAGACTGGCCAGAGAATTCTGTCTGGATGCTAATCTCCAGTTTGTGTCTGAACTTGAGAAGGTAATGCCTTATTATTGCACCTGTTCATATTTTAACTGTATACAGAGATCTGTTTGCCACCTAAATAATATGTAAACCTTATCATTAAACCTCATATAAGATCTAACATGTTATTGTAATTTCAAAAGCCATTCAGTCATTTTAAATCTACAGCTTTTTTTTTTTTAAATAAAACCTGGTGATCCTGCCATGTGGGTCCTTGTTCAGGTTCTAAGGGGTATTGGAAATATTGGCTGTTATGCAGTGCAGTGTGTCAATGGGCAGCTTGCTTCTGAATGTATAGTACAGAATAGTGTCTAGGGATGCATTGATGCCATTTCTTTTATCGGCGAGTACCGATACTTTACATCAAGTACTTGGCGATACTGATTACCGATACTTTGCAGCGCGATTTGCAATAATGGATGCAAATTGCATTGCAAAGGTTAGCATGCGATTTGAACAGGAGTTCAATTCCTGTCCAAATCACATGCGGTTTCCCCACTGCTGCTGTGTGAACCCAGGCTTGTCATAGCCTGAGTTCACACAGGAGCAGTACGCAAAAGCTTCCTGCAGGCATTCTATGCTGAGTGATAAGAGAGGAGAGAAAGCGGCGGGGATTTGAAATCCCTGCCACTTTCTTTCCTCTTCTTGCAGGGATGACTGTTCGGGCTAGAGGGCTATTGATTGGTCAGCAACGTCACATGGATGATGCTGACCAATCAGATGCCGACTAGCCTGTACCGTCATCGCTGCAGGGAGAGGAGTGGAAGCCGTGGGGATTTCAAATCCCCAGGCCTGTGAAGCAGCGTTCTCTCCTCTCCTTGCAGCGATAACAATTCGGGCTAGACAGCATCAGTGATGGTGCTGCTGACCAATCAAAAGTCCTCGAGCCTGAACTGTAATCCCTGCAAGGAGAAGAAAGAAAGCTTTCTCTCCTCTCCTACCACTGAGAATAATGGAGCATCTGCCTCCATAGTATACATTAACACAATTAACGCAAACGTCCATTAATTCAAATCGCACCACAAAGAATCAGTATCAGTGAGTACTTCACCGAAAGTATCGGTGCTCGTACTCGCCGATAAAAAAACGGCATCGGTGCATCCCTAGACATTATTCTGTACTCCTACTTCTGTACCTTTCGGCTGCCTTTAATACGGTTGACCACCCCTCCTGTGAATAAAAAAAAAAAAGCTTACTCCGTGACTGTGCTCCTTGTTAGTTTTCATCCTACCTATCCAACTACACCTTCAGTGTCCCTTACAATTCTACTTCCTCCTCTTCCTTTCTCCACCAGGGTCCCCCAAGATTCTGTTCTTGGACCTCTCCTATTCTCGATGTACACCTCCTCCCTGGGTCAACTGATAACCTCCCATGACTGTCAGTATCATTTCTACGCTGACAACACCAAAATCTATCTCTTTACCCCTCAGCTCACAGCATCAGCCTCCTCACACATCACTAACTTACTGACCGACATATCATTCTGGATGTCACACCACTTCCTCAAGCTCAAATCTATCCAAAACTGAGCTTTTAATATTCCTTTCTGCCGTGCCCCTTCCCCTGACTTCTCTGTCAAGATCAGTGGCACAACTATGTAACCATCAACCCATCCCCGCATGCCAGGGTGCTAGGTTTAATCCTTGACTTTGACCGATCCTTTTGCCCCCACAGCCAATCACTTTCCAAAGCTTGCCGTCTCAACCCCCGCACATCTCCAAAATACACCCCTTCCTACCCAATGACACCACAAAGCTCCTAATTCACTCCCAGGTTATTGCTCCTCGACTACTGCAAATCCCTCCTCGTAGGCTTACCTTTACATAGGCTATCCCCCCTCCAGTCCATCAAGAATGCCACTGCTAGGCTCATCCACCTTACCTGTCTGCCAACCTTCTCTGCCATTCCCTGCATTGGTTGCAACTCAACTAACAAATTAAATTAAAAATACCAACAATAACTTACAAGGCCATTCACAACTTGGCCCCCAGCAACATTTAAGAATAGGTTACAACACTAACCTATTCTTAAAATACCAACCAAATCGCTCTCCATTCCTCCCAAGATCTCTTGCTCTCTAGTTTCCTTGTCACCTCCTCCCATGCTTACCTCCAGGACCTCTGAGCCTCTCCCATCCTATGGAAATCCCTACCCCAATCTGTCCAATTATATCCTACTCTGTTTACTTTTAGGTGATCCCTGAAATATTTCTCTTCAGAGAAGCCTATCTTGCCTCCACCTAACAACTGTACATGTACTTTATCCATCAGTTCACCCCCCACAGCTTATTACCTTTTGTATCACATGGTGCTCCCCTTTTAGATTGCAAGTTCTAATGAGCAGGGCCCTCTGACTCCTCTTGTATTGAATTGTATTGTAACTGTACTGTTTGCCTTCACGTTATAAGTGCTGCGCAAACTGTTGGCGCTATATAAATCCTGTATAATAATAATAATAATACCCTATAGTGGTAATTATATCACCCTATGTTGGTTTTCTTTAACTGCAAGGAGGTCTGGGACCTGGTCATGCTCTATGGCAGAGGTGCCTGGGTCGGAATACTGGCTGAAAAAAATTTCAAATTCTTTTTACAAATCCTGTTAAGATCTGTGTATTTGGAACCAGGCCTGGTTCTGGTAGCAGGGGGAGGATGCAAAGGGGAAAACACAATAAGTGCACATTATCTTGAAGTGTGCTTATATTTTAATCAAGTCTTGAGTATTAAGTATTTTCGAACAGTATATTTTTATATCCCATCCCATTTTCTGAAAGTGAATAAATACAAGCTTGTTTGCAATTGTTCATAAATGTGTGCAGGAGTGATGATATGAAAAATATCCCCACAGATACAGTGCGTGCTGCAGGATGTTGGCTCAAACATTGCGACGCCTTTGTCCTCTGCCAGAGAAAGCCACAAAGGTAATGTTGGCATGCTTCATTTTAGGAATTCCCTTTTTTTTAAACTTTAAGTACAATTTGTAATCTGAAGGTTTTTTTACCGTCATTCATTCTATGTATGAAGGTAAAAAACCCTTGTGTGCAGCATTCCCCTAAAACGTACCTGAGCCACATCGCGATCCAGTGATGTGCATGACAGTCTCTGCTCTCCAGGACTCTCCCTCCTTATTGCCTAAGACAATAGCAGGAGCTGCTGTCAATCAGAGCCAGTGAGCCAATGAGGGGGGAGGGGACAGGGCCAAGTCACGGCTCTGTGTTTGAATGGACACACACAAGTTAGCCTCCTTGAGTACCCCATAGCAAGCTGCATGCTCTGGGGGCAGGAGGGAGGGGCCAAGAGCCCCGGCGGAGGACCCAAAAAGAGGAGGATGGGGGCTGCTCTGTGCAAAACCACTGCACAGAGCAGGTAAGAATGATGCGTTATTTTTTTAATTGCCTTTACTATCACTTTAACTTATATTTGTAAATTTTTTATGGGCATCACCTATTTCAAGTGTGGCTTCGGTTTTGTAGTAAACTGTATGATTGAAAGGCAGATAATAGGCAATAGGAATATTGTCTTTCTTCTTTTTAAGAGCCATGTCACGTTAGTGATATTATTGCAGACAGCAACTTGCAAGGCTATTTGTGATATTGTCCCTGCTCCCGTGGTGTCATTCCCTCAAATGGCCTAAATGCTGCAGAACATTATTTGCTTCCTCACTGGCAAAATCAGCAGATTCTTCTGTAGTGCAAACATAGGGCCAGGTGAATGCTTGCTTTACTGACAAGTTGCCAGCAACAGGATGATTAATGTGACATGACTCTAACTCTGCTAAATTATACAACCTTTAAACACTTTATAATAGATGCCATCATTATTAGCTTACTTGGTTAAAGAGAGTCAGAAATGGGCATAACAAAAAACCAACAACTCCAACTTGAACCCAGAATTATGAAGAGAGGTAACGTATATCATATTACAGTGGGGATCGAAAGTTTGGGCACCCCAGCTAAAAATTTGTATTAATGTGCATAAAGAAGCCAAGGAAAGATGGAAAAATCTCCAAAAGGCATTAAAATACAGATTAGACATTCTTATAATAAGTCAACAAAAGTTAGATTTTATTTCCATAATTTACACTTTCAAAATAACAGAAAACAAAAAAATGGCGTCTGCAAAAGTTTGGGCACCCTGCAGAATTTATAGCATGCACTGCCCCCTTTGGCAAGTATCACAGCTTGTAAACGCTTTTTGTAGCCAGCCAAGAGTCTTTCAATTCTTGTTTGAGGTATCTTTGCCCATTCTTCCTCACAAAAGTCTTCCAGTTCTTCGAGATTTCTGGGCTGTCTGTCGCGCACTGCTCTTTTAAGGTCTAGCCATAGATTTTCAATTATGTTGAGGTCAGGAGATTGTGAAGGCCATGGCAAAACCTTCAGTTTACGCCTCTTGATGTAATCCCCTGTGGATTTTGAGGTGTGTTTAGGATCATTATCCATTTGTAGAAGCCATCCTCTCTTTAACTTCAGCTTTTTCACAGATGGCATCAAGTTACCATCCAAAATTTGCTGAAATTTTATTGAATCCATTTTTCCTTCTACTCGTGAGATGTTCCCTGTGCCACTGGCTGCAACACAACCCCAAAGCATGATCGATCCAACCCCATGCATAACAGTTGGACAGAGGTTCTTTTCATTAAATTCTGTGCCCCTTCTTCTCCAAATGTACCTTTGCTCATTCCGGCCAAAAAAGTTCAATTTTAACCTCATCGGTCCACAGAACTTGTTTCCAAAATGCATCAGGCTTGTCTATATGTTCATTTGCAAAGTTCAAACGATGATTTTTGTGGTGAGGACGTAGAAGAGGTTTTCTTCTGATGACTCTTCCATGAAGACCATATTTGTACAAGTATCTCTTTATAGTGGAATAGTGTACCACAACTCCAGTGTCTGCCAGATCTTTCTGGAGGGATCGTGCAGTCAAATGTGGGTTTTGAATTGTTTTTCTCACAATCCTGCGAGCTGTTCTGTCTGATATTTTTCTTGGTCTTCCAGATCTTGCTTTAACTTCCACTGTTCCTGATGACTGCCATTTCTTAATTACATTCCAAACAGAGGATATTGACATCTGAGAACGCTTTGCTATCTTCTTATAGCCTTCTCCAGCTTTGTGAGCGTCAACTATTTTCAGTTGCAGTTTTCTAGACAACTGCTTAGAAGAACCCATGGTGCTGATTATTGGGGCAAGGTCAGATGAGTCTGGGCATTTAAAACCTTTGAGATTGACATCACCTGTCTTCCCAGACGATGATTGAGAACAATCCATGACACTGGCAGGTCTCAGCTTGGCAAAGGGGGCAGTACAAGATATTAACTCTGCAGGGTGCCCAAACTTTTGCAGACGCCATTTTTTTGTTTTCTGTTATTTTGAAAGTGTAAATGATGAAAATAAAATCTAACTTTTGTTGACATATATTATAAGAATGTCTAATCTGTAATTTGATGCCTTTTGAAGATTTTTCCATCTTTCCTTGGCTTCTTTATGCACATTAATACAAATTTTTAGCTGGGGTGCCCAAACTTTCGATCCCCACTGTATACTTGTTACTGCCTACGATTTCTTATAAGCATATAACTATGGCAGGTCTTGGGTAGTATGGTATCTAGAGAGTAACACAACACAAGAGAAGCTCTGCTCACTAAGCTATAACAGTCATTATTTGCCACAGTCATGTGTTTGAAAGCAATGGTTATTAAGGCAAATATGTGTTCTAGATTAGTGAATTGAGCCTTAAATCTCACATCACATTTTGTCTTCAGCTTCATCTTAAGGTGATTCTAAATCCTAAACATTTTTTTTCTTAATGCATTCCCTGATTAAGGAAAAAATGTTTAGTTAGCAGTATCACCCCCTTACCTGAGCATCCATCCTCCATCCAGCACTGTTCCCATCTGTAGCAGCTTTGTCTTCTCTCCTCGATCTCACAGCTTTGTTGAGGCAACAGCCATTGGCTCCCACTGCTGTCAGTCAAATCCTGTGACAAGAGAGTGGAGGGCAAGACCAAGTTGCACTATCTCTGTCTATGGATGCAGGCAGCATGGCTTGGGATCAAGCCCCCATAGCAAATAGTCTGCTAGGCAGGCACTCAGAAAGGGAGGAGCCGGGTGCAGCGGCAGGGGACCCAAGAAGAGAAGGTTTGGGGCCTCTTTGTGCAATTTCATTGAACAGAGCAGATGAGTGTAACATGCTTGTTATTTGAAGTGGTACTAAAGCCCTAAAACATAATATGTTGCAGCTTACCAATGATTAGATGTGGTGGCTGATATATTTATATATTTGGCTTTTTCCCTCTGTTTTTGCCTGGTAATCTGGCCAGTAACAAACCTCCAGTATTAGTGAGACACAACTCTGGATGAATAAACACAAGAGACACAGAAGACAGCAGCATTGTCAGTCTGGGGGGTGGGATGGAAGTGTTAAATGTATTGGCAGATTTGAATACAAATATAAAAAGGAAGCCAAACTCCAGCTCACACTTTAGAATCAGTTACAGCAAACCATTTTTTTCCTTTTGAGATAAAGGTTTTGCATGAATAAAAACTGATCATTGTATTCACCCCTGTTAGTGTTAAGTAGTTTGTCTCATCCATGTAAGCTGATGCATTATGCTGAAGAGCTTAAGCTTTTGAAAAACAACAGACTTGCTGACTGGATCACCAGATTAAATGAGAAAATTATCCTATCTAAGAATTGGTAATAAGCTGCAATATAATGTTTTGCATGCTTTTTGGGTTTAATACTGTTTAAAAAAAAATAAGACTTTACAGCATGTCACATATTTGCAGTATGTCTCTCCTTAACCTTCTAGGATCTCTGTGGCAATATGCAAAAAAGAATTGAAGCATCCAGAAATAAAGCAGACATTTAGAATAAGGCACTGAAAATTGTGACAATGCTTTTGTCATTGGAAGAACTAGAATCACTTTCTACCTTAAATAGCTTTCTTTAAAACATTCCATTAAGATGGATGTGATTAGCATGAGATTAATTGACATTCAGTTGTTTTCTGGTAGAATTGTTGTCTGAAAATGCAAGTATTGCTAGTTAACAATGAAATGTTTGCATAAAAATGCATGATCCATTGTTAACAAAAGATAGCTGAAAATTGTTCTTGACAGACTATAAGGCAAGCAGGAAAACTGTACATTTCCCATTAGATATCCCAACAGTAGATATTTGAACAACCCTATGGGCATAATATAAATGAGTAAAGTACAGGGGTTAGACAAAAAAAATGGAAACATGACATGATTTGCAGGTGTGAAAGTGATGACATGTTTTGCATTTGAAAGCGTAAGTGATATAACATTCTTTCCCTTCTGCTGTGTGATGAGATACCTAGCTAACAGGTGGGAAGCCTCTTGTCATTCACTGCATGCAATGCTAGTAATATGGAGTCATGTCAGAGCTTACTGAGCTTCAAAGAGAGCAAATTGTTGGTTCCCTGCTTAGCTGGTGACTCTGACTAAATTTGCCAACTTATTTGTCGCGAGGCACAGTATCAGAGGTTATGAAGGTATATAGTTACCTGAGAACGTTGTCTGATAAGCATAAATGCAGTCGACAGGGTCAACTGACCAAAAGAGTCAAAACAACATTGCGCAGGATTGTGGAATAAGAAAACAACTGCTGCAAAAGAGACTGCGGAGCACACTCTCAGTCCGATGAAGACTGATTCCTGGGAAGACTGAGATTGAGCTCTGCAGTCACTTTTGCAGCAGTTATTTTCTTATAGAATTGAGGGGAAATCTTCCAACTGGGACACTGGTTCTTGTGACAATCAAAAATTCCTTCACTTTGGAGGGATTTCTTCTCTTTTTGTGTTTTGGCTGTGGCATAGGAAGTGATGGGAAATCTCTCCAATAGGACACAGATAGCAAAAAATAAAAGTGACATGGGGTTATAATCTCCCTTACTCTCTCCGATATGGAAAGACACAGGCTTTGCCTTTAGTTCTAATTTGATGCATTACGTTATTGCTGAAGATAGACCATACAATACAGTAAAGGAAATAAGTATTTGATCCCCTGCTGATTTTGAATGTTTGCCCACTCACAAAGAAATGATCAGTCTAACAATCGAATAGTAGGTGTATTGTAACACTGAGAGACAGAATAGCAACACAAAATTCAAAAGAAATGCATGTCTAACAAATTATGCACTGATTTGCATGTTCATGAGGGAAATAAGTATTTGATCCCCTTCACAGAACATGATTTAGTACTTGGTGGCAAATCCCTTGTTGGCAATCACCGAGATCAGACGTTTCCTATAGTTGGCCACAAGGTTTGCACACATCCCAGGAGGGATTTTGGCCCACTCCTCTTGGCAGATCCTCTCCAAGTCATTAAGGTTTGGTGGCTGACGTTTGGCAACTCGAACTTTCAGCTCCTTTTACAGATTTTCAATCGGATTAAGGTCTGGAGACTGGCTAGGCCACTCCAGGACCTTAATGTGCTTCTTCTTGAGCCACTCCTTTGTTGCCTTGCTTGTGTGTTTTGGGTCATTGTCATGTTGGAACACCCATCCACGACCCATTTTCAATGCCTTGGCTGAGGGAAGAAGGTTCTCAAGCAAGATTTGACGGTACATAGCCCCTTACATTGTCCCTTTGATGTAGTGCAGTTGTCCTGTCCCCTTAGCAGAAAAACACCCCCAAAGCAGAATGTTTCCACCACCATATTTGACAGTTGGGATGGTGTTCTTGGGGTCATAGGCAGCATTCCTCATCCTCCAAACACGGCGAGTTGAGTTGATGCCAAAGAGCTCGATTTTGGTCTCATATGACCACAACCAATTGTTTTCTTGGTGACTGTGGTCCCAGCTGCCTGGAGATCATTGACAAGATCCTCACGTGTAGTTCTGGGATGATTCCTCACTGTTCCCATGATCACTGACCCTCCACGAGGTGAGATCTTACATGGTGCACCCGACCTAGGGAGACTGACAGTTGTTTTGTGTTTCTTCCATTTACGAATGATTGCACCAACTGTTGTCACCTTCTCACCAAGCTGCTTGGCGATAGTTTGGTAGCCCAGTCCAGCCTTGTGGAGATCTACAATCTTGTCCCTGACATCCTTGGACTGCTCTTTGGCCTTTGCCATGGTGGAGAGTTTGGAATCTGATTGTTTGATTGCTCCTGTGGATAGGTGTCTTTTATACAGGTAACAAAATGAGATTAGCAGCACTCCCTTTAAGAGACTGATTCTAATCTCAGCTTGCTACCTCTATGAAAGATACATGGTAGCCAGAAATCCTGCTGAATGATAGAGGATCAAATACTTATTTCCCTCATGAACATGCAAATCAGTGCATAATTTGTTAGACATGCATATCTTGTGAATTTTTTGTTGCTATTCTGTCTCTCAGTGTTACATTACATCTACCATTCGATTTTTAGACTGATCGTTTCTTTGTGAGTGGGCAAACATTCAAAATCAGCAGGGGATCAAATACTTATTTCCTGCACTGTATATACTTTATACTGCAGATGTGACTGTTGCTAAAATATTTCTGCAGTATTAAACAGTTATGAGTCAAATGACTTTCATTCAGAAAGTTCTTTAATTTAGCATGTCTTTAACCTGTTCTGATGTTCTGCATGTGCTACTATTTTTAGAATTTATGTTGCAGTTTTGTTTGTGTCATTTATCTCTGTTGCACTATTGTAATTCATGTAGCTGGAAAATGTGTATGCTTTGTTTGTCATTTATGTAACTTGACATTTACTATAATTTAGTTATAGTTTTATATTGATTTCTTTTGTTTCTATAGTCCGAACATCATTTAGTGCTGATCCTGCCCAGGAACTTGAGCAGTGGATTGATAAATACTCTGCACAGCTTCCCCCCCTGACCAACTTCATTCTTCCCGTATGTATTTTAAATAAAAACAAAGTACCATACAGTGGAATTTTTTTTATTCACATAGCTGGAAGTTAAAGACCTAAAGCTGACTCCTCCTGCTTGAGAGCCTGTTCACAGTACCTTCATTTTCTATGGACAGGGAGCTGATATTTTATTTCTGACATGGAGCCCATTTTATTCAGATATAATGGTGCTCTGTGATCTTCATGATATCTGAACACCCAGTTTTTTTGGCCTGATGGAAAATATCCATTCAACCTGGATTGTCCTTACCTTTTACTGACTGACAAGAGCAAAACTAGCGCTTCATTGAAAGTGTGTGTCCCTTCTGGTTATTAGTCAGCTAGAGAGTTATTGCAGTGAGTTCTAGCAGTTTTGAGCCCAAACTTACTGCCCTTATGATGTCCTCTGTCAAACATTTGCTAGTACTCCTGACCTGCTATGGGTTGAGTGGTGGGGAGTGTGGTCTTCTCCACCGAGGCCCATTTAAAATGAGAACTAACGGATTACCTTTTCAATTTAGCTATTTTTAACACATCATTGGGCTTGATATTTCTTTGTAGTTTGTATGATGCTGGAAAGTGCCACATCTGCAATTGACTAGAAATTCCAAAATGAAAACCGAGATCTTTAACTTTTAATACACCACACAAGTCATTAATAAAATATGTGATATATCCCCAGTTGTAGATCTGCCACAAGATAATACAGTGTCTTAACACCCTTGTTACATCACCCAACACTAAACTAAAATTGTGTGTGTATGTATGTATGTGTGTGTGTGTATATATATATATATATATATATATATATATATATATATATATATATATTCATATACATACTCGCACATGTATGTACAATTTCCTTCAGATTTTCTAGAACTATGGAAGAGGAGGACCCACCTACCTGCCCATTCAATCTGTGTTTAATCAAGCAGGCTCTTGCACTACATTGTTGATGGTAGATCTAAAGGAGATTGTATATTCAGATTGTGTAGTGTATGTGAACTTTACAGAACCCAGAACACAATTCTTCTGTTTTCAATACTACAGCTCTATCCACAGAGGCTGTTATCTGTTCACTCAGTACACTCTGTCAAATGAATGATCTATGCAAGATTAAAGTTAAGGTAGAAAAATGAAAATCGATGTCTGTGTATTTAGTGAGAACAGTGATCACTGATTGATTGCTTTTCATTAAATATTTGTGCACCTGAAAGTGGATGGGAGGGTAGATGATGCAGGGTATATGCTAATGAGGTCAGCTGGTCAACTCCTTCCTGTGTCATGATCTAAAGTCTCTGCAGGAAATAACACAGGAGTAATAGATAAGAATTTGACAGCCATCTGTACACTGACATAAAGGTGGATAGAAAAAATGGAAAGCTTTTGAATTTTTGCAAAAGTACATTAATGCTATATTGATACATAGGGGAGCTGGAATTTTGTAAAAAAACGTAAACAAAGGTGAACTCATCCTTTAACTTGAAATAGTTTGTGATGTCATCAGCCCGCCTCTCCGCCTTAGCCAATCGATAGTCATAGAATACAAAGCTTCACCTGAAATACGAAAAGACTCAAATTGTGTCCTGGGAGTGGGGCGGGATGGTCTGGTAACGCTGCCAGAACACAGCCCTTTTATAGTGTATTTAGCTGAGACTAAATACATTTACATAGCGCTGCTAGCCGCTGCAACTGTTAGTGAAGTAAATGGTTAGTTTGGAACAAAGTGGTCTAAATTAAACCCGGCGATCAGATTTAAGGGGAAGCAGTTGGTTATAGAACCTATGATGGATCATACCAAAAAGCAGAAGAGTTTACATATTTATATACATATACACTGGCAAATTATTTGACTTAACATGGTTTCCTTGAATTATTCCAAAAGACGCTACAGTGCTAATACAGAATTTTAAACCACTTTTCTACTGGGGCTATTTTTTAATGTTAAAATATGCATTTTTTGCTAGAAAATTACTAAAGCAGTGTCAGTTTTCTATGGTGCATTATATTCGCACAAGTGATTATCAAAGCATATATTTTTTAGAACAAATACACTAAAATGAATATTAGTACACACAAGCACAATGTAATAACCACTTATTGGTAAAATTATAAAATGGGGTTGCTTCCAAACGATAACAAACATGTCAAGCCAGTGAAATAGCAAAAAAAAACAACAGTACGCAAAATTGTCTATAAGTGCCACTTTAAAAACCTTTACAGGTTATCAATTTAGAGTTAATCTTGAATTATGACCCTAGAAATAATGCGCTCACTCGCATATTTGCGGTGATACCTCAAGTGGGGTGCAATTGCTGTTTACATACACATTTGCATTTGATGGGGGTGCTTTTGTGTTTTTTTTCCTCTTAATAGACACTCAAGTCCACTCTGCCCTCCACTGCAGCTAATCAATGACAGCTCAAAACCTGGAAGTGACTGAATGTTAATTGCTTCTGGGTTCATTCATCACAGAGGAGATCTCCTGCACACCGTTTCACAGTGGATGAGGCCGCTGCAGGAACAGCGGAGCATGAGAACCATGGTGGGGGCAGTGGCACCTTCTTTGTAGTGTAAACCGAGAACCTCCCAGGTCACTTTTACATGAAAACTGATTACTGGCTTAAAAAAAAACAATACCAGGCTCATGGGTGAAGCAGCAGCTATTGAGTTTGTTTTAACCTTGAATCCGAGGACGTTTATAAATGTACCTTGGTAGACAAGGGGTTAAATAAACAACACTGTTCATATGTCTGTTTAGCTACTATATGAAATACTACAGAAAGGGGTGTGCTTAAAATGTTAAAATACATAAAAACAATGGGTATTAACATGTTTCCCTTTTTCTCTAGTCAGGAGGTAAAGCTAGTGCATCTTTGCATGTGGCCAGAGCTGTATGCCGAAGAGCTGAGAGAATGTAAGTTCCTCCCACATCTGAAACCATTACTGAGAGAATTATAGGGGGTGTCATTGCCTTCTAAAAATGCTAGCTGCCTGGCTATCCTTGCCTTCAATACTTTCTGAACCACTGACCCTGAACAAGCATGCAACAAGTCAGTTCCCAGTGAAATCATAATACATGTTGTGTATACGGATTCCATGAGTACTGAAGGCATTAGATTAGTATTGCAGCTAGATAGTTGACATTTTCAGAAGGAACGGTCCGCAATGGCATCTACCTTGTTTCTTTCACTACAATTTGAATGGTTCCAATAATATAGCCAATGTTAAAATTGTTTTGTTTTTTTCAAAAACAGTAAAAAATGTCATATTTATTTCAGCACATTCAAATTGCTGCACAATGGAGAAGCAGATCCAAACATTGGAAAATACTTAAACAGGTAAAGGAGTTCAAACTGAATGGCTCCCATGAGATGGATCGCATGTGTCCTTATTGACTTTTGTACATTAAAGTGGAACTGTAGTCAGAAAATTAAGTCCTGCTAGATCACTTCAGGCTGGCCCCTTTTGCAGGCATATCTATGTAAAACATTAAAAATAAGTGTCTATACTGTTCAAAATCCAGTAATACACTGTCTCACCCTGCTTAGTTGCTTTCATTTTTAGGCACTGTGACGAATTTGTAGAGGCCGATCTGCTGGCAGCCTAAAGGTTTACTTCTGCTCAGGGGGTCTGGACTTCAGCAAAATAGCAGCCTCCAACAAGAAATAACAGGAGCAATGCTGGAAGCAATTTACAGCATGTACGAATTTTAGTAGAATTGTGAAATGTATGTTTCTTGCTAAAGAATATTTTTTATCAAGTTGTTACGGATAAAGTTCCACTTTAAGGAAACCAGTCCTGCTGGATTCTCATTCATACCCGTGGTAGATTCCACATGTCCTGTTTTTGGTTTTTTTTTAGCAATAGGGAAGTCTGTGTTTTTATTGTCTATTTCTAGCTTCAGTACAAGGGAGTGGTCAGGCACGACTCAAAGGCTAACTGTGCCATTATCCTGGAGCCTATTTTTAAATTATGGAGAAATAAATTATTGGTGAATTTGCACACACTGTTTTATCTCTTATTCTAGAGAATTAAAAAAGAAAAGGAATCTAATTGGTCACACACTTTTAGTCTACATAAATTCTACGAAATGGAAAGCCTGGTGTGTCTGTGTGAAAATACCTCTTTGTTTGAAACATAAGTGCATTTGATCAGAAAATGCTGAATACATACATTTTAACTGGAGTATCAGACAGACCTATTTTTGAACCATCTAATATTTCAGAGCCTAACCCCAGCCAAAGCGTTTAATTTTTTAATAGAGTAGGGAAGGGTTAGAGCCTTTGTTTTTCCCCACTTCATCCTAAGCTAAAAACAAATTGAGCATTAGGCTTTAGTTTAGCGAAAGAATGTCTTTATAAAAGGGTATAGGGCAGTGTAATACAGGAGTCAGTTCAAAATCACAACAGTTTCTTTTTTTATTGAAAAAAAAAGCAGCATCAGTGGCAGCCCTAGGTCTCAGTGAAGCACAAGTGGGGTTCCTATTCCACCTTTTCTTAAAAAAATAATAAATGTAGACAAAATCATTTGAAAAAATGTGTTTATTTTTCGCATTGGACTGCGGGTGCAATGCTCTGGCTGCGTTAGACTATACCCTCTTCCACAGGTCCATACTGATGTTCTAGCCATCAGGTAAAGAGCTAGAGATAGTATCAGTGGAGCAGAAGTGCAGTGACTGTCCTGTGGCTCATTGATACTTACTCCAGCCCTCTAACTGAAGTTCTATGTGGCTGAAGGAATAGTCTGCAGGAATCAGAGCATTGCACCTGCAATCCACTAATTGTGGTTTCAATGCTTTGCAGGCACCAATGGAAAATAAATAAAATGCACTTTTTTATTAATCAATTTGACTGCATTTATTATTTTTTTTTGCAAATGGTGAACTTAGCCTTAAAAGCATACGTAAAGTCAAAAACCTTTTTTCTATTCCTGTGTTGTTGGAGAGTTGTCCTCCCTGTCTGGACAGCAGGACAGGAAGTTAAGATAAATGTGTCTCAAATGCCTGGTACACACATTCAGTTTTTTTTTCTTCTGAGAATACTCAGACTGGCTTCTGTCAGAAGGACAGCTGTACACATGGTCTGAATGTTGGCCGGTTCAGCAGGACCATGTGTACCCAGCTTAGTGGAGCCCTGGATAGCAGTAAAAACCTGACTGATCGATTACATTCAAAACTAAGTGAAAAGGTTTGTCTGGGCGCTTTAAACTTCCTCCTGCCCACCATATAAGGAAATGATCGGTGGGCAGCAGCTCTCTCATTCTGGGAGGGAGTCATATGACATCCTCTCACTCTAACTGTGCATGCATGCCACTGGGGGCGCACTGGGACACAGTAGATCACCAATCACAGTAAAGAGCCGATGACACAGGCTCTGTCATGTAATCAGCTTATGTCCAATCACAGGTGATCGCATGTAAACAGGTAATGCCGGTTATCAGCAGTCCTCTCTTCACGCTGACGGCACGTGAGGAGAGGAGAGCCGGTAAGCGGCTTTCCTCAGAGGGGGCATATACACTGATCATCAGGGCACTGATGATCAGTGTAGCCCCATCAATGCCACATATCAGAGCTGCCTTTCAGTGCCCATCAGTGATGCCTGTCAATGTCCATCACTGCAGCCTCATTAGCGCACATCAATGAAGGAGAAAAATTTCTTAACAAAATTTTATAACAGAAACTAAGAACCTTTTTTTTTTTTCTTTCAGAATTTTCAGTCTTTTTTAGTTTGTTTAGCAAAAATAAAAAAACCCAGTTGTGATTAAATAGCACCAAAAGAAAGCTCTATATGTCTCAAAAAAAAAAAAAATTTTATTTGGGTGCAGTGGTGCGACAGCAATGAAAGCTGAAAATTTCCTGGGCAGGAAAGCAGTAAAAGTGCCCGGTAGACAAGTGGTTAAGGAAAGTTGCCGAATATGGAAAAGAGTAATATCATCTGTTAGTCTTTCTAATAACTGCTACACTTTAGATGGTAATATAATTTTTTCTTGCAGATTGAGTGATTACCTCTTCACATTGGCAAGATATGCAGCAAAAGCTGAAGGAAGACCTGAGACAATATATACAAGAATGCAACCATAACAATTCGGCTTTTCTATGGGTTTTGTTCTATCTGGAAGTCTGCTATGGTTTGCGTATTTTCTGCAGAGAAAAAGCCATTTTGATGGGTTATAGGCCCAGCTATCCTGACAAGATGGACTTTAACATCTTTAGAACTAAGGAAGTTTGATATTCATTGATATATCAAATCTGGATATGAGTAAAATTTTCAAAACTATGAGTAATACTGAATAGTGTGCATTAAATAGGGCAATGATGAAAAATGCTGCTGGAGCCTCCCTGAAGTACTCTATCGTTTGGGGTATGAGGAGAGTAAACATACCCTTTCCCACATCCCCTAATGCAGTGCTCTGTGCCTGAATAACCAGCTTAGAAAAGGTTTGTGATAATGTTGCAGCTACTGTATGATGCCTGCTATGTACTATCACTTAACGCTCTAAGATTTTTTTTTTTTCTTCCATGTAGTATTCATATGTGTAGAGCCATACTATTTCAAACACTTTTCCAAGAGCTATGTACTTAGTGCTCCATGTCAAAAAGAATGTCAAGTTACATAGTGGGGTTTATTTACTAAAGCTAGAGTGTGAAAAATCAGGCTCACTTCAGCATAGAAACCAATCAGCTTCTAGGTTTGCCAAAGCTTAACTGAACAAGCTGGGGTTAGAACAGGGGTGGGCAAACTTTTTGACTTGAGGGCCGCAATGGGTTCATATATTGGGCCGGACCAAGAGTAGATGAATGATGTGTATATGCCATCCATAGTAAGCATAGTAATTAATCCCCCATATAGTAATTCGTCCCCCCTGTGTCAATTCACTTACCTTTGCTCCGCACGTTCCTCTCGCCGTGTTCCCGCGCCGTTCCGGTGTAGCATGAAAATCTGTCTCCTATGAGGATCTGTCACCCGCGACGTATCTGCGCATGTGCCAGTTTCAGGCATTAGCAGCCGATCGGCGATCTTCGGTACATGCGCAGATACGTCGAGGGGGACAGATCCTCATAGGAGACAGATTTTCATGCTACACCAGTCTTCAGGGCGGACTGTGAGAGGAGCCTAGCTCCCCTCAAGTTCGTCACGCTGCCCCGCCTACACACATCCTGACAGTATCACGCTCCGCGGGCCGGATTAAAAGGTCCGCCGGGCCGGATTAAAAGGTCCGCCGGGCCGTATACGGCCCGCAGTTTGCCCATTGCTGGGTTAGAAGCTGATTGGTTTCTGTGCAGATGTGAGCCTGATTTTGCACACTCCAACTTTAGTAAATAAATCCCAATGTGTCCAGTCTAACAATACTTTCAGTGTGTATGTACTTTATGATGCAGGCGTTTTATTTTTGTATCATGAAAGTCTACTGAACCTGGATGTGCTCTGTAGGAAAGGGCCTCAAATACTGTCTGAAGTGGGGCTAAGCCTTAGCTTACATGACACAATGCCTAGGCCTCAGTTTACAGTGCTCTTGGGACCCATGAGCTCGCTATCAAAAGGTACCTAATGCCTGCACTGCAGTAGTATTGTTAATTTGGACACACAGGGATGTATTTGACAGGTTTAACAGTCACATGTGACATATTTCTACTGAGTACCAAGCCTTCCTTTCTTCATGTTTTGTATATTTTTGTTTGTATATTTATTTACTATTCTGTATAAATGTATTGAAAAAGTAAACACTAAGAAATTGCAACTTGCTTGTTCAAATTCTCAAAACGGTAGTAGTGCACTTCCTTCAGAATTGAAATCATGTGCTGCCTTGCACTTTCTAATTAAAGGTAATTACATTGCTCAGAGCATCCCAAGTGGTATCTCACCTGTAAACACATTTCAAAACAAATATAAAAAGGGAAGTTTTATAATAGACATAAACCCTAAATGGATTATTTAGTTTGTTCCAAACAGGCTTCCTGGTTATGACAGTGAAATATGCCTGTGCACGGTGTGTTGGCAATCCAAATGACCATGCAATAATGATGCAGAGGCATAATTGGAAGACAGTTGTCACCCTATAACAGGAAATGTCTGAATAATGACCTTCGTGGCAGGATCACCATATATTGTTTTAACAAACCAGATATGAGCGTTTCATGACTTTCATTCCAGTTTGATTTGAGACATTAAGAATGTGTTTATGCAATTGGGATACTGATAAATAAAGCATAATACCAGCCTTTTTTTTTTTTTATTTTGGATTGAGTAGAAAACACCACGTTGTAGAAAAAGTGCTGTATATATTGTTGTAGAGATAAATCTGGCATATGCTCTCTCTCAATTTCTGCCAAGGCTTTTAGTGTACACACACACAAAAAAGGTATTTCAGCTGTCCATGCCTGCTGGCAAGCTTAAATAATATGCTGGTTTTTCCCCCTTTTTTTCCCCCTCTGCTATCTCCTTTGACAGCTCTTTTTTTTACCAGCTCCTGTTCCCCCCCACAGCTATTAACCTCTGCCCTCTTCCCTCAGCATAAGGTCTTGGTTTTTCTCACTAATGGAACTTCATATTGCTAAAACACTTTTGAAAAACCATTTATATCAATGAAGATGTCTACACATTTCAATTCAGTTGTCTAAAGGATGAATTTATGTGTGGTTGAGATGTTGCTTTTAATTTTCCCAAGGTCAAAGGAAGAGATCAGAGAGGATGGAAAAAACGGAAAATTTCTTATCACATACTTACCATAATTTTCCTTTCCTGATGGACTCCGTGGCAGCATACATGCAGATTTATCCCGCCCAATCTTCTCTTGTAGGACCCCACTCCCATAAATCTTTCCTCCTCGCCAGAGGCTGTGTTCCATAACTAGCCTACTCATGGCATTGGTAGAGTACTCCTGCTGCCATGGAGTCCCACCACGAAGGGAAAATTACAGTAAATATCTGATAGAAAATTTTCAGTTTTCCTGACAGACTCCATGGCCGCATGCATATGGGAAATAACTAGCCCTCAACACACGGGTGGGCAGATACTCAAACAAAGACTTTAATTTGCCCCATAACTGACAGGACTTTCAAACCATAATTAAAGGACAAGGAGGCAGGCTCTACACACTAATGAGCCATAAAAGTGTTGATTGAGGACCATTAAGCCGCTCTGCAGATCATCTCAGGGGCAACATGCTGGGAAGCCACCCAGGACATAGCCACACTTATGGTTCAGTGTGTGCTCACGGCCTCTGGAGGCGCCAAGCCCTGAGCTCTGGACAATCCAGGCCGCAACTGACCTGGGAGACACCCGGTCTCCTTTACTCTTCCTATGGAAAAGGATGAATAGACAATCCAACCTAAGGAAGGATGCTGTGACCCACAAGTATAGCCTTAAGGTCTCACCTACGTCCAAGGGTGAGCGTCTTCTACTCCTGAGGCTCTAAATGTTGGCAGGATAATCTTAGTTCTCGTGGAAGAGCGAGGTCACTTTAGGATTAGAACCTAGCATAGGAATGAGGACCACTCCATCCAGGAAGAATATCAAAAATGGCTCTTTACAGCCAAGGTTCCCGATTTCAGGGACTCTTTTTGCTAATGTAACAGCCACCCAAAAAGCCATCTTGATGGAGAGCTCCCTCACTATGAGAGGCCCAGCTGATTCTGGTACGCCTCCAGAGAAGTCGAGGACAAGTGGCAGGTCCCATTTTGGGAACCTCTGTTTCCTTTGGGGCCTCAACCTTACTGCCACTTTGAAGAATTGCCAAACCAGAGAGTGGTCGGCCCATGATACTCCAGTGAAGGCCGAGATGGCTGACACTTGTACCCTGAGAGTGTTGACTGACAGGGGCAGGTCCAGGCCTGACTGCAGGAATCCCAGGACATCCTAAACCCTTGGGTTACTAAAGGATCCATTCACGGGCAAGATATAGTACACAAACATAGACCCTGTTGGTACTTGGTCTTCTGGCATTCATCAGAGTAGGGATGACTACAGCAGGACAGCCTAAGGCCTCCAACCTCCCCTTCTCAAGAACCAGACCATTAGATGAAGCTGGGCTGGGCAAGGGTGAGGAATGGCCTTCTGCAACAGCAGGTCTGGCCTGAGAGGGAGAGGAACTGAATCCTGAGAGCTGAGCTGCGCCAGTAAGGGAAACCATTGTCTGTTCAGCCAGTATGGAATTACAGCCACTACCTCCACCGCTTCTGCTCTGAGCCTCCGAAGAAACCTGAAGATGACAGGGACCAGGGGAAATCTCCACTGATCCGTCACAGCATCTACCGCAAAGGCCTGGGGACAGGTGTAGAACATCCCCAGTTTGCTGTTGCATGGGGAGGCAAACAGGTCGACTTCCAGACTGATCCTAAGGATCAGTATGCACGCGTTGTTGTCCAATTGAATCCTGGAAAGGAAGTCTGCTTGCAAGTTCTGGACTCGGGGGACGTATACTGGCTGTTTCTTGGACAAGTTTCTCTGAGCCCAAGCCATGATTGGCTCTTCCTCTCGAAAGAGGGACAGGCTGTGGGCCCCTCCTTGTCTTCTTATGTAGGACGCTGCTGTCGTATTGTCTGACCTCAGGAAGACTGATTTCCCCTGTATTAGGTGCTGGAAGGCCTGTAGGTCACAGAGCGCTGCTCGTAATTTCAGGACGTTTGACCCCAACCTGTGGGAGCTCCAGCGGCCCTGAGCTATCTCTGACTGGCAGAATGCACCCCATCCGGAGTTGCTGGCAGCCGTAGTGATTGTGACCTAGGAGATTGGGGCAATTGAATGGCAGCTGAGCAGGTTCTTCCACTGCTGCCACTAAGGAAGGCTCTCCTTCATGGAGGGAGATATGTAAATGACCTGGCCCATGCTGCCTGGAATCCATTGTTGAAGAAAGCCCTTCTGGAAGAGTCGCATTCTCCACTGTGCCTATTCCACCATCGGCACTGTGGACACCATGGTGTCAATGATCTTCAGGTATTGTAGGGGCCAAAGGTGTGAGGAAGACAGGACAGGTAGTATTCGGCTCTGGATCACTAGAATCTTCTCCACAGGCAGAGAGATGGTGGCAGCGCTCATGTCAAAATGAGCCCCAAGGAATATTAGAGGCTGCAACTGGCTCTTCTCTATATTCAGCAACCACCTGAACTCAAGAAGGGTCGAGATCACGTGGGCCCTGTGCTGTAGTAGCTGTACTCTGTACTGGGATAGTAGGAGCAGGTAGTCTAGGTAGTGGTGCAGGCAAATGCCTCTGGTTTTGATCAGGTCGACGACCGCCAAGACTTTTGAAAACACCTGAGGCGACGTCGAAAGCCCAAAGAGGAGACAATGGAAATGCCGATGGTCCACAGCAAACCGGAGGAATCTCTGAAAATCTCCTGCAATGGGAACTTGAAAGTAGGCATCCTTCAGATCTATAGACAAGAGGCAGTCGCCTGGCTGCATTGCTTGTTGAATTGTGAACAGCGTCTCCTTCTTGAAATTTGCCTTCCTGATAAATTAATTTAGATGGGTGAGATCTATGACCGGCCTCCAGGCCCCATATCTTTTCTGGACCAAAAAGAGGGGCGAGTACATGCCCTGAAATTCTTCACTCTCGGGCACCAACACAATGGCGCCCTGTACCAGCAGAGAGTCCGTGTAGAACAGCAGAATTTCCCTCTTTTCTTTGGAAAATGGAAGGGCCGTAGGGGTGAACCTGAGATGAGGAGGGCTCTTGAACGCCCAAGCATGCCCTAAAGATACTGTGTTGACGGCCCAGGCATCCCAGATTGAAGCCGCCCAGACATGCCAAAAGTGGTGAAGGTGATCAGTTTTTTCTCTGTATGCTTTGTAGGTTCAGTGGGTGCACTGGACTCCCTAGCTGCCGTTGTGCAATAGGCTGGGTGTCAGGTGCGCTCCCATAACCTTTTTAATGAAGGGTGGGGCTCCCCTCATGTTTATCTGCCCTTGTTTCTATCCATTTAAATGCATGTGCCTCCACTGTGAGGACTCTTTAGACTTGTAGAGTTAGGACCACAGATACTCAGGGTGCCGTGACGCGGCTCTGTGGCTTACGTATGTATTTGCAAATGTGTGCTAACTAAACCCCTGTTTTTAAACGCATGTTTCCAGACAGGTTAATTTGGTTTTTGATAGTTGGCTAACTGGCTGACAGTTTGAACTGGCTTTTCTTATCCCCCTTGTTGATAAGATGTACATATCCTTGTTCCTTGCCAATAAAAGCCGATATTAGATTGGGGTAGGCTGGCAAGTTGAACTGGATATTTTTACTTATTTGGAAATTTTCTCACGTAGTGACAGCCCCCCATGTTCACTGTTTAAAAAGCCAGTTATAGACCTGGGCAGGTGATCAGTTTTTTCTCTGTGCCCCCCACCTGGCCTAACTGAACAGCCCCAACATCAAAAGGACTTTGTAGCCTCACAACCTCCAGCGGTCAAGCTCTTGGAGGATTTCTGAAAAGATGATCAGCTTCTTTTGAATTTGCAGTCTGGCCTGTAAACAACTAAGAACAGCTTGTAGTTCAAACAGCCACCTAAAGAACTTTACCTCTGAAGCTGCCATCAAATGAGGCAGAAAGAGCCACCTGATAGAACATGTAAACAGAAAATCAGGAGGTAGTCTGAAACCGAAAAAAACTCATTTAGGAATGTGCCTTAAGAGAAAAGGAGATCATTCTTCAGACTTAAGGTCTCAGGTGCTCTGTCTAAGCCACCTAGAAATGGTGGAAAGAGAAACTGGGTCTGCCTTTTGGAATGACAAAAAAGGGTATCTGTGGGTGAGAGGTTGACTAACAGTCTAAAAAATTTCCTTTTAATAAACTAACGCACACGCTTGATCTTTTATGATGCTGACAGAAGTTTCCAGACCCCAGAGAATTCATCCCACAGAGAAAAGACTTAGAGTGAAAGCCTCTAGACTTATACCAAGGTTTATCTGCCTAAAGTCAACCCAGGTCAGCGTACCACATGCACCTGGTCCACCAGAACATTCCTGCTCCTGGATAAAAACCTTCCAAGTTGGTTGTTGAACCTGGAAAACAGAGGTCCATATACAAAATCCACCACCTGTCTGCCAACTGTTTAAGCCTGAAATGTACATGAGTGACAAAACTGGAACGTGCAATTTTGCTTAAGACAGGATCTGCTTGAAGCAAAACCTCTGGTTCCTCGTTGATGGGTGACAAAATGCCACAACAGTAGAATTACCCAACCGATGAAAGGTAGGAACATGAAAAATTATATTCAATATCCACAGAAGCCACAAAGTGTAGGAGAGGCAATGCCCTGGTAAATATTAGGTGCAATTTCCAAGTCCCAGTGTAAACATTTAGGGGTTGATTTATTAAAACTGGAGTGCAAAATCTGGCACAGCTGTGAATGGTAGCCAAACAGCTTCTAACTTCAGCTTAATTAATCTTTGACAAAAAAAAAATGAAAGCTGATTGGTTGCTATGTAGAGCTGTGTAACGGTTGTCCGCAATAGGCACATGGAAGCTGTAGGTGACAGCCATCTTGTTAAGGTTTCAGCCATTTTGTTTTTACCCCCTTCCTACTCCTGCAAACTATGGCATTCATAGCTTTAACTTTTAAACACACTTCAAAAGCACCTGTTATCTCAAAATTAGGGATAGACACCAGCACGCAGGCATCCTGCAGGCCTCAATTAGCAGTTTACAGCTCTGACAAAGGCCTGTTTCTACAGGCCATAAAAAATTACTGATTAACACTTCCCTCGGACTGATCGTAAAACAATGATAAAATCCATCCTAACACACATGACCTGTAGGGCAATTAAAGCTCTAGGAATGCATCACGTGCCATAAACAGTCTACCCTGAAAGCAGCCAGGTGTGAGTAACCTCTCCGAGACCACTGCCCTTAACAAAATCCACACACAATTCATAAAATCCAAAGCAGGACCAAGACACATTAATATTAGGTACTGTATATATTTGAATGGGGAATATCATGAACATATCAAGGTCACATATGATTAAGCTAGCACAAAAGAAAGGGAAGAAAGCAGCCTCCTATCTCCTGATGACAGACTCATCCAAAATACCCTGGTAGATTATTGTTCAGGATTATATTTCGTGTCCAGGGATACCAAACACAGTTTCCAGAATGCAACCTGTACATAGTAGAAGATATTAATAGTAGTATAAAACTGTTTTTGGAACTTGGTCATAAACGTGGTGACCTCCCAGCACACACCCCTTAAACCAGGTAATTGGTCAGATAGTTTCTGTCAACACCTCTTTGACACAACAGATAAGGGAAAGGTCAGGACTCTCTGAAAGCGCTCATTTTACCATCAACAAAGGAACATCTGTTAAGTTATTAGAGCCAATAATACCTTACTTATTGACTGAATGCTGCCAAAACCAAGGACTGCAAGTATTCATTTTCACCTACTTTTGAACCTCCCTGGCGGTATTCCCGAGTGTAGCTCGGGGTAAAGTTTCAGTACCACAAGCGGTAACCCCGAGCTACACTCGGGCTTACCATGCAGCGCTGCTCCATGATCCCTCGATCACTTACCTTGTCCTGCACTCCCGCGATGTCCCTCCTGCAGTGTCCCCGGCAATGTAATCCGGCGGATGCTGTCATCTGGGTTCCGTCCCCTGCGAGTGTCGGGACATACGGGGGATGGAGCGGTGGGAAATTTGAAAATGACAAAATGTGACATTCACTAAAAATCACATAGTAAAACATTACTGTATCAAACCATTTCACATACATTTTGTCCTTAGTGCTTTGTCCTGTGCCCTGCTTGCATTTTGACTGTTCTTTCTGCCTGGAAACTTAGAAAAGTCCATGGCGTCCAAAAAGCGTCCCTTTAGGTCAAAAGTTTTAGACCAGCTAGAGAGCAGCGATAGTAAATCAGAACCACTTGCAGAATTGAGTGATGATTTGTGGGGAAATTCATCAGAAACTGAAAACGATTTTGCGACTTTGCTCAGTGATGTGCAAACTTGGCGCTATATTTCAAACATCAGTGTTTTTGGTTTGATTATATTATTGAATTAAATGTATTTTTACTATATTATTTTTAACGATTATTAAATTATGATTTCGGGTTTCAAGTTTTATCCTACCTGGGATGTTTACTCTTGTTCGCACAGATTTCAGTGAGTTATGTATTTTTTTTATTGTAGGCCTGTAATTTTTAGGAATATTTCCATGCAAAAAAAAAAAATGTACCGCTTTGAGCACAGAAATATGGACATAATCAGACCACTAGGGAGGTTAATTCTCTGTTTTATGGTTTCTTTATTTTTTTTTTGGAACACCCTTTCTTTCTGTAAATATTTCATATGCACCATTTTGACCTTTTCCTTTTTAAATTCTATTTTTAAAAGTGTTAAACTGTCCCCAAGACTTCTAATGCAAACTAAAGAATCCCTGTCTCTTGAAGAGTGCTACTGTACATGACAAATCTCTGAATATACCAGTCTGTGGTGACAGCGTGTACAGACATTTATTTTTCATATTTGTTATTGCTAAGCATATTAGTTTACCCTCTCAGTCAAAAGGCAATGGTGGTAGCTTAAAGAGTTAATTGCTTAGTAACAACCTAGATTGTGGTCCTGTGAGCTGGAAAAACTCTGTGCAGAGTGCACCTGAGAGAGGTAATGTTACACAGATGACAGCGCAGTGTGAGATTGGCCAGTCCTTTGTAATGAGTTGGTGAGAAGGGGAGGGGGTCAGGCAACACATCACAAGCAGCAGCAGATTTTGCACTCTCCAGTTTTAATAAATCAACCCCTTAGTATTTCCATGTTCTTCAAGATAGGGCAAATACCATCTTTGTGCTTGGGCACAGTAAACAAGTCGGGGGAAAAACCATTTTGAGTACCCAGACAAATGGAATGCAAGCCATCCAACTGCCCAAGAAGTTCAGACTTCCCCTACCCCTAGGAAAGTGGGGGCATACCTTTATGTGGAAGAAGGCTGGTCTAATTTCAGATCTACAAAATCTTCAAAGGATATGTTGGTGGAAAAGAAGTCAAGTTTGGAGTTGAAGCTGATGGGTGGAGAAATTAAGGGCCGCTTCATCCCCTGTTTAGCTTTGTATTATGAAGAGCTGGTTTAAACAACATTGTCTCTGGAAGGCCATGGAGATCAAATGCTTCTTGCAAGGGACCTCCACAGTCCATCACTTTAGCCAAAGTGCCCCAAACATATGCATAAAGCTTCTAGTAAACCATCAAAGTTGAGCAAGGGATCAGCAGTGGTGGTTATAGCCTGAATGATATTTTAACCTGTTAGACATGGATTGACAAAGTACATTTTCAAAGATAAGTTCACCTTTGGGAACATATATGTTCCACCCATTTTTAGAGTGAAACATTTAACATTGTCCCTGCTCCTGCAGCCCCCTCCCTCTGTCACAGCAGACCAGGGATCTTCTCCTGTGAATAAATGCCTACAAATATCATCATAAACCGCAAAGGCGTGTAATTCTAAATGAGCTGCGAGGGGGCTATTGTGTGCTCTTGTAGTTCATTGAGCTCCTTGGCCTGAACTAACTGCCTGCTCGTATTGGAGGTACAGGCAGACAGCTACCCCTACAGTCTGCAAGAGCCTGACATTGCATCCACGATCTGCTGATCACAGGTGCAAAGATTTACAGGCCCCTAAGATTTAAAAAAAACAAAAAAAACACAACTAGTAAAATGCACTTTTTTCATGAAAAAAAAAAAAACAAATGTACATTTATTTTTTTTTAATTAAAAGGTAAATGTATTCTTTCAGCCATAGGCATTTGCAGGGCAGGACCTGCCATCAAAAACAGAGCTCTGGATTCCAACTGCTTATTACTTGGGTCTTTGTGAGCAGGTTCATCCTTCAGTGGTATGGTAGTTTTCTAGTTAAGGTGAAACATGGCCAGATCCAGAGAGAGTATCATTTAAACAAAATCCTCACAAAAAAAACAGATAGAAATACAGGAAGTATTTAGAGAGCAAACAACAGTTGGAAAAGAGGGTGCAAAGTCATAAAAGGCTTTGCATCCTTAGTCTTAAATGATCCAAGGCTAGCAACAAGTTGGTTCTCTGGTTTCAGGAGTAGTGCACACTGCATCTGTAAGAGCTGCAATGATCTCTATGGGATTAATAGTTAACTGCAACACCTCAGGGTTAAGGCAAGGATTTGAGCAACTCTAGATTTCTCTGCAGATGATGGCATAGAAGCCGCTAAGGCCACAGCAAGTCGGGTACAGAATCTGCTACAGAATTTGTGGGAGAGCGCTTGTGACCTCTGCAACCAGAATCCATACATAATTGGTTAGTTTGGGTCATAAAGTCCTGTATTACTGTGCTAAAGACCTTGGCTGAAAGGACAGAGGACAAGCTACACCCAACAGAACCAAGGAGGACTCCAAAGAATGAAAATACTCTGCAACCTTGAGTCATGCTGTTCTCTGTTGCTCGACATCAGCACCATCAATAGACTAGCAGCAAGCAGCCCTGAGCCATTAGTAAAAAAAAATGTCCTGCGTCTAGAATCAAGCATGTTGTGTCCGTGGCGTTAGGCAAGATAGAGGCTCAGGGTAAGAGGCAGAGCTTCCGTACCCACAAAACCTAGGCAGCTGGAAGGTGTAGGTTCAATAACCAGAGGTGACCAAAATCACTGTAGGCAAGGAGGAGGAACAGATCCCAAAAAAAAAGGTTGTATACTGCTCTTTGCAAGCAGGAGGAACGTTTCCTGGATGCTGTATGGTAGCAAAGAACATCAAATATGAGCAACACACCAAATGGATGACACTAGCACTCCCTACAGTGTTATACCACCTTTGCCATGGAAGGGGTTGACAACACCCACCAACCAACAAACATGAAGGAGCTCCCAGTGCACAGCCTGACCAGCCTACTCATTAGACGGGTCACGGCAAGCACAGAAAGAATGGAGCTCTGGGATTGGAAAGCACTTCATAGTTAACTTAACCATAATTGAGTCTGAAGTGCTCCCCATGCAGAACACAGTGCCTGAAAGTCACTTTGGCTAACCCTGTAACATCCAGGGCTGCAGGGTCCAGATACAGAACAATCCACAGCCAGGGTGAGGTAACCACACCAGAAAGCTGCAAGTCTGAGGGATAACTCCAGCAACAGTACACAGAAGTGTCTTAATTGAACAGAGAAAAAAAAAAAAAGTGGAAAAAAAATAAAATTCTGCTAGTCTTTAGCACAGCTCGGAGGAAGAAAACATTTCCATTCTTCTTGGACACAATCAAAAAACATGGTGGTATTATGAGGTATACCTTGGACTGGCCTACATTTGCCCAGACCACCTGCAGACAGTAGTATAACACAAAAGGTTATATTGACATAGGATGGACTTCCTGTGTCCCTCAATGAATGAAAAAAAAAACTGTTTTGTAGTATATGGCTTGGGAGGCCTTTAGCAAACTTTAAAATTTGATGTAGGTTTCATCAGTGATATGCAAAAAAAAAAAAGTTAGTCTTCTGAGGGTAGGGTATTGGAGACATCCTTTCAAAATGCATTAAAAAAAAAAACCCCACACACACAAATAGGGTGATAGTACACCTCGAAAACACCTACGAGAAGCTTTTTATTGTGCACTCACACATTTCCATGGGGAACTAGAGCAGCAAGACAGATTTACAATAATTTTTTTTATCCCTTCAATTTATTTCATTCCTTCCTCGGCTGCTGTGAAGTAGCACTGCAACAAACCGTGACCAGCGCTTAATTGTACGGCAGTTTTGAGTGAAAATCTGTCTCATCTCCTGTGGTAATCTCTATAAAAGCACCTCAGTTTGCTACCCAAGATTCCAAATGCCAGGGGGAGGATGGGGCTGGGTGTCTCAAATATACAAAATGGTTGCATAGAATTTCTTGACAGGCAGTCCAATTTGCATCTAATTTTGTTGCTATTTTTCTTAAAAAATGGTGTGCTTGTATTTAGCTTTAAGGTGATCTCTATGCAAATCAGGAAAGACATAAATGCACATTTTTTAATGAGTTTAATTGGAAAAAAAAAAATGTGTATATATGTATTTTTTTATTAGACCTGTATACAGAAATATAAATATTGGATGTAAGCATCTCAGGTGCTAGAACAGTCCTCGCCTTTTAAAAGCCAAGTACATGTTTGGTTTAAAATAAAAAAAAAAATGCCAGTGACAAATATATGTAAAGCCATACAGTAAGAGAAAGTGAGAACATTGAATCCAAACAGGGAAATATCTGTGCCTTACATTCTTTTGGATTTTCCATTTCCCAAGAACTAGGTCTATGTATAATACCAATTTTGGCCCAAAGTTCCTAAAATCAGTCTTCCCAGATATTGCTGAAACAAAAATGTGCACATGTGACATCTGGACACAAAAAAAAACAAAAAAAAAAAACAAAAAAAAAAACAACCACACAAAAAAAATCATTCATACATCCACATGCCTGCACAAGACACTGAATGTAATTACAATTAGGTTTGTGTTAAGTAAAAGTGTTCATATTCTTCTTTGTTCTTACAAAATGTTGCACCATCTGTTAGTTCTGGAAAGTGAGCTGGCCCATTGCATGAGATGAAGCTGTTTCTCAGCATAGGGAGGGTATCGGAGATAAGTAACGCACTCGACCGCAGTGTTGCGCAGCAGGCAGGCACGACTATGTGAGAAGGTATCAAAGCTGAACTTGCCACCATAGATTCCTACTCCGCTGTTCCCTGAACAAGAAGAGACATGTCAAAGCTAGAAGAGAAAGGCAATCGATGTAATGAAGGTTAGCCCTAAATCTACAGAGAGGTTTGCTAAAGTGAACCAGTGCTCCATGCAGTGCACAGCAACAGGTTCACTCCAAAACCAGCCACACTAGCTGCACTTACCTCCTTCCCATTTTCCCCTGCTGCTCAAGCCTTATAAAACTGAAAGTAGTGAGTTTACAGAGGATTTTCCTGCCCCCTTTGTGACAGTGCTAGTGGCCTGAGCAACAAATTGCGGCAACACGCATTTTCACATCCATTTGCATTCAGGAATCAGTGACCGGACCTTGAGCTTGTTTTGAAGTTTTATTAGGGGATTTAGAACTTGGATGGGACCAGGGGTGTACGGGATGCCCAAGGAAACTGAGAAACCAAGGACAACTTCCTGAACTATGTACAAGTATCTACACAAAAATACTCTTCATGGATAGCTTGCCAGCATCTCATGTTGTACCAGCCCAGACTTTAGATATTTCTCGATCCAGCTGCCTGGAGGAATCTCTGAGCAGGGGATCCAGTTTCTGTCGCCTGAGATAAGACGGTCCCTGGTGATTGCTAATTTGGTTTTCCACCAGAGTGCTTCCTTCCCCTATCTGGCTCAGGGGGTGCAGATCTACTCACTCAGTCCTTCTCCTGTGCTGTTGGTGGCTGTTACCAGGCCTTTTAGCTGGGCCGCTCCTTCCCTGCCCTACAGGTGGTCCTCTCTCAGGGGGGCGGTGAAGTCCCGAGCTTTTCTCCTTCCAAGGTCCTCTGCCTATAGCTGAACCCCTCTCGATCTGGACTCCTGCTTTCCAACTTTCACCCGAACTCTCCTGCAGCTGAGCAGGGCTCTGTCGCTTTTAAGGACAGTCCTGACCCCATGCCAAGCCTCCTGTTGGGACTTGGTCAGGATCCCTCAAGCGTGCAGACCAGCCACTCCTCACCTCCGCCCACTGCTTCTAGAACCTCTCTCCTAATTTCTAGGGCAGGGGGAAGTCTCAGAGAGCTAGCCTGCAGAGCCTCTCAGCTCTGACCCAAATTTAACCTCCCCCTGACTATTGCACCTGGCCTGCTACTCAGCCCCTGTTTAACAATTTGAGTCCAGCTCCCCCTAGCTACCCAAGAGGGGGCTACACAATGAAAAATTAAAGCATATCTAAACCCCAAAACATTTAATATGTAGCAGGGTACCACTCCTTGGATGTGGTGGCCCCTGAAGAAGTTTGTTTATTCAGGCATTTCCCCCCTACTCAGTGATCCTACTATTAACACGTCCGGTCCCTATAGCGACAACGTTCACTCGCTGCAATATACCTATGGGGGAAGCCGTGTTCTCACCCTAGACTGCTTTTTGGATTTGGCCGACAAATGCCTCCTCCTCTCCATCTCTATTACATCAAGGGACATTGTGTTGTAGTTTACAAAGAAACTAGTTGGCTGATACAAAACATTGTTTGAGATTTCAATTTACTTCACAGGAAAGTTACAAGGACACCCAATATAGGGCAACATCAAACAGGAATTTTTCTGTATTTGCAGAAAAATGTACATAGCCTAAAAAAATAAAAACAAATGCAGCCACCACCTCTATGGGCTGATAAGATCCAGTATACTATGCCTTTAGTTCTTGGATTTAGACACCTTAAAATATGCCATTTAAAGTGCAGCTAAACTTTTTGTAAAAACTGACAAAATTCAAAGCCGTGAAATTATACATTTTCTAAATAGCCTTTGCCAGGATTTCCCTCCAGCCTTGATAGGCGTCCATTGTGCAAATAGTATTTGTTTAGGATTTATGTTACTACTGAAAAAATCCTCAGAGGGGTTTGGCAACTACTGCTACAAATATATCATGTCAGCAGACAAAATAAAAATTGTTCCACGAAAATCTCTACACCTCACACCCTCATTTTACAGGACCATAAATTATTCCATGAGCAGAAGAAAATCTTTATCCTGTTCATCTAAAGTGTCTTGTCATAATAGTGCAGAAACATACAAACCTATCCCACCACATGGCAACCTTGTGTACAGACATTGAATCATGTTGTCATTTGAGCAGAAGCTTCCACTAGAGGTTTTCTGCAGGACTTCTGCAATGACCTTAAAACAAGAAAGACAGACTGATCGTTTCAGAAGCAAACAAATAATGGTACACAGAGGGAAGGCAGGAGCATCCGGCACAATGCTAGCATCTTTACAACTAAAATGTATTAAGTTGCATCCACTAACAAAATGTTCTTAGCTTTGATGGATGGAGCTATGCCCAAGTACAAGCTAATTTATGAAGCCAGGGCTTGTCCAAATAAATTCAATAATATTTTGGAGCCTTAATTATTAGGTGCGACTGCCTCTGCTAATTTTTTTCGTTTTTCATCTTCAGCATGTTTTTGTACTGTTTATGCTATACTATATTGCTCTATGCTTGTAGTACTATCTGCTGTGGGGGAGAGGGGTTGGCCACATGTATGACTGTGTGTGAGAGGATGTCTATTTTGCATTCTGCAAAAACTGCACATTGCTTTTTTTTTTTTTTTTTTTAATTTTAAGGTTTGTATTTTTTAGTGTCAGAATGGTGCAATATGTATACTTTTTGTACTAAAAAAAAAAAAAAAAAAAAAAAAAAACCACTTACCAATGGAACTTACACAAGGCTGATAACCCAAGTACCCGTGCTCAGGCCTGGCATTTGGCAGCTAAGGCACCAAGCACTTTGGCATGTTGGGAAAAAGGTTACATGCTCCTCCATACCCATAAATTATCTGGGTAAATTGGCAAAGTAGTGGTTACTTTAACCACTTCCCCTCTGCCCTATAGCAGAAGTACTGCTAGAGGGCGGCAGGGCTGAGCAAAATCACATATATGTGATTTGCATTTCCGGGTAGGGGGCGAACACGCCGCCCTAACCACACAGCCATTGGCATCTACAGCTGTCAATCAGCAGGTCCTGACCGGAGATTCCCCGCCAGCACCCGGAGATCACCGAGAAACAGTGACAGGGGAGAGACCGGTGTGTAAATAAACACAGGTTTCTCTCCTGCCAGCAATAACATGCTGCTGTGTATTTCTGTTCACAGCAGAATGTTTTCCTAGTAAAAACAGTTAACCCTTTGATCGCCCCAGATGTTAAACCCTTCCTGCCCAGTGTCATTAATACAGTGAGTGCTTTTTATTAGTACTGATCACTGTAATCACTATTAGTGTCAGTCAGTTCCCTCCAGTGTCAGAATGCCCGCCACAGTCCTGCTATAAGTCGCTGATTGCTGCCATTACTAGCATTAAAAAATAAATAAATAAAATTACAGTATCTATACCGCAATTTGTAGGCACTATAAAAAAAACTCACGCAAACCAATTAATTTACACGTATTGGGTTTTTTTTTTTTAGCAAAAGACATGTAGCAGAATACATTTTGGCCTAAATTTATGATGAAATATGATTTTTAAAAACTTTTTACTGCACATTTTTAATAGCATAAAGTAAAAAAAAGTTTGTTGTTTTAATTCTAGATTTTTTTTTGTTTATAGTGCAAAAAATAAAGAAACGCACAGAAAATACTACCGAGAGAAAGCTCCATTTGTGGGGGGAAAAAAAATAAATATAATTTATGTACAGTGTTGCTTGACATGGGTCTGGGACCCAGAAACGTGAATATGTGGCAGCATCAACAGGCAAAGTTTGTCTGGTCTCTGGAAACAGAATAGCAAAGTACAGGGCAAAAAAACAAACCAAAAAAAAAAAAAAAAAAAAAAAAAAAAAAAAAAACACAAAATAGATTTTCTACATAAACCCAATATAGTAAAAGGTGTAAATGAAAAGCAGCACACCAAAACAGAGATCACAATAAATACCATGAAACTAGACATAAGAAAATCCTGACAATACAAAATGGACAGAGGAATCCCTCCCACTGAAAACTATTGTAACAGCAGCACTCACTGTTGTCAGAATTCACTGGTCAGCGGCTGCAACTTACTAGCTGCAGTTGCTGATTGATAAATTTCCTCATGTCTCTTCCACAGAAACCGTATAATCAATCTACTTCTGTTGAGAGGAGAAACCCACACACTGATCAAAATTTGACCAGGCCCTGCTGGTGTATGCTGTGAACTGTATTATTTTTGTATAAATACAAGTAATTGGTTAAGCACTAAGCAGTTTGGTGTGCTGCCTTTCATTTATACATTAGACCAGCGGTCTCCAAACTGTGGCCCAGAGGTCGAATTTGGCCCTTTACTTGCTTTTATCTGGCCCTTGGGACACTATTTAATTCACTGACACCAATGAAAGGCATAATTCCTCCTAATGACACCAACAACGGACAAATTCCTACCAATGAGATAAAATGATGGGGCATATTTCCCCCCCAACGACACCAACAATGCGGCCCAATGACACAAATGATGAGGCACACTACCTCTCAATGACACCAATGAGGCGGCACAATTCTTCCCACTATCACACAATGATAGGGGATGGTTTACTCCCACTAATACTGGGACGTTTTGTATTCCCGTTGGCCACAGTCCAGCCCCTAAAGACTGAAGGCCAGTAAATCGGCCCAAAGTTTGGAGACCCCTGCATTAGACAAATAACAAACAGTCAGAAAAAGTGACCTTGTCCTCCTGGGCAGTCCAGTGTGCTTGGTAAAACTGCTGTATATAGAAAAGTCAGACTCTTGGGGTTGCGGGTTGGCAACGAATATTGTAAAAGGCCCCAGATTGAGGAATTTTTGATGCATAAGGCTGAGGATGTTAGATAACCTTTTGTGTATTAAAATGGTGTTCATATGGGAATTTGACTTCATAAATTTTACTCCAGTCCTCTTCCAGGCTTTCAAGGTGGTTAGTTGTGTTGTCAAGCAAAAGGTTTAATGCTAATTAATGTTGGATGGCCATAAATTTTGGAAGGGAAAGGGAGTGGGCATGGCACCCCCCTGAAAAATGCCTTGTTTGCCTCGTGGCAAATACGCCCCTGTTCCCACTGACGGAGTTATTTCCCTTTCACTGATTTTTGGTTCTTTACTTTAGCTACATTGAGGCTAGCTTGTTTGCATGTTTTGGCGCGTGTGGATTTTTGAACGTAGAGGAGTTGATCATAGAAAGGAGTTTTGGCGTACTTGGACTGTGGAGGTATATGTCTTTGGACAAAGTCGTATCTGAATTTTTCAGACGAAAAAAAAAAAAAAAAAAAAAAAAACCACAGCAGCAGTGTAATTGAATAACATTCAGCAGCTCTTCAGCAAGGCTGCGTATTTCATTATGTAGCATACAGGTAGTCATTAGAAGGAGAAGCTACAAAACAAGTTCTATTTAATCAGGAGAATGATATGGCTGGCTTATAAAAGATATGAAAGTCAAAACCTACTTTTCCATAAAATGTTTGAGAAATTAGACTAAAAACTTTGCTGAGAGGGGAAAAAAAAAAATAAAAAAAATAAAATTAACAAAAAAAACAAAGTACCTTTTGGCTATTAGAATAGACGTAGACTGCTAAAGGTCTGTCTTTCCTGTTCATAAACTGTATAGCTTCTTCCAGTGTTTGTACAGTTAAGATTGGCAGCACTGGCCCCAAAATTTCTTGCTGCATAATGGCATCAGTTTCTTTCACGTCAATCAGCACTGTAGGGGCTAAAAACAAGCATTTTATCTAAACACGTAGCCTTTAATCCCACGTATGGAAATACAATGAAAGGAAAAAAACTAGACATTTCAGTGAATTAAAATAAACAAAAAATATATAGGAGGAAGATAACCTGGCCACGTGACCTGTCAGTCATGTGACTGGTCTCTGCTCCAATCAGAAGTTCTCTGCATAGAGATACAGTGGGCACTTCGTAAGACCAAAAAAAAAAAAAAAAAAAAATTAATTACTGCTTTCTGGTATAATTAGCCCCCCATTCCAGTCAATTGTAAAATGTTAACTAGAAAAGTAAAACATTACTACTAGCATGGACAACAAGCAGGTCAATGAACAGAATGCCAGCTTATTTCTAAAATGTCATTTCATTCTTTTCAAACTTTCGCAAGTGTTTTCAGCTGATGGTTCCCTTGAACCAGTATATCAAAATGTTAGATTCTTAAGCCTAGTACACACTATAAGAAAATAGGATGATCCATCGTCTGATGATCCATGAAGGAGGATATCATGTTGTAACCGACCATGGTATTAACGTGTACGAAAATTCTTTGCCTACGTAGGCAAATGTTCTGTCTTGTGTACAATTTCTATATTCATTGCTTCACGGTCATTCTCGACTTCTGATCTTTTCTTTTTTTTTTTTTTTTTTTAAAAAAAGGAGCTGATCCTGGATACTCCTAGAAGATAGGGCCATTGGAGGTAGAAGCATACATGGAGGGATAGAGCTGTGCTTGGCAACAGACTAATCAAATTTACTGATTTACTAAAATTTGCAAGTTATTGAAAGGAAAAATTGCTGCAAGTAAGCATTTAGAATACTTTATTTTTCTGCATTTTTTTTTTTTAAAGTTGGTGACATGATCTCTTTAGTTCCTGGTCACACTGGATGTGATTTGCATGCCATGTGACTTACTAATCACATGCCAAGTTGCACCCTATTGTCTGCAAGAGTGCTCATATTGGTGGGGTTCCGACTTAGATGGAGCCACACAAATTTCTGAAGTAGTACATGCACTGCTTTTGGTGTGATTTGCATGGACATCTGTCTCAGATGTCTTGCAAATCGCACCTGAAATCGGCATGTCACCCGACTTTTAAATCTTAATGAAGTCGGGTTTGAGTGTGTGTTAAAGGGGGGAGGTATGTGGGGAGATTTTGTTAAAACCGGAAAGTGGTTTCTATGCAGAGCTGCACCAGATTTATCAATCAGCTTCCAGGTTTTATTGTCAAAGCCTAATCTGAAGTTAAGAGCCGATTGGCTACCATGCACAGCTGCACTAGTTTTAGTAAATCTTCCCCTTAAGATTCCTAAAAAATGTCTTTTGTGATTGGCCTTGTTTAAGCTGCATAAACATGTAAGGCATAATCAGAATGTTTTGATATCTTTCTTCTGGTAGCCTTCACTTTTGACTAAATTCATAAGCATAGTGTGGAGAATTAGAACCCTACAAACACTGATGAGAAAGTGAGAATTTCAAAAGTTATTCAAATTATATTACTCTACAAAATGAGTGTCTAATTTTCCTATTTGCATCATTGTTTTACATCTCCTAGATTGTAAACTCTAATGAGCAGGGCCCTCTGTTTCCTCTTGTACCAGATTATATTGCAACTGTAATGTCTACCTTCATTTTGTAAAGCGCTGTGCAAACTGTTGGTGCTATATAAATCCTGTATAATATATAAGAATACCTATGAAGCGTTCACGATCATCAGTCTGCCCCCCAAATGCCACTGTGCCACAGGACAGAAAATCTTTAACTTCTTTATAGTGTTCAACACTTGCTATGCGCCCATAATGCTCAGACTCTTGTGGGTTCCTGCCATAAAATTCATGGACACACAATTCAAGTTCCCGGACCAGAATCTCCCTTAAGCCTGGATGACACAGAACATATTCTGGAGCCAGAGAATTTTGACCAGCATTCACAAATCGAGCCCATGCAATCCTATGAGCAGTCGTAGTAAGATCACATGACTTGTCCACATAGCAGGGATTTTTTCCTCCAAGAATTACAGACACGGGTGTAATGTGTTTGGCTGCTGCCTGCATCACCTGTCTGCCCGTCAATCGGTCACCTGGAACACAGAGGACATTACATTTACTATTGCAGCACATAATCAGGGGCCAAGTACAGGGTTGCTCTGAGGCACATGCTGTTTGGCTCTAACAGGTTTTCACTATGTATGCTTTAAAAAGGTAATCATCTTTTCTGATGTACTGTAGAAAACTTCTATCATCTTAAAAATATGTTTAAACTGTAATATTTCTAAAATAAAAACTATACTTTAAGAGATTAATAATTAGCAAGTCAATAAGCTAACTTTAAAAGGGTATTTCAGCCCTAAAACACCCTGGCATCACCAGTCATGTTCAGGTAGTGTCAAGATGGAGGATGTTTGGCTCTCCTGTATGTCCTAAATCAATAACGTAAAAAAAAAAAAAAAGAAGAAGAGGACCACCACCTATGAAGAAGATCTGGTCAAACTTGTTCTCTAGAATTTCCAGCAGATCCCCATGTCCTGCAGAAAGTACTTGGAAACAGCTCTGAAATACAGCAGAGGAGTACATGTTACAGCGCATACAACATTAACATTGGTCATATTATGCACCTTTGATACCTAGATATATATAGTTTTACTAGCGCCACACATGTAAACAGATTACTCCCCAGCAAGCTGCTCAATATGTGTTACCCAATGTATGTACACCTTGATGAATGTAGAACCAAAGTGATAAGCAGCGTTATGGGGAAAAACCTAACACTAAAGACCTGTGCACAAATACATATAACAAATATTCAGACATCTGCATTAAATTCATGCCATGCATCCACTCAAAAATGTATGCATGTGCTTGCTTCAAAAACGGTCTCAACGTGTTATAATGCTCCCTTAGTTGTATACATGCTCCACATCCATACAAAGTGATCTCACGCGAACCAGAAAAAGAAACTGTTCCAGTGCACAATATGTTATAGTGCCACACACCCCTTGCAAGTAGAGACTCACCAGAGATTTATGACCCTAAAGCAGGGGTGTCAAACTGCAGCCCTTCAGCTATTGCAGAACTACAAGTCTTGTGATGAATTTCAAGGCTGACAGTTACAAGCATGACTCCCAAAAGGCATGCCAGACGGGGATCAGGACTCCCCAAACTAGGCTTGACAGTATTACCACCTCTCAAATGTAGGGATAGAGAAAGCCACAGAAGCAGATCATTGTACAAACATTAAATAATGCTAACATACAATAAAACAGGACCTCTTGTGTTTAACCACTTGCCCTCCAGAGGATTTACCCCCTTTCCCAACCAGGCCATTTTTGCAATACGGCGCTGCGTTATTTTAACTGACAATTGTGCGGTCATGCAACACTGCACCCAAATGAAATTTACATCCTTTTTTTCCCCCTCACAAATAGAGCTGTTTGCCTGTGCAGTTTTTATTTTTTGTGCTATAAACAAAAAAAAAAAAAAGTAAATTTTAAGAACAAAAAAAAATAGTGTATTTGACATTTTGCTATTAACCACTAGCCTACTGGGCACTTATACCCCTTTGCTGCCCAGGCCAATTTCCAGCTTTCAGCGCTGTTCCACTTCGAATGACAATTACGCAGTCATGCAACACTGTACCCATATGAAATTTTTATCTTTTGTGACAGAGCTTTATTTATTTTGGTGGTATTTAATCACCTCTGGGTTTATTTTTTCTTAAACCAAAAACCACTGAAAATTAAAAAATGATGGACACTGATAGGTGGCACTGACTGGCAGCTCAGATGGGCACTGAAATGTGGCACTGACAGGTGGCATGGATGAGCACTGAGAGCTGGCACTGGACACTGACAGGTGGTGCTGCTGGGGCTACACAGATCATCAGTGCTCTGATGATCAGTGTACATGTCCCCTCCGCGGAATGCCAATTTACCGGCTCTCCTCTCGAGCTGTCAGCATGACAGCCCGAGAGGAGAGAAATGCTGATAACCGGCATTTCCCTGTTTACATGTGATCAGCTGTGACTGGACACAGCTGATCACATGACCGAGCCGACATCTTCCGGGAGCCGCGCATGCGCGGTTAGAATGGGAGGACGTCATATGACGTCCTCCCAGAACGAGAGAACCACCTTGTGTCTGTCATATTACTATATGGCGGGATGCGGTTAAATATGTCCAGTAAAGATTAAAAAAAAAAAAAAATCAAATTTAGTCATAAATTTAGGCCAAACTCTACTACGTCTTTGCTAGAGAAATTGTAAATTAATTGGTATACGTGAAAGTTATAGCATTTACAAATGGCGATATATATATATATATATATATATATATATATATATATATATATATATATATATATATACACACATACATATACATACATACACACACACTGGAATTTTATATTTAATTTTTTTTTTAGTAGTAATGGCGATCAGTGTTCTGTCTCTCCAATTTAAGCATTGAAAGCGTGATCTCTGTAACTTACAGTTGTGATGAGAGAGCAGTAACTCCAATCTTAGTTGAATAACACAGGCCGTGACTCGATCCAGACGACACCTTGTAGATCTTGTGAAGTTTATTCCATAAACTGAGAGAATCTTACAACAATGAACATCAGATAGGTCAAAAGATCATAATGTGATCACTTCCATAATGTGATCACTTCCATAAGACATTAGGCTAGAAGCTGAAATGGATTACTGGGAAATTAATAAAAAGGGTGGAGCTATCTATACAGCATGAACTAAACCAAAGGAAAGAGGAGCAGAGACAAAATACAAAGAACACTTAAAAAGGCATATGACAGTCATGTGAAACATGACAATCAGTGACTTATAGCAGGACTGCAGGAGGCATTCTGACACGGGGGGGGGGGGAACTGAATTGGTGTCACGATAACCCCAGTGACACCAGTACAGTGATCAGTGCTAATAAAAAGCACTGAGACTGTACTAATGGCACTGGACAGGAAGGGGTTAACATAGGGGGGTGATCAAAGAATTAACTGTGTGCCGTTTCACTATGTGGGCTCTGTGTGTGCTTTACTGTAAGCACACTGCTTTGTATGGCTGTGTTATGCACAGCCATACAAAGTGTGCAGGAGCTGACGGGAGAGATCTGTGTTGTTTATACACAGGTCTCTTCCCCATCGGAGATGCTCAGTGATCCCTGGGTGCTGTCGAGTAATCACCGGCTGGGACCTGGCCATTGACAGCCAAGGCCACGAATGGCGGCGCAAGTAGGGTGTACGTACGCGCCCCCTACCCAGAACTGCAAAACCCACACACATACACACACAATTATCCTTTAAAAAGAACACTAACATGTTGTGGCAGTTTGCAAGCAAGCACATGCATACATTTGAATGGATGCATGTCACAAATTTAAAAGCAGATATTTGAAATATATATATAAAACTTGCACAGGTCTTTTAGTTTTTTGTACCACTTTGGTCATACTTTTGATGCCCCAAAGAAACTTCTTCCTAATTGAAAACACTATTTATCATCAGATTTTCTCTGCTATAAAAGAGTATGAATCGGATTGGTGGCTGCAAGGAAATAAGTTCAGTTGTTAGACCGAATATATACTGTAACAATATGTTTGAATAAGAAGAGAAATAACAACCCAACTGTTTACTATAGGTGTATACATATTTATTTTTTATGAAAAGAATTGTGATTAGTCTGGGTACTGGAGTTACATAAAACTGAATCACTGAAAAGTACAACATATGTAAAGTCTAATATATAACAAATAGTTAACAAGAATGCTGCAAAGTTGGTCCTTGGACAACAGGGACCATAGGGAGGAAAGTCAAGGTGCACTTTGATTATTCCTTTCAACTGCCATAATCCTGACTTGTAGTAATGGAACATGCACTTTAAAACAGTACCTGTACCATTACGGTCCTTATCCTCAGTGGGCCCCAATGTCCTAACCTGGCATCCCTGACAAGCCACAAACTCTCCTGTTCTCAGCCCACAGATAATCCTAACTGTGCAGGGGCAGACTGACCATTCAAGCACTGCCCGGGGTCAGTAGGAGGCCCCATGAAATGCCCGTTACCTTTTTATAGGCTTTTTTGGGTGTGCTTTGAGTGTGGGCAAGGACACAGGGGGCCCCATGAGTTGTCAGTCCGCCCCTGTAATTGTGTGACCTCTTATGGCTTACTGTTGAGGTTTACAGTAGACTGGTAGAGCAGGAACAGTGGCCATAGGCATGCCCAGTCACCTGACCACTGCAATTGGCTGTTACAGTGATCACATGATTGGGAGCTGGTCCTGAATGTTCCCGATCATTACTAGAGACCGGGACCCATCTATGACAGCTCTGTCACTATGCCAATAGCACACAGTGAGAGTACTCAAGAAACAGAAACAGCCATCTATAGGACTAGATATAGATGATATGTACAGCATTTACAGCTCCGTGCACACTATAATAAGCTACAAAAAAAAGCCAGAAAAAAACGCTCATAAGACCCCATGCACACTAGGGTTTTTTAAGCTCCTAGAAGCGGTTAGCATCTTTTTTCTACACCTAGAAGCTAAATAGCCTATGTGTTCATGCATACTACTTTAGGCTTTTCATTTTTTTCTGCACCTAAACGCTGAAGCTTGCAAAATGCTCCTAGCATAAAATAGTGTGCATGGACACATAGGATAACACTATTAGCTTCTATAAGCAGAAAATAAATTGTTCCATAATAGCTTCTAGGAGAAAAAAAAAAAAAAAACTCAGAACCTAACAATTGGCACAAAAATGCTATGGAGGCTCCACACTAGCATTTTTTTTTTAAGCTCAGAAAACGCCGGATTAAAAAAAATAAAAAAAAAAAAACAAAAAAAAAAAACTGCGATTTTAGTAGCATTCAGAAGCGTTAGTATTTCTGCAATTAGGAGCAGTCTAGTAGCGTTTAGTGTTTTTTTTCTGCTCCTAGAAGCGAATAGTGTTATCCCATGTGTCAAGCATCAGCGTTTAGAAGCAAAAAAAAAAAAAAAATTGTTTTTGTAGAGTTTTTGGGAGCATTTTCCAAGCAAAAATAAAACCTGAACACTGCTAAAGACTACTAAAACAGCTTTTTATTCCTTTCTTCATGTACTGTAAAAATGCTAATAAAACACCAACGCTCCTAAAATGCTAGTACAATCCAGCACACTTACCAGCATTTTTCATCCAGCATTTTTTTTTCTGCTCCTGAAAGCTGAAGCTTAAAAACACTTGTGGACTAAAATAGTGTGCATGGACACATAGGATAACGCTATGCTCAAAATCTGTTCCTAGGAGCGTTTTTTTTTTAAGCTAGTGTATATGGAGCCTAAACACCACCTTTTTACTGCTGCAAATCTGCGTTATGTGAATGGCCAGAGGTTAAATGCAAGGAGTGTTAACTACCTAAATCTGATCCAGTATCAGCCTCTTGCCATCCCTGGACAGGAGAGCTGGAGTGTGAATGAAACAGTTCATGTGTTGACAAGCATGCCGATAGGAGGATACAGCAGAGTGACAAGAGATGAGCACATAACTGTGTTGCCTGTGGTTACTGTAAGGCAGGGGTCTCCAAACTATGGCCCTCCAGGTGTTGAGGAACTGCAAGTCCCATGATGCCTTGCAAGACTGACAGTTGCAGGCAAGATTCCCAGAGGCATGGCATGATGGGACTTGTAGTACTTTAACAGCTGGAGGGCCATAGTCAATCTATTGATCCGGGATTCCAGTTGTCAGACTACAATGGTACACCAGGGAGGATTTTTGCATCCACATCAAATAGGGGAAATCAGGTCAGTTTTTTTTTTGTTCAACCTGCATCTCCTTGGGACATGGCACAGGTCTCAGGAGGCTGCAGGTCCATTAAGGCCCCTTTCACACGGGTATCCCATATGTCCGTTTTTCATCTGTCAGTTTATGCATGAAAAACAGACCCCCATGGACTTGCAGATGTAAACGGATGAATATCTTTATACATATGTTAGGGCTCGTTCACACTTTATTTTATTTCTAACTCTTGCCAAACATCCCTATAGCGTTTGAAAAGGGTTTTTAACACTCCTCAAATGCCCTATGCGCGGTTTTGAGGCGGTTGATAGGTGTTTGCTAGTGTTAAAACCACACCAAAAATACCTATAATGAAGTTAAATGGTATTAATGCTCTGCAACTGCACCACAAACACCTGCCAGGCGTTTGCGGAGTGGCACCATAGACTTGAATGGGAGGCTTCAACTCCTCCTGACTGGACATGAGGCGTCAGTTTTGCCGTTAAGCTAATGCTTCAGTGTAAACAGCACTGTGTGCTGCCATGTGCAGAATTTTCATAGGCATTTGAGAAGCATTAAAAACGCTTCCCAAACGCCTGCTGACAAAGCTAGTGTGAACTGAGCCTAAATGGCCACATCCGTTTTTTGAACGGAAGAAAACCCTATGTTTCTTCCACAAAAAAAAAAAAAAAAAAAATGAAAAATGGATGTCAATGGATGAAAAAAAGATAAAACTCATCTTTTTTTTATTTGAAAAAAACGTGACTGAACTGAAGGAAATAAAAACAAAAAACCCACACGGAATGCCCGTGTGAAAAGACCCCAAGAAAAGTGCAGTGCTATTCACGCACGGACAGTGGGAAGCCAGCACCAGGAAGTTGCAACTGGCTCCCGACATCCTAGATGGCGGCACCGGGAACCTAAAAGATCTACAAAGAACTGGCCTGGCTAAGGACAGCACTGGATTCCTGGACTGGTAAGTGCATATTAAAATTTTAATTTGAATTTTTTCTTCTAGAGTGACGTTCCTCTTTAAGAGCTGTCTCTAGTCGCCCATACGAACAACTATTTCAGAACAAGCTTGTAAATAAAATGTTTCAGATCAAAAACAAAACAAAAAAAAGTAACAATTGCTCAATCTGTGTGGCTGCACAATCATGCATAGCTAAATCTTTTGCTTTAGTCACATAGTTACAAATGACAAATCCAAAACATTCATGCTAACATTTTTGGCAGAAAATTTGCATGTTAATACGCAACTGCTGCAATAAATGTCCCCCACCGTATTTTATTTATATATAGACCTCTTTTCTCTTAGATCAGCATATATAATAGCTAATACAATACCACACTCACATTATCCATGTAATTGGGGAGGAGCGTATGCAGCAACTGTGCCGTGTGGGAACAGGTTTCTGAAGGTTTCACCATCACACAATTGCCTGTCAAAATGAAGAAAATTTTGGGAAAAAGGGAAACAAAGAAAAAAAAAAAAAAGGGAAGGAGAAAGGGTTTTAGGCAGCTCCAGCTACACATTAAAATGAAAAGCCCTCAACATTATTCCACAGCTGTAATCATTCTTTTTTTACTCCTTGACAGGGGCGAACGGACAACTCATGGGGCCCCCGGGCAATAGGGGGATCATGGGGCCCGTGTCCTTGCCCAAACTCAAAAAAAGCCTATGAAAAAAAAAAGGTACCAGGGGCATCTCATGGGGCCCCCTACTGACCCCGGGCCCTCGGGCAGTGCCCGAATTTCCAAATGGTCAGTCCACCCCTGCTCCTTGATATTTACTATTAAACCATTTTGCCACATAAAACCCATTAAACATAACAGTGCTGAGCAGTCTGACACCTTTGTATTGCCAATTTAGATCATTAGAAGCACTATACTACCTTAACAATGTACTTAAAGCCCAACCCCAAGCAAAACCATTTCATTTTGGATAGAACAAGGAAGTGTTAGGCTGGCCATACATTATACAATTTTCTATCCAATGTCTGTCCAATTTCCTTTAGATTTTCCTTCAACTATGCAATGCAAGGGCCTGCCTGATTGGATACAGTTGAAATTGTTGTTTAGGTTTGACCTCATATGGTTTTTGGTAAATCTAAAGCAGAATTCTCAAGACAATTGTATAATGTATGGCCAGTCTTTGCCAGGGGTGTTTTGTTGCTGTCAGACATACAAAACCCTTTTTAGGAGAGAAACAGAAGGCCAGATCTTCTAACAATATTCCTTCCTGTATCAGCAACAACCACACCCCCCTTTATTAGTCCAGGTATCATAGGGACAGGAAGCGACGGAAAATGTCTTGAAGGGAGTTACAGAGAATAGGAACCTGACAAACGTCAACACTGTACAAAAAAAAAAGAATTTTGTGAGAAGTTATGCTTTAAAGTAATTCTGTCAAAAATCTAGACGATTTAAAACTTTGCATACAATCATGGCCAAAAAATATTGGCACCCCTACATTTGTCAGATAATGCACCACTTCACCTAGAAAACTGATGCAATTACAAATCTTTAGGCATTCTCCTATTTCTTTTGTTTGTATTGTATGACAAAAAGCTGGAGAAACAAAAAGCCCTTTTTTCCCCACAAAGCTTTTTTCTGGTGGTATTTTGTTGCCTGTGCATTATTTTATTTTTTTTTAAATAGTGCAAAAAATAAGACCGACAAAATATTTTTGACTTGCTATTTAACATGTCCAGTTAAAAAAAAAAAAAATTTCGTGTCGTTGCTAAAACAAATCCCAATACGTGTAAATTAATTGGTTTACGTGAAAGTTATAGCGTTTACAAATGGTGGTATATATACACTGGGATATTTTTTTTCTTCATTTTTACTAGTAATGGCAGTGATCAGTAACTTATAGCGGGACTGCAGCAGGCAATTCTGACACGGGGGGGGGGGGGGGGGGGGTCCTGGCTTGCTGTCACTGACATCCCCAGTGACAAATACAGTGATCAGTGCTAATAAAAAGCACTGACACTGTACTAATGGCACTGGGCAGGAAGGGGGTTAACATGTGGGGCAATCAAAAGGTTCACTGTGTGCTGTTTTACATAATGTGCTATGTGTGTGTGTGTTTCACTGTAAGCACACTGCTATGTATGGCTGTGCACAGCCATGCAAAACAGCGTGCAGAAGCTGACAGGGAGGAGAGTTGCTATGCTTACTAACAGTTCTCCCCCCCATCAGAGATCCTCGGCAATCACTGGCTGGGACCCAGTGATTGAATGCCGCGGCCGCAAACCGCAGCGCAGATACGGCGTGTGCGCGTCCCCTACCCGGAAATGCAAAATCACGTGTGCTGTTTTACAATGTGTGCTGTGTTTGTGCTTCACTGTAAGTACACTGCTTTGCATGGCTGTGCACAGCCATGCAAAGCAGTGTGCTGGAGCTGACAGGGAGGAGAAGTGTTGTTTACCAACAGTTCTTCCCCCCCCCCCCCCTCGTTGGAGATCCTCTGCAGTCACCGGGTGCCAGCAAATAATCACTGGCCGGGACCCGGTGATTGACAGCCGTGAATGGCGGCACGCACCCCCTACCCAGGAATGCAAAATCACGTATATATACACACACACACACACACACACACACACACACACACACACACGTGTGATTTTGCGCACAGTTGCTGCCCTGTAGCAGTATTTCTGCTGTGGGGTGGAGCTGAACTAGTTAAAGGCCTCTTTGGTTTTTCTGAAAACAGTAGAATGATGGGCTTTACCAAAAAGCTGTCATGTTGTTTCATCTATCCACAGCACATTCTCCCAAAAGGATTTTAGCTTCCTCAGGTAAGGCAAACTCCAATCTGGCTTTATGTTTGTGTCAGCAGTGCGGTCCTCCTGGGTCTCCTACCATAGCGTTTTCATTCAGATTGTGACAGATAATGCGAGCCAACACATTTGTTGGTGAGCTTGAATTTGTCTGGAAGTTGATAGAGTTTCTTTACCCACCATTTGAACAATCCTTTGATCAATTTTTCTCTTTCATCCACATGCAGGGAGATAGCTACAGTGCCATGGGCAGTAAACTTGCTGACAATATTGTGCACAGTGGACACAGGAACATTAAGATCTCTGGAGATGGGCTTGTAGCTTTGAGATTGGCCAGGCATTTCCTCAATTTTTGTTCTCAAATACTCAATTCTTTTCTGCTTTTTCTCTTCTCCATGCAACACACACACACACACACACACACACACACACACACACACACACACACACACACACACACCAGAAAGGTTGAGTCATTTTTTTCAACATTTTAACTGGTTGCCGGTGTTATTTCTATATTGTCAGCACCTGTTGATACAGGTGAGTTTAATTACAAATTACAGGAGCCAATATTTTTGGTCAGGACTGTATAATGAAATAAGACGTAATGAGGGGATATCTACATAATAGAATCTGAAAATTCCTCACTCGATTTAAAAACACAAACATTTTGGTGAATCCATCTGTGCAAATCTGTCTTAGCAATTCTGGCCAGGCAACTGATGCAGAGGAATCTCAAACAAAAAACTCATAATTTTGCTTAATATTATCAATTATGTGCCCTGCTTTTTTCTTTTTTCTTTTTTACATGAAAAGCCAATGCATAAAAAATATTTGCACGTTTTATCATTGCACCTACCTGCAGCCACTGCACCAACCATAGGTATAAGGCAAAGCTGCACTGGTAAACTCCACCCAGCAATAATCAAAACAACACCTACTGGCTCCTTTTGTATGTAGCAGCTATCCAGGAGGGAAGTCTGGATTGGGAGAAAAAGTGGGGAAAAAAAAAATGTATCCATTTGAAGCCAGTTACAAAACTGTCAAATTTGATTCTGAGGCAAAAAAAACAAACAAAAAAAAAACTAAAAAAAAAAAACACACACACACACAACGTACCATACTCTTTTGCACTGGCTCTGGCTTCATCCATTTCTCCAAGTTCTTTATAGCATAAATGGCCTCATTTCTTACAGTTGTGATTTCTGATAAAACAGTTTCAAACCTGGGCTACAAAACATGGATGATGAATTCAAAGAAGAGAACAATAACTACTAAAATGTTAGGAATTAATATCACATGATTTGTATTTTCACAGTTTAGTTCAAATTGCTCAAGTGAAAGAATGATCAAAAGTGAACATTTTTTGCTAGATTGTGAAAGTGCTGAAACCCTCTGCCATCTCTGTCCTTGTATACCTATTCATCCGACACATTTATCTCAGTTATAATTACTTAAGAAACTGAATGGGAGAGCCAGTGCTTTGCAGTTGCCACTGGAGTAGTGAGGAAAACATCGAACTGAAAAAAAAAAAAAGTTCCTCTGTCAAATCTGGGGAGATTTTGCTTCACTTCCTGTTTCAGAGGTGTGGCCAAGTGAGGGATAATCCTTTCCTACAGTTGTCAGAGATTGTAACTATTTTCTACCGAAAAAAAACAAAAAAAAAACAACACACACTTTATTTTTTTTGGGGGGGGGGGGGGGGCGGGCGGTTTAAGTATACTTACAAAGGATAAGTCCATGTTCTGGAAAAAGGTGCGATTGTTTTTAGGGTGGAACATGTAACATGTTCCTGCAGCCACTTACCGATACCCTCTCTTCCTGTGATAGCTGTATGGGGACAAGTTCCCCGTACCAGCTGTCACTTTTTGAAAAGAGCATGGCCGTGCATCTCCACCCCCACAACCGTGTCTCTCATTCACAGAGTTCTGCGAATAGGAAAACTACAAGTACCAACATCATTTGCGGATGTAAGCTTGTAGTTCTCAATGAACTACCACCGCGCTGTTAAACATTCTGGTAGTTCATGGATTCTGACAGTGTGGAACTGCCTGCCAGTACAGCTTACACCGAGTGTCTCTAAGAGCCCTGCTGATCGCTTTCCAGGCTTTAAAAAACACACAACAAACCCACACACACACACCATTTTTAAAGGTGAACTTATTCTTTAAGTCCAGGCACTTTCATCCCCTTCCAGTCCAGGTCAATTTTCAGCACTCTGAGTGACAATTACTCACTCATGCAATACTGTACTCATGAATTTATCATTTTTTGCTATATAAAATTAAAAAATACTGAAAATTTTGAAAAGAAAAATTGATTAGTTTTTGTTATAACATTTTCCAAACAAAATCTTCAGAAAATTTAGGCCAAAATTTATTCTGCTACATTTTAGTGTACAAATAACCCAGATATTGACAAATATTAGTCAGTGTGAAAGTTATAGAGTCTACAAACTGTGGGATATATATTTGAAAATTGATCAGTTGAGACCCTAAAATTCCAGTTGCTGGTATGGCGGTGATCAATACAGACCCTTTACAAAGTAGTTTTCCCAGGTTTTTCTGCTTACAGCTCCTGAAAATGGGGCCTCCTGGTGACCATCCAAATGTAATTGAGCAAGAACAAAGTCAAAGGACAGGTAGCACGAGACCTGCCAAGTCAGTACATTACTAGAGAGTGCTGAAGCAGTGCCATAAATAGATGTTGCCGGGGAAAAAAGGGGCATCAATGTAGGGAAACTTAAAAAGTTAATTTTCTAGCCAACTTCTCAGTCCTCAGAGGTTCACCAATCTTTTTCAACATCTCCGAGCCTCAGTGTAATTTTTAAAGTCTTTTCACTACAACAAGTGCTGAAAGAGGTGGTCTAGTAGTAAAAAAAACAAAAACACTAACAACCATTGTAATGCAAAATATTGGTTATGGATATTAATGCTACAACTGTTGTGTGTGCGGGTTTGTTTTTAATCATTACATCATTTTATGTTACATCATTACATAAATTGTTAGCACACAATTACTCTATAACCACAATACAAATTTTTTTTTGCAAAACCACAATCAGCTGTTTTAGCTGAGGAGATACAGTAGGGTATTTTGTAGCCTGAAGAAGACTGCATCAGACAAACATTGTTCATTTCAGTGCTGGACAAGATGACAACTGTGGGTAATAAATCTACAATACTGAGACTGTTGGCAGGTGGTAGTGTCCTTTTAAAGATACCACTCCCCTGGTGATGCTGATGGGAGGTGTTCTGTACCCCTTTATGTTCTGGTACAGCGGGGCTACCGGAGAGAGGTTGATGGGAACAGACCATTCTTCCAGAAGGTCATTTGTGAGGTCAGGCACTGATGTCGGACAAGAAGGCCTGGCTTGCTGTCTCCGCACTAAATCATCCCAAAGGTGTTCTATCGGGTTGAGGTCAGGACTCTGTGCAGGCCAGTCAAGTTCCTTCACCCCAAACTTGCTCATCCATGTCTTTATGGACCTTCCTTTGTGCACCAGTGCACAGCCATGTTGGAACAGGAAGGGACCATCCCCAAACTGTTCCCACAAAGTTGGGAGCATGAAATTGTCCAAAATGTCTTGGTATGCTGATGAATTAAGAGTTCCCTTCACTGGAACTAAGGGACCAAGCCCAACCCCTGAAAAACAACCCCACACCATAATCACCCTCCACCAAACTTTACACTTGGCACAATGCAATCAGGCAAGTACTGTTCTGGCAACCGCCAAACCCAGACATGTCCATCGGGTTGCCCGACAGAGAAGCGTGATTTGTCACTCCAGAAAACACGTCTCCAGTGCTCTAGAGTCCAGTGGCAGCGTTCTTTACACCACTGCATCCAATGCTTTGCAGTGCACTTTGTAAGACTTGGATGCAGCTGTGCTTGGCCACGGAAACCCATTCCATTCAACTCTCTACGCACTGCTGTGCTAATCTCAAGGCCACACAAAGTTTGGAGGTCTTTAGCTATTGACTCTGCAAACAGTTGATGACTTCATGGCTGAGTTGCAGTTGTTCCCAGTTGCTTCCACTTTGCTACAATACCACAACAGTTGACCATGGAATATTTAGTAGCAAGGAAATTTCACGGATGGACTTATTGCACAGGCCGCAAACTAGCACGGTACCATGCTTGAATTCACTGAGCTCCTGAGAGCGACCCATTCTTTTATGTTTGTAGAAGCAGTCTGCATGCCTAGGTGCTTGATTTTATACACCTGAAACCAATTTGGAGGGGTGTCCCAATACTTCTGGCAGTATAGTGTGTGTATGTGTATATATATATATATATATATATATATATATATATATATATATATATATATTTGCATATGCACACTGTCATGAAAAGCAAACTGACCTTATGCATATCTTCTTCCAGCGCTGTGACAAACTCCTTTTCGTGCCGGTCCAGCATCTGCAATATGGCTTTTAGCTGTTGAATTCTAAATGAGAAAGTCTTGGTTTTGCCTGAAGAAAATGCCTCTTTAGATTTTTTCAGAGTTTCTTCGCATAAAGATGAGGTAGATGATTTCCTTGTTTGACTTTCCCCAGATACCGTCCTATAATGTATGCATTCAGGCCAATTTACTAAAAGAGTAAAAGCTGTTAACTAAGCAAAGTGCATGTTTACTTTCAAAAGTGAACATAGAAAAAGAAAAAAAAAACTCCAGATAATTATCCCCACAGCTGCTGGCTGCTCCTCTCAATTGCACATCAATCTTATAGAAAAGAGCTGCACTCCTGTTCAGTAATTATGTAGGTTTTTCTTTTACTTGAATATTTTAAGGCTATATAATGTTAAAGCTCCATTCACACCTGAGCGTTTCGAAGCTCAAAATTTCAAAATGCTTGGAGGAGCAAATAGCAATTATTCTTAATGGAGATGGTTCACATCTCCAATCCAAGTTGCCTGAAGCTCAAACAAGTTCTACAGCTTTTTTTTTTTTTTTTTTAATAGCTCAAATGAGGCAGATGAGTGTTTTTATTCCCATAGAAATGAAAGGAAATGCAAAATTTGTGCATTTTTCCATGCTCTTGATCAGTTTTGTGCAATTTTCTGCTCAAATTAAAAAAAAATTTACACAAAAAAGTTAATATGAATAAATGTAAAATACACAAAATAGTAAAATCATAAATAAAATAATCTGTAATAACCCCTTACCTAAAATTTTTTTTTATTATTTAATACATTATTAATTTGTGTTAGGATGTCTATATTAATAATAAATTACATTTAGGGGTTAATTATTTGTGATAATTTTTGTGTATATTACATTATTTACATTTATTAATATTAACATCCAAACCCTAACAAAGAAAAAAAATAAATAAATGGAAAACAATATTAACCCCTAATCCTAACCTAAGGGCTTGTTCACACTTGATTATATTTCTAACTCTTGCCAAACGCCCCTATAGCATTTGACAGGCGTTAAAAAGAGTTTTTAACACTCCCCAAACGCCCTATGCGCGGTTTTGAGGCAGTCTTTTGCCAAGAGTTAAAACCGCACCACAAACGCCTATAATGAAGTTAAATGGTATTAACGCTCCACAACCGCCTGCCAGGCGTTTGTGGAGTGGCACCATAGACTTGAATGGGAGGCTTCAACTCCTCCTGACTAGACAAGAGGCATCAGTTTTGCTGCGACGCGAACGCTTCAGTGTGAACAGCACTGTGTGCTGCCATGTGCAGAATTTTCACAGGCTTTTCAGAAGTGTTAAAAATGCTTCCCAAACGCCTGCTGACAAAGCTAGTGTGAACTGAGCCTAACTAACCACTTACCCCAAAGAAAAATAATATTATGATTATTAATACTAATTAAAAAAAGGGAGCTGATAAAAAAGCTAAAAAAAGCTGGAAAACATAGCAACAAAATGATATTTTTCTCTATTGGCTAAGGGAAAAAAAAAAAAAAAAAAAAAACCCCACCAAAGCTCAAAAATGCCTAAAAACGCTGTATGAAAAACGCACCAAGGAAAAAAAAAAAAAAAAAAAAAAACAAAAAAGCTAAAATTTGCTACACTCAAGTGTGAATGCAGCCCAAGTGTCCTTTAAAGCAGGATTTCCATTTGTGTCATCAGTTCAGTTATGTTTTTTTAATGGAAAACAACAGAGCAGTGTTTCATCAGTTTTACGCCAGTTTTTACATCCACTACCGATCCAAAAACAGACTGTTTTACATCAATTCCATTTTTTTTAATGGAACAAAAAAATAGGGTGAATGTGGATGTAAACGGATGATCATCTGTTTTTCCATAGACATGCATTATTGTCCAGATGGATGAAAAACGGCCAAACAGAACGCCCGTGTGAAAGGGGCCTTAAGCTCATATATATATATATATATATATATATATATATATATATATATATATATATATATATAAAAAAAAAGAGAAACATGTTAGAGTAAGCTCAGGTGAACAACTGACTAAATGGGTACAATGTTGTAGAGATGTTAGGCTATAACCAAGTTCGAGGCATGAGTTGATATGAATCGTTCATAGTACTGCGCACTATATCCTCATTATGTCAGTAAAATAAAATGCAAGCTTCAGTATTGTTTAAGAAAAGCCACTACTATCTGAATATCACTCTCTAACACAAAAAAAAAAAAAAAAGTACATGCACTATTTATATAAATGCCAGACACCATTATGCATGGTAGCTCACTACCATGCATTTTGGGATGATGCAATAGAGGCGAGATGGTTTCAGAATGAAAAGCACTGCAGCAAAAATGCAGCTTAACTGTGCCTTTTTGCCACTCCCCCAATACCACATCTATATAAAACCTAAGAAACTTACTTGATGCTTGCTGTACACACTGCTCTTATACAAGCTGAAACCCAGGTGAATTAGGCTTAAGCCCCCAGTCACACTTGAGCATTTTTCTGCTTGTTTCCCCTATACCTGACTATGCAAAATCCCATCCGAATTGTTCTTGTTTCCACTTTAATACACAGTTGTCCTATGATTAAAAAAGTACACAAGCTTTTTGTTTAGCCTATTCATAAATGTGCAATATGCATGGTTTTTGTATGCGCTTTTGTGCCTGAAGAACGCCCTTCCTCCTATAGAAATGCTCTCCTTGCCTTACCTAGCCCAGGAAACATCTGAAGCTTAAGGCTCCATGCACACTACGGTTTTTTTTTATTTTTAAGCTCAAAAGACGCTGGAAATAATGCTGGATAAAAGGAAAAAAAAAAACCACCACAAACTCTGCAAAACACTTTTCTGCTCCTAGACGCTGAAGCAAACCCTAATGGCCTAAAGTATTGTGCTTGGACACCTAGGATTAGCACTTTTTATCTTCTAGGAGCAAAAAAAAAAAAACCCCCCAAAAAAAAAAAAAAAAAAAAAAAAAAAAAAAACACACAAAATGCTAGTGTGCACGGAGCCTGATACATTTGCAATAATGCTTCAGAATCACCAAGAATATGCATTGCTTAGGTGTGAATACAAGCTGAGGCCCCATATGCACACTAGCATTTTTCTTTTTTTTAACACTGGTTAAAAAAAAAAAAAAAAAAAAAAAAAAACACTGGTAATAGCATTGTTTAGGAACGTTAGCATTTTATTAGCAAGTTTACAGTACATGTAGAGGAAAAAGGAAAACAAAAAGGCTAGAAAAAAAAAAAAGTTCAGGAGCGTTTTAGCAGTATATATTTTTTCTTCTGCTGGAAAAATGCTAAAAAAAAAAAAAAAAACAAAACAAAAAACACCCAATCGCTACGAAAAAAACTCCATGCTCCTAGACGCTTAAGCTAAAAAAAAAAAAAAAAAATGCTAATGGACTAAAGTAGTGTACATAGACACATCGGATTAATACTATTTAGCTTCTAGAAGCAGAAACAAACCTGCTAATAGCTTCTAAGAGCTTAAAAAAAATGCTAGTGTGCATGGAGCCTGATACATTTGCCAAATTGCTTCAAAATCATGAAGAATATGCTCTACTTAGATGTGAATGCAAGCTGAGGCCCCATGTGCACACTAGCATTTTTTTTTTTTTAAGAAAAAAAAAAAAAAAAACCACAGGAAAAAACACAGCGTTAGTATTTTATTAGCATTTTTACAGTACATGTAGAAGAAAAAAATCCAGAAAAAAAAAAAGCCATTAGTAGCGTTTAGTATTTTTTCTGTAGAAAAACTCAACAAAAAAAACAAAAAAATTTTTGTTTTTTTTTTTTTTTTTGCTCCTAGAAGCTGAAGCTCTAAAAACGCCAATAACCTAAAGTAGTGTGCATGGACACATAGGATAACACAATGTAGCTTCTAGGAGTAGAAAAAATAAAAATGCTAAAAGCTGCTTCTAGGAGCTTGGGGAAAAAAAAAAAAAAAAAAAAAAGCTAGTGTACATGGAGCCTAAATGTTTAGTTACCACCCACAGATACTAACCTTCTTAAAACCCGAAACCAACGGGAAGGAGAGGGAGAAACATTTGTATTATCCATAGCGCTTTCCTTTTCCATCCATGAGCTAGCTTAGAGTGACCTGGAAAAAAAAAATTTATTAATGTCACATTTTTTCTTTTATATCTATGTTCCAGGCTAGAGAAAAGTTTTTGTCCAGATCTTAAATTTCCTGTCCAGGCACAAACCAGGCTCTGGTTTTCATTATTGCTGGTTTATTCCGATTTAAAAATGACACAAACTTGTCTGTATACTATCCTCCATGTCTAGTCAATGATAGGAGTGCATACATTTTCTAAGCATTACATTTCTCGGTTACCTCTACTTTCTACAGGAAAAGTAGAACATTGTAACCAGCAGGTTACAGAAGACAAGACTAAACCCAACCTAAGGCAATGTAAAAACCAACATTTGCAAGTAGATACTAAAGGGGGAGATTTACTGAAACTGGAGAGTGCAAAATCTGGTGCAGCTGTGCATGGCAGCCAATCAGCTTCTAATTTTAGCTTGTTCAGTTAAGCTTTAATAATAAAATCTGGAAGCTGATTGGTTGCCATGCAGAGCTGCACCAGATTTTTCAGTAGTAAATGAACCACTAAATGTTATTTACAACAGTCGTAAAACATTAGAATTTTCATGTACTTGAGAGCAGTCTTCCTAACCATCCATGACATTATAGCTGAGCAAATTCTAAACCTGACAAAATGACTCTTCAGGAATATATTCTCATCTAGCTGCTACTACAGCCCAGTGCATCCACACCAAACCAACCAGTAGGTCTGTGTGACAAATCCAATCCCTAACAAGCCAATAAGGAGCAACTTTGTTCAAACTGTTTGATTAACCCATTTACTTCCCTCATCAAACCATATGCAACCACAAACTTGGAGCTTCACACGGATGCAGGCAAACTGATTATATTATGTAAGTTGATGTTTGGAATAAACGCCCAGCAGAGGTAGTGAGCCAGTCAACAGTGAATGGTTTCCAAACATCAAACTTGCTATACTCAGACAAAAAAAGTTAAAACAAGAAAATAATTAAAAAAAAAAACTCCCCCCACAAAAAAGAAACCAAACAAAATAAAACAAAAAAACAAAAACAACCCCCCCCCCAAAAAAAAGAAACCAAACAAAGACAAAATAAAACAAAAAACAACAAAAAAAAACAAAATAATTAAAAAAACACCCCCGCCCCCAAAAAATAAAATAACAAAACAGGCAAACTCGATGGACCACTCAGTCTTTTTCTGCTGTCACATTTCTGTTTCTATGTTTAACCCCCCTGGAGGTATTCCCGAGTGTAGCTCGGGGTAGAGTTTCAGTACCAAAAGCGGTAACCCCGAGCTACACTCAGGCTTACCATGCAGCGTTGCATAGGGAGTCCCTGCAGCACTCCTTCGCTCCCGTGATGCGTCCCCTGCAGTGTCCCCGGCCATCTCCTCCGGCCCATGCCGGCATCCGGCTTCCGTGTTCTGGTCCCTGTGACGTCGGGACGTACGGGCACCGGCAGCAAATTTTAAATTTTTAAAAAAATTTCATTTTTTTTAAAATTATTATTACATAGTAAAACATTACTGTTTCAAACCATTTCACATACATTTTGTCCCTAGTGCTTTGTCCTGTGCCCTGCCTGCATTTTTACTGTTCTGTCTGCCTGGAAACTTAGAAAAGTCCATGGCGTCCAAAAAGTGTCCCTTTAGGTCAAAAGCGGGTTTAGACCAGCTAGAGAACAGCGATAGTAAATCAGAACCACTTGCAGAATTGAGTGATGATTTGTGGGGAAATTCGTCATCAGACACTGAAAACAATTCTGCGACTTTGCTCAGCGATGTGTGAACTTGGCGCTAATTTTCAAATTTCAGTGTTTTTGGTTTGATTATATTTTTTAATTTAATTTTATTATTATATTATTATTTTTTATGATTATTTATTAAATTATAATTTATGATTTTGTGTTTCAATTTTTATCATACCCGGGATGTTTACTAGACTCTTGTTCGGACAGAGTTAAGTGAGTTATTCCTAAATTACAGGCCTACAATAAAAAAAAATACATATTTCCTTACAAAAAAATGGTACCGCTTTCAGCACCAAAAATCTGAAATAATCATACCGCCAGGGAGGTTAAGTAAACCACAAAATTCACTATTGACACATTACATCTTTGGAGAAAAATGCTGTTTTTATTTGGAAATATTAAGGGCTCTACAACAGTCACAGATCTAGTTGCTATGGGTTAATGCATGTTACGAAGAGATTTAAAGCAGTATTAAACCAAAAAAAAATGTTATATATTGCAACCTGCCAATCATTAGGTTTGGTGCATTCGTTTTCTTTTTCACCCCCCGGTTCACATGTATGAGGCTTTGCATGCCATGGTGGGTGGGCATAGCAGCTCATTTATTTGAATTGGCTGTTTTGCCTGCATTTTCTGCAAAGGAAAGGCCCCTGCACCTTTTTTTTAAACAGAGACGCGCAGAAATCGCATGGTGATTTAAGAGTTAATGGCACCCATGCATTCTTTTGTGCAGCTGAAGGAATGCGTCTGATTTACACACAATCCGGTACTCACCACCTCATCCCTTTAAAACCGACAACATATTAATTACACAGGTTCTGAGGCTAATTTAACACATATGAGCCACTAGGTGAGTTTAATTACCACTTTACCCTAGGTTCACACCTAAGACCGGCCATACATGGGTAGATTTTCGATTTTTGCTCTGTTACTGGGGCAATGGCACCGGATGATTTTTGTGGTTCCTCCCCATTTCGTTTATCAGGCATGTTGGAAAATTCGTGAAAAACTACCGATTTTCGAAATCATTGGTGGTACCATAGGATTACAGAACGAACTATGTTTTTGATTTTCAATCGAAAAATCATTCGGAATTCAACCCATGTATGGCCTGCTTAAGTGTTTTCTACAGCGTTTTGCAGAAATGCAGTACAGTCCATTTAACATGATTTCCTACGGAACATGTTCACACCTATGCATTTTCACCCAGTGCGTTTTTTGGAAGGGGTCAGGGACTTTTTTGAACACAAAAAGTTGCATTGTTGGTTCTATAGACTGCAATGGAAACACTGCAGAAAAGCAGGTATTGTGTTTTTGCTGTGTTTTAGATACATTTTTGCCACGTTTTTGATGCGTTTGTGATGCATTTTGCATTTTAAATCTGCCTGGCAACAATAAAAAGAAAAAAAAGAAAGAAATGCAAAACGCATTAAAAACACAGCAAAAACGCAAGTGCAGAAACAGCTCAAATGCGGTGGCAACCCTAGTATATATGTAAATGTAGCCCTAGGCTTTTTTCTAATTTTATTTTCACCTGGTGATCCTGCCAGTAATACACCTTCTGGTCTTAAGGCTGGTTCACACCAGAATTGCACAGGAATGCAGTCTGCATTGCTGTGTGTTCCCCTGCAGTGTTTTCTGGCAGCCCTTTAATTTGCTCCAAATCACACAAAAGGTAGTGTGGTAGCACATATTGCAGAGTTCCCCTTTAAACTCTAACAGTTCTAGCAGCCTCTGTTTGCAAAAGCAAGGTTTTCAGCTCACTCTCCCCCTCCCTTTTTTCCTGTGAGTAATGTGTACTAGTCTGCAGCTAGTACCCTTATCTGCAGCTGCTATTCAAGGTTACATTCTGTAGAGTTTAGAAAGTCTCTTGAATGTATAGAAAGTGAAAGAGGAAAAATATGCATTGTGATGTAATCATTGGTATATACGCTAATAAGAAGTAAATACAACTCACTAGGCTTTGCAGGCATGAACCTGGTTGGGTCACTCAACGCTGTTTGGATAAATAACTTGTTTTCCTCAAGTCTGTGTCCGGAGTTCCCTGGTTTTCCAAAATTGCTACTACAGTAGTACATGCACTGCTTTTGAAAAACACACCGCACCAAATAACAAGGTACTAAAATACCATGCAAGTTGGTGTCCGCAAACATACTGCATTTGTGAGCTGCTTTTGGGGTGCCATTAACAACGTATTGGCACCCGCAGCAGATTGCAAAGGTGGTGTGGGAAAGGCACATGGAATGCGAACAGGCCCTTATGGTGTCTGTATTCTGGATGAAGTAATAAAGAAGACACCTTTGGAAAACATAAATGCATAAATAGCATACCTTTCAGAAAACATTTCAAAATGATACTATCAATAAATGTCCACAATGAATATCATAGAATCCAGAAAACCACAAAATTCTGCCAATCACCACTGTGACAGGTGTGAAGAAAATTCTCTCAGTCATCTATTGTACCATGCGTGCATTCCATCACATGTTAGAACTGAATGCCCACCTCCTGCTATGACCTCTTAAAATAATATGAGGTCAGAAGCACTTTCACCCACCCTCTGGGCTGATGCAGGATCCCGGGTTTCCACACTCTGCTTCTCTCCACCTCGCTCACAGCTCACACAAATGTTAAGTATATGGAAGACAAAAAGAGGACTAATAGTGCTCTCTGTATGCTTTTAATATCGCTAAGAAAGGGTTAAAAACACTCACAGAATAAAATAAATACTCAATGTACTATATACAGTGCTTCAGAAGGTAAAATTACATTTCTCTGTACCGGTCTCACCACTCAACAATTCTAATATGGCCACAGGATGACATCATCAGCAAAGCTTCTCCCCCTATACACGTTACATCCGGTAAGACGAACTTCATCAGTAGGCTTTGGACAGCAGCATTGTCAGTCTTGGGGTAGCGTAGTGTTAGACTGTGTCCAGTGGCCTGGACTAACAAATAAAGTTGAACGCCCGATAACAGGACCATCTTTAATATTGATTGGACCCTGGGCAAACATTTTCATGGGCCCCTCCATGCAATTTCACTCTCCACCTGCTCTGAGACATACAATAAATAACAGCTAGACTGAAAATCAGTTTATTTAGCAGATCAGGCAACAATTTCAATTGGTAGCCAGAGGTTACGGCATATCATTACCACTCACTGACTGGTTGGTAGAGTTTACAGCACACATTACAGCTCACTAATTAGTTGCTAGAGGTTACAGCACATGATTTCTGCTTGCTGATTGGTTGCTGGAGGTTTCTGCCATTATTACTTCTCACTGATTGATAGAGGTTACTGCACATCATGACTGGTCACTGATTGGTTGCTAGAGGTTACTGCACATCATTACCGCTCACTGGTTGGCTGCTAGAGGGTATTGCACATCATTACTGCTCAATAATTGGTTGCTAGAGGTTACTGCACATCATTATTGCTTACTAATTGGTTGCTAGAGATTACAGCAGATCACTACTGTTCACTGTTTGCTTGCTAGAAGTTACTGCACATCATTACCACTCACTGGTTGCTAGAGGTTACTGCACATTATTGCTGTTCACTGATTGCTGTTCACTGTGCATCATTACTGTGATCAGTGGCAGTGCTGGGGGGTTGATAGGATCGGTGGCAATGGTGGATGGATGGATAAGTGGCAGTGCTGGTGGGAGGATGGAATCAGTGGCAGTGCTTGGGGTGGGTAGGGTCAGTGGTGTAGTAGCAATTTCCCCCAAATCAGGAAAACTCCGGACTCGGACTTCTGAAGGAAGCACCTGATTTATTAAAAACAGCGCTGTATTGACTCAACAGATGGTTTGTGCCCTCATCTGCTAAGTGAGTTATAGAAAACTTCTTACAAGCGTATATACCAACAATTACATCACAAGGCTTACATTCCTTTCCTACTTTCTATACACTCAAAAGGCTTCCTAAACTCTGCAGAACAACCTTGGCCAGCAGCTAGAGATAAGAAATACCAGCTACAGACCCATACACAGGAAATAAGGGAGGGGGGAAGATGAGCCAAAAAACCTTGTTTCTACAATGATAAGCTGCTAGAAGTGTTAGAGTTTAAAGGGGAACTCTACAACATCTGGGTGCTACCATTGTGGCAGTGCTGGATGGGAATGGGAGGTGACATTTCTACATCGACCACCAACGTAAGAGGGGATTTACATTAACTACCAATGTAATGGCAATTCTGCACTTACCACCAATGTAATGAAAAATTTACACTGACAACCAATGTAATGGGGGATTTTACACAAACAACCAATACATTTCTACACTGGCCACCAATGTAAGGTAGAATTTACACTGGCAACCAATTTAAGGGGGGATTCTACATGGACCACCACTGAAAGGCAGGATTCGACACTGACCACAAGTTAGGATTTTTTTACCAACTACCAATATAAAGAGGAATTTCTACAATGGCCATCATTGTAAGAGGGATTTACACTTACCACTAATGAAATAGGACCATTCACAGTGACCACCAATGTGAGGAGGGATTTACACTGACCACCAACGTAAGGGGGACATCCACACTGACCACTAGTATGAATGAAAGAATTCTACACCAAGCCCAATGTAATGAGAAGATATACACTGACCATGTAATTGAGTCATGTAGACTATGTTCACATTTGTGCGTGTCGGGAACACATGCAAAATTGCTTTCCTGACACCACAGAAATGTGCTGCCCTTTAGCAGATACACAGCAGTGTTAATAATTGTTAATGACACCCTCATGCAACTGCTGACGTGCGCATTTCCACATGCACCAAAATTCACAGGGCTGCGGCTCTGTGTGATTTTGAAAACGGGCCGGGGAATTTATTTCCCGCGTTTTAGCGCATAGAGCAGCCCACTAAAATGAATGGGCTGCCGTACAAGTTTATCAACCCTGTAAGTATACCTTTACATCCTAAATTTCCCTGCTAACCTCTGCACCCCATACCTTCCCTATCCTCTTCACTGTAACCTCCCCACCACCTTAACTCTGCATGCCACCTCTGCTCATCTTTGTACCCACCTTCCTTACCTCTATATATCCACTCCTTGCTCACCTGTGCACCCCAAACTTTAATTTCACACTTTGCATACCTTTATAGAACAGGCTGATGGTAGGCTCAGTGACCACAGTTGCAGGCAGGACTGACTTCAAGCATGCCCCTATTTATCTCCCCTGTAGGCAGCATCCAGCAGAGGTAATGGTGGCCTCAACCTCAGGGGGGCATAATATAAACATTATATTTACATATGAATGCCCCCCGCTATTTACATATGGACTTGCTGACCCACCTCTATTTACATATGAATGCCAGTTATGTTCATGTAAATGATGACACCATCTGCAGGTCAGCATGTGAGTCATGACAATAGGACAGAGCTGGTCAGCATAAATGACAGGGCACAGTGTGGGATGAAGAACTTCAAGGGACAAGGGCATGTAAACTGGAACAGTTGGCAAGTATGGGGCAACTGCTTTGTGCCCCACAACGACTGTGCCCAGGGCAGCTGCCTCTTATTCCCCTCCTTAAAGATGGCCCTGGATAACACTTTATAAGCAATTACAGCAGGAGTGCTCAATGGTCCTCAGAGCCTTCTGATGTGGCCCGCGACCTCATGGTCAGGGATAGTAGGTCAGCAAGCCCAGATCGCGGGTTACCAACCCACCATCCCAGAGCATCAGTGCATGGAGCCAGTACTGGCAATAGAGGGAGCAAGCGAGCGTGGAGGGAGGAGGAGCCACATAAGCCGATGCTTCCATTGTAGCACTGGCTCCTGTCGCAGGTGGAGTGATACCAAGCGCACTTCGTCTAGGATCTTTCTAACAGCCTAGCAATGCCAGCAGAAGATGGAAGAGAAAAGGGCTCAGCAACTGGCTTATTATCACTTTAAAATAAGGATTATTAGGCTGCTTTCACACAGAAAAAAGCCAGTATAAAGGAATTGTAGTTATTAAAAAAAAAACACTTGTGGGTTTAACTAATCATTTTTTTGTATAACTCTCCTTTAAGGGGGCGTGGTGGTGGTGGTGGTCTACATACTTTTGCTAATAGGTGTCCCTCATTCCTGTCCTAAAAAGTAGGGAGGTATGCAGCATATACAGGAAAACCAGCTTCTCCTCTTCTCCCTCCCACCGGCATTCAGTGGCAGAGGGGAGAAAATGTTCATTATGCTATTAAAATATATAATTCTAAATTCTGAACCATTTCATTTCATTGTGGGCCATGACTGGTTACCAAATCACTGAAGTGGCCCTCTGTCTTCAAAGGGGTTAAGCACCCCCTGAAGTTACAGTAACATTTTTTTCCTTTTGGGATAAAGGTTTTACATAAATGAATAAAAGTTGATCATTGTAAGCACCCGTCAGTCTCAAATGGTTTGTCATAATTCTCTGGCACTTTTGTTGGACAACTTGGTCTGTTAAAGAAAGTTGAAAAATACCAGACTTACTGGTTGGTTCGGCAGGTGGAAATAAGGCTGGCCATACACAGAGTGAATTTCTTTCCTGCAGCCATGACAGACAGCGTTGACAGGGGAATCCTCCTGCTGAGCCATTGTATTCTCCTGGCGTGGGGGGAAGCAGTCCCTGCCAGGAGAAGCCGCTACCAATAATCACAGGTAAACTCCTGCAGCCTGGTTGTACCCAAGTTGATCGATCAATCGATCAATCAATCAACTTGGTACATTCAGCCTGCCCACACATGGTTTAAATCTTGTCCAGTTCCTGCTGAACCAGTGGAGACTTGAAATGTCTATAGCTGGGCTAATAGAAAAAAGGCTAGAAAAGAAAACTAATGCACCCATCACCTTTACGAATTGATAGGCTACAATATAAATAAATACATTTTTGTTTTGGGGTTTAATACCACTTTAACTAAATAGGGCAGTAGCTGTACATGCTGTCTTAAGGCTCATGCACATAGGTGCATGGATCTGTACACCTGTGCAGAAGACCATGTTTATCTGCCCACGTGGCAAAGACTGCATTCAGAGCTGTGCACCAGTACTACACAGATGTTAACTCAGAGATGAAGATCAGTAAAAATCTAGCCAGTTGTCAGCCTGTCATTGATTTTAACAGGCTGGCTGCAGATGATTGCATGGATCACCTGGGCATATAAACACCCCCTGCACAGGTGTATGGGTCTGTGAGCTCCTAGCCTAGACTCACATCTTATCACTTGTGGTTTCCTGCATTTTACATGCATTATTAAAGCTGCAGTTAGGGGAAATGTCAAAACTACCTTTGTAGTGTGAGCACCCCCCCCTTCCCAACACCGCTTCATCAAAGGGCTTTTTCCTTACTTTTTGTCCCAGAGACAACCCAAATGCACTACACAGTACTTGTATAACCAGGAAAAGAGGTTTCCAACATTATTTATATATCATAATTAATGAGGGAGATAACATCGTATTGGTTCTGGTATAATAAAGAGGAAATTTAAGAAAAAAATTATAAAGTTGGGGAACAGGCAGGATTTTTAATGCAGAAGAGAAGTGCTTACGTGCCTGTCTGCCTCTGCACAATGAGCTGCACACACGCAGCCCATTATATTGTACAATGCCGAAATGAATGCACATGTGCAGGAGTGACATCATCTTGGCCCAGCCAATGAAAGCTGCTGGGGAGTGGTACCTGAATTCTGACTGTCTAAAGATGTCAGCGGCCAGTTGGGAGGTCCGGGACATCGCATCACTGGAGTGAAGGTAAGTATAGCTCTACTGTAAAGGATAAGTTCACTTTTGGGGACATGCTACATGTTCCACCTGTTTTAGGGTGGAACATGTAACATGTTCCCAATGCTGTCCGATCCCCACCCCCCTTGTGACAGAAGTACGGGGAGAAGTTCCCTGTACCAGCTGTCACTTTTTAACAACAGCGCAGCTGTGAGGGGCTCCGTCCACACGGTCGCATCATTTATTCACAGTGTTCTGAGAATGAACGATAAGTCAGAATTTGTAGGCTTGTAGTTCTCAATGAACTACCACAGCACTGTGGAGCGCCATGGTAGTTAATTGAATCTTCCTTTCAGTATATCTGCTTGCCTGTACATCCTGTACAGGCAAGCAAATATACTGACAGGTCTGCAGGAGGCCTGCATGGCACCAGCGATCTACTGATCTCTGGTACAATGCTTTACAGCCTCCTGCAACCAATAATAATAAATGCACATTTTTTAACTGCAACAAAATGTGCATTTATTATTTTTGGCCAAAATGTAAATGTATACGTTAAGATATGTTACACCAATTAAATACATTTACAGCTTTGCCGTGACCTTATCAGTACCTAAATTTGGTTTAAAACCCATTTATCTGTATCACTCCTTCCTCTGGCGAAAAAAAATACCCAGTGCTTCTGGGTATAGAGGAAGAATGTGATCTTCCCCTTTTGAGAGTGGTCAGGTTTAGCATCCAATTGTTAGGCCCAAGCACTGTCACATGCCTGAGGATGTAACACCACTGCTCCTTTTAGTGTCAGACTGCAGCCAACAATGTGGATTTTAGTACCATCTGTGATGGAGGAAATGCTGACAAATTGAGCATCAGGAATTAGGGGGGTCATACACAAAGACAATGTTGCTTTGTTCTGAATGAACAAGGTGATGGTGTATCTTTAAAGTACCACAAGATCTGAATATATTAATTTAGGCACATTAAAGGGAACATAGCAAACAAGTACTTTATTTTAAATAAGAGGACATTAAATACATTGCGAAGCACAATAAAGTGTTATTTTACAGTATATCACCTAATAATTTATTTTTGTAGCATTTTTACAAGCGGATAATGACGGCAGGTCATTCCTCTTTACACAGTAAGAGGGTGCTGCTTTCTGGACATCTAGCACTCAAAGATTTAAGCCCTTCAGCAGTTAGTGGTAAGCTCCTTTTAATGAAACTAAGATAAAAGCACCTTTTGATATTAGACTGGCTTCAGATAAGTTTTGCAAATATTTCCTTTTGAATGTATTTATGTTCTATGATAATGTAATTTTACTTATGATATTTGTGCCATTTATATATGATGAAAAATATGTCAGAAGGTGAGGCCTGAAAACATAACCACTGTTTTGTAGCCCAATGTGCTACAGCAGGTCATTATATATGGTTAGAAAATACCTGGCTAAAACAAAAAAAAATACTATGGCAGTCTGAAGCACTCAGTGTATCAGGTTTGTTTGGATGGAGAAAGCAAGAAAGCCATATACTGACACAAATGCTTTCCATTACAGGCACTGGAGAGGCTTTCAATGAAAGACAATGCTGTATATTATTATCCACTAACCGAAATGCCTACATTAGGTAGACCAGCTTCATCTTTCCTCATCTGCCCTGAGATTGCCAACTATTTATTGTGCAAACCTACAACCACAATATACTACTAGGTGCAGAATGGCTGGAATCTAAAAGGTATCTCCACTCAAGATTGATTTCTGTTCTGGGAGAAGTAGAATAGTGTCAGTTGTCTTGCTACATTCCAGTTTTTCATATATTACTACTGAGATTCCACTAAGAGGTGCGTTATGGAGGATTTCTATATCCCTTTTGATCTAATGAATTTTCTACAGGTCAGTTGAGGTTAGCATGTCAGGACCTTGAAAGTGAAATCCAACTGCAGGTCAGTAAAGACCAGAGTGGGGTTGAACTCTGACTCACTTCACATAAAACTCTATTTTGGGTGGAATTATGCTTTAACCTTCCAAAGCCATATAACCAAAAAGGGGAAACCCAACAACATGATTTTTTCCTTTTTTTTCTGGGGGGTGATCTACTGCTTTTTACATCTCAGTAAAATAAATGCTTTTGAGGAACAGTGCAAAAGAAAGCATAATTGTAGCTCCAGGATCACAGACCAATTACAATAGATGAAGGTACCCTTAGGCAAAGGAGTGCAGGAGGTGATCTAGCATAGCCAAGAATTTGTATTTATTCCTTTGATGATGATGATGATGGTGGTGGGGGCTGCCAGTACTGCTTATCTGGAAGGAGGTCAGTTGCGAACAGATCAGGTTTCCTAACCTGTACAACTAAGTTACCCCTAAGAAGTGCTGGCTGGTGGGTTTCTGACTTACTCTACAGACCTGAGATTGTTGCCCAAAATGGCTAAAAATGGTTGAATAGAGTAACTATCATTTGCAGCCTAGGGTTGCTTGAGATAAAACATACATAAGCTAATTTTCTAAAGAAAGACAAAATAGTATACTAAAAAAAGACAGATGGGAACTTGCTTTTCTTGATAATATGAATAAAGTTTTGAAAGAACAGGAAAAATAAGACACAATGCGTGGGCATGACTCTTCAGTGGTGATCACATGAATGAATTATGAACATTTTCATAACAGAGAAGAATACATATTTCTACAGTAACAAAATAAAGCCCACACTACTACTTAAAGGAGGGAGCCAGCTCCAATCCATTTACTGAAATATCAATAAATAGCTTAAAATAATATTTATCAGTAAATGTACACACAGTAAGACGATGTAACATCCACTTGATATTTCCTTGCCTTCATTGTGAGCTTCACGAGTTCCTGTACCCTCCTTGGAACTCTCAGTACCTCCTGTTTCTGTCCACTGATAACTAATCGCTTGTAGTGATTCCTGGGTATGTCTGTTTTTCCTTAGTTAATATATACTTACTACATCAAGGATGATACTAGCACACCAGCATTGTCCTAAATGTATGTAGAAGTCTTTACATGACAACTCAGCCTTATAAAAAGCTAAAAACATATGTATATTTTTTTTTTGCCTAACACTGTATCCAATAACAAACTTAAGATTCTGCTAACAAGTCCTTCTTATGGCTTATGATTGCAGTTTCATTTTTTGCCATTGATAGGGTGACAAAGGTTAGAATCTTTATCATTTTATTGCTGTTTGTGACCTCACAGGGTGATTTATCCTAACTTCCTGTGTGGAATATAAGGGCAGGAGAGTTTCTCGGGGATCAGAGAACAATAACACACTTGATTTCAGTAGAGCTGAGAAGGTTTATATCTTCAATCTGTGATTTGGGTTTAACCACATTGCTTCCTTTGAGGACAACAATGTCACATACAGCATTAAAAACCCAACTGGGGTTTACGCTAGTCAAAATAAAAAAAATAAAAAAAATTAATGTTTTGGCTACATCTGGGCTTCAAAAAATACATCATAATTTTCAACACTGTAGAAGAAAGTCACAGATTTCAAATATAGGAATTTTGTGCTCATTTTATAAATAAAATGCTTTGGGAGTTATTTTGCAAGCATCCCAAAGAGCAGTGTTGGCCATAGCAACCTATAGAATACAGCTGCCTTTTTCCATTGTGGAACAGCCCATGAAGGAAATAATCTGGAGGCTAGGGTGAACACATATAGTTCTGCTTTCAGACACATCCATAGATAAGCTCCAGTGTCTGCAACCTGAGGACTTAAATCATGCAATATACATAAACTGCATATTTAAAATAGTGTGATTCTGACATCTCTGCGATGACACCACAGCAAATATAGAATACACTGTGCTGCCATAAGGCAGAGAATCCATACCGTTGAGAAACAATATTAACAATGAAGTCCATAAACAAGTGCTAAGACAGTTCAAAGCCAGTGTTCATGCTGATAGCATAGCGGAGCTTCTCTCTCAGGATTGCTTTCTTGCTGTAGTTTGGAAGTTTGAGAAGGTTGAAGCAGGTAGATGAAGTGGGCAGACGACCCCCTGGCTCTCGTTTCCTAATAGTAAAAAAACCACGCAGCACACTGCCTAAGGTGTCCCCAGTATCCTAGAAATAGAAAAGAGGTACATTTTACTTCACATAAAGTTTTTTTTCTGAGTGCATTCCAAACTATTTAAACTGCTAGGAGGTATGAAGTGAAAGGATGTAGATATGCCAGTGCTGCCCCCCTGAAAATTGCCACCTTAGGCAAATGCCTTGTAGTAAATATACCTCTGCCTGGAAGCCAAGTTTTTCTAAAAGCTTGTCCTCTACGTCCTACCCTCAAACATTCCTATTGGCCTATCACTATGGTGGGCTGCCTCACTTACCAATAAGAATGTATGCGAAACAGGACGGAGTAGGCAAACCCTGTTACTAGCAAAGAGTGCCAGAGCTTTGTCTGATCTGAATGCTGCCATTCTAACAAAGAATGAGTAAGGGTACCTCCAAAAATGAATATAGTTCTGTTACTCAAAATGTGCATAGGAACCATTGTAGCTCTAGCTAGACACTGGTACATGTGTTGACGCTTCCAACACGTAAGATACAATGACACAATGAGCTAGCTGTGGTAATCATTATTACATCATATCAGAGGCTATGCAGTTCAATCTATGCTTGATATCATGTAGGTACTCTAGTCTAAAGTATGTATTAGTTCCTCACCTGATCATCTGATACTTCTACACAGCGAATAGAAAATGGCGGTTTGAGGTAGGCAAAGCCAAGCAGAGGAGGGCGGGAACAACTTGTGATAAACTGAATAAAAAGAAAAAACAACAAAGACAGTGCCATAAATTCATAGACAAGTAATGTGGGAATTATTGATAAGTCTGTGTTATACTCTCATACCTTTAGAAACATGGCTTTTTCCTCAGAGGTAAAATCATTGGCTAGAATATCCCACAGCCAGATAATGACTCTGTGACTGCCATGGAACCCTCCATAGTACACTGTGTGCTTCCTGTTAACAAAAATATGTTCAAACAGTGTGAGCACGTATAGATCAGGTATTAATATTAGGATGACAATACTCACTGTACTGTATTTATAGAGGAGCAGTGTTGTCACCCTAGGATGCTGACTATGTTAGAATTATCAAACAATTCTCCCTCTCCTGATCTCCATAACATAAGGGAAGTGTTCTGTAGTTCATAAAAGTATCAAAGCAGAAAGGCAAGACTAACTGAGATAACACTAAAAAGAGCACTGGTCAGCACTGGATTTCTTGCAAGATCACTTAGTATTTTTTTGCATTCATCAAACAGATGAATGCAAATCCTTTCAGTTTACATTTAACCACTTCAAATCTCGACAATTTCACCCCCTTCCAGCCCAATATTCAGTTTTCATCTGTCACACTTTGAGTGACTATTACTCAGTCATGCAACACTGAACCTATATGAAATTTTTAGCTTTCTTTTGATGGTATTTAAAGTGGTAGTAAAGCCTGTTTGTGTGCTTGTCCCTTCAGGTAAGCCTATAATAAGAGTTACCTATAAGTACTGTAAATATCACCTAAACGTGCACCGTTTAGGAGATATTTACTTGTGTAGTAGCACCGGCGCATGCGCTCTGAAGGAACGGCATACCAGTGCCATTCCTTCAGAGCTGTGTGATAAAAACAGTGACTCCCTTGCAACCGCACTGGAGTGACATCATCGCGGCTCAGCCATTCAAGCCGCCAGAGCCCGCAAATCTGGAAGAAGGACTGGGTGAAGGTGGAAGCCCTGTCAGCGGTGATAGCGCACCATTGGAGGGCTTTGTTTTAAGGTAATTGTCACATAATGTGCTAATATGCAATGCATACTAGCACATTGTGACATTGCCTTGCAGGGGAAGTTAGTTTTTGTTGTAAAATTTTGCAAATAATAATCTTTCTTAGGGCAAAATGTATTCCGCTACATTTTTTGGGTAAAAATACAAATCAGTGTTTATTATTATAAACACTGGGTGAAAGTTATAGAGTCTACAAACTATGGGATATATATTTGAAAATTGATCAGCTGGGACCCTAAAATGCTGGATGCTGGTATGATGTATGGCAGTGATCAGGACACTAGATGGGGTATGGTGTGATCAGAACACTGGTATAAGGTATGGCGATGATCAGGATGCTGGTATGGGGTATGCCAATGATCAGGACGCTGGTATGGGGTATGGTGGTGATCAGGACACTGATATGGGGTGTGGCGGTGATCAGGACGCTGATATGGTGTATGGCGGTAATCAGGATGCTGGTATGGGGTATAGCAGTGATCAGGACGCTGGTATGGGGTGATCAGAACCCTATTATGGCGCATGGTGGTGATCGGGGCACTGGTATGATGTATAATGGTTGTCAGGGCTCTGGTATGGCACATGGCGGTGATCAGGCTCTGGTATGGTGTATGACGGTGATCAAGGCTCTGGTATGGCGGTGTTCAGGGTGCTGGTATGGGGTATGGTGGTGATCAGAACGTTGGTATAGTGTATGACAATGTTATTGTGAGCACTGGTGACATTGTGACAAGTGACAGGTGCTAGCTGCATTGTTTATTTATTACTACACTGGGGGAGTGATCAGGGACACGGGCTGGTTAGCACTGCAGTCTTTGAGTGAACATGCACTGTGACAGGCAGTGTACACTCACAGGCTGCAGCAATGGTTCTTTCTACTCTCACAGCCGATCTGTGTGAGAGTAGAGAGAACCAATCTTTACTTTCGGTTTGGCATATTTACAATGTGATTGCTGTGATTGGATACAGCAATCACATGGTAAAACACCATATGATCACTAGGACACAGCAGTAGTGTGATCTGCTGTGTCCAGGTGACACATGGATCACCGGGCTTCTGGGTGCATGCTCTGTGAGCTGCATAGGAGCCACCGATGTGCGGTGACGTACAAGTACATTAGCTTTAGCGCTGCTTCCCATCCGCTGTTTATAGGCTGTGGGTGGAAGGGAAGTGGCTAAAGTGTATCTCTAAGCAACACTTTTATTCAGTTTTGGAGAAAGTAGGTAAATGTTATATCCTCTGTCAAATTTTTTTCCGCTGATGTTCCTATTGGGGAGATTTGCCCCTCTCTTTGTCCTGCTGAACATTGTTACTGGTAAAGACAGTGGGGAGAAATCCAAAATTTTACAGCTGTCCCCAGATCAAGAAATAAGAACAGACACCTGTTCTGGGAGATTTCCTCTAACTTCCTATCTCTGGGACAGGAAGTGAAGGGAAATGTCCCCAATGATACACAGTCAAGAAAAAATAAACTGGTAGCGACTGTGACAATTCTCAAATCTAAAACTGGCTTATGGCTATACATACACTTTAACAGACTAAAAGGGAGCAGTACAGATAAATTAACTGTTTACACACAGATTATATCACAGTTTTGTATTTAGTTCAAAATAAAACCTTTCTTTGAACAATGAAATGTAATGCTAAATGCCTCAGTGACATATGTATTTAACTTACTTCAGATCATCCAGGTCAATCTCAGCATTGTCCCCTGATATAAGACGCTGCAGTTCTGGAGCAGAAAACATGCGTATCCACTCAGGCCGAATGATGGACCGAAAGCCGCTGATTAGTGCAGCGGTTTGGTTTTTAATCTGTGTGTGCATTCGGAAGTGAGCCATGAGGTGAATGTAACTTATCCTGAAAAATAAACAGTCAAGATCAAGATGTTTACTGTTATCGAAAGTCAAAGAAAATCCTACATTTTGGGTTGACAGCGGAACAGTAAGAGGGGAAATCTTCCAATGGCGGGCACTAATTCTGGTGACCCACCTGGTGACACCGCAAATTCCCTCACTTTGGATGTATTTTCTCTCACATCCTGTTTTAAATATGGGATAGGAAGTAAAGGAAAATCTCCCCAATGGTACACAGTGGGCAAAAAAAAAAAAAAACCTGACAGTGGGTCACCAGAATTAGTGCCCACCATTGGAAGATTTTCCTACTTACTGTTCCGCTGTTAACCCATAATTTAGGATTTTCTTTTACTTTCGATGATAACCCTCCCTTACTCTATCCAAAATGAAAAAAATTGCCTTTAGTTACACTTTAAGATGTTAAAAGGGTATGACTTCTAAACGGCAATATTTGACACTTAAAGAATAAGTAAACAGAATATTTCATATTCCTGATATGTGCCTGCTGTACCATGTGCTTGTATGAAAAAGTATCCTGGTCTTTGTATTGCTTCCTGTGTGTGAAATACCTGGTATTCCTGCCAGTCCCTCTGCTTTCCTATTAAAAACTGACCACACTAAACAGGAGAACACATCTTGGTTAGTTCCCTAGCTATGCTGGGAACCCAGTGTGCTTTCTTCCAATGATTAGACTTGTCTTGACACCCCAGCTCCTTGCACAGCCTTTCACTGGGAAGTTTAGTGTACTGCTGTTTCTCCTCCCCACCTCTTATGCAGCTGAGAACAGAGGGAAAGTGATCACTTATAAAAAAATATAAATACCCTTTTTTCTCTTTTTTTTTTATATCTATACACAAATATTTTACATTTCATTTCTATTTTAAACTGAATGGGTTGTTTTACAAGGTGAGGGTTTACAATCACATCAATTTAGCTGCATTTCCACCCTCCACTTCTGTTCTGAGAGTCAACTGAAAAGGTCCTACTAATAACAACTCCTTGTGCTGTTCCATTTAGCTCCCACGCTAAAGTCCTAAAAAAAAATCCAGCAACCCTTTCCTTGTGACAAGTAGTCAGACTGACTGGCCTTTATTATCTTTCATTATCAGAGTATTTAACGTACATTTAGAGGAACATCAACACAGCACAATCAATTTGAATAGTCAATGCTACTATAAACTGTGCTTACTTATTCTCATTAGTAACAGAAATCGATTTCCCTCCTGGAACCAGTTCATGACACACCAGCTGAGAAAAACAAAAATGTTAAAGTTGAAAAATAAAGCTTTTTTTATGCATCAGAGTAAACCGCAGTTTAAAACCAATTTCACTTTTCACCTTCAATTGTCGGGAGGGGGGATGAGCCATTTCTAATTCACCTTTGTTAGTGCATTTCACCTTGAGCTATTGAACTCTGTAAACAGCATTTTGCAGCAGGAGGTAAGGAGAAACTGAAAAATGTGAAACAGAGCCAAGAGCTTCACCTGCTGACTCCGTTTAATAATACTGAATATTTATATGTAATATTTAATTTGTCTAAATAGTAAAGAATGACAAAGTGCAAGACAATTATACAATCTCTTTATATTGCACTTCAGTTTGGAAGGTTTGTCACGTCACAAATACACCAAATTACGTAAAATACCCTGTAACATTAAAACAAAACAGAGGGCACACCGGCCTAGTGCTTTATCCTTAAAACATGTTTTCATTGTTAAAAAGTGGTATTAACCACTTGCCCTCCAAAGGATGTACCCCTTCCTGACCAGGCCAATTTTTGCGTTACGGCGCTGCGTTACTTTAACTGACAATCGTCTGGTCATGCAACGCTGCACCCAAATGAAATTTACATTCTTTTTTTTTCGCTGCAAATAGAGCTTCCTTTCGGTGGTATTTGATCGCCTGTGCATTTTTTACTTTTTGTGCTATAAAAAAAAAAATAGACCTACAAATTTGAGAAAAAAACATTTTATTTTTCTGCTATTAAAACGTCCAGTAAAACAATTTAAAAAATTTCGGCATAAATTGAGGCCAAAATGTATTCTTCTACATGTCTTTGCTGAAAAAAAAAATCCCAATACATGTAAATTAATTGGTTTATGTGAAAGTTATAGTGTTTACAAGCGGCGGTATATATACCAGGCTTTTTTTTAAACTTTTTACTAGTAAAGGCGGCAATCAGCGACTTATAGCGGGACTGCGGCGGGCATTCTAACACTGGGGGGAACAGACTTGGTGTCACTGACATCCCCAGTGACACCAATACAGTGATCAGTGCTAATAAAAAGCACTGACACTGTACTAATGGTACTGGGCATGAAGGGGTTAACATATGAGGCGATCAAAGGGTTAACTATGTGCTGTTTTACTTTGTGTCCTGGGTTAGTACTTCACTGTAAGCACACTGTGTGCACAGCCATGCAAAACAGTGTGCTGGAGCTGACAGGGAGGAGAACTGTTTTGTTTACTAACAGTTTTCCCTCCCGTCGGAGATCTTCGGCAATCACCGAGTGCCAGCGAGTAATCACTGGCTAGGGCTTGGTGCTTGACAGCGGCAGCCGTGAATGGCGGCACGGGTAGGGCGTGTGTGCCCCCTACCCGGAAATGCAAATATATTTTAGTGGTGCACCGAAATGAAAATTCTGCTGCCGAAACCGAAAATTCAAAATGCACTTGGCCGAAAACCGAAATGCGCAGTTTTTAAAAATGAATATATATTTTTTGGAAAAAAATACACTTTGATAAAAAAAAAAAAAAAACAATATATACCCCAATTTTTTTGTAAAATATGAAAGAGGATGTTACGGCGAGTAAATAGATACCCAACAAGTCATGCTTTAAAATTGCGCACGCTCGTGAAATGGCGTGAAACTGCGGTACTTAAAAATCTCCATGGGCGATGCTTTAAAAATTTCTACAGGTTAGCAATGTAAAGTTACAGAGGAGGTCTAGTGTGAGAATTATTTCTCTTGCTCCAACGTTAGTGACGATACCTCACACATGTGGTTTGAACACCATTTACATATGTGGGCATGGCCTACGTATGCGTTCACCACTATGTGCGAGCATGGGGGGACGGGGGCACTTTAAACTTTAAAAAAAAAATGTAAGTGTTTTCTTTTTTTGCTTTTTTTTACACTGTTCCTTTGAAAAAAATTGTAATCACTTTTTCTTATCACAAGAAATGCATGCATCCCTTGTGATAGAAATAATTAGTGACAGGTCCTCTTTATGGAGAGATATGGGGTCAATAAGACCCCACATCTCTCCTCTGCAATGTAAAACATTGGATCAAAAAAAACCATTGATCTAGTGCTTAAAAAAAATAAAAACAAAATGGCCGGAACGGGAAGTGACATCGCTCCAGTCCTCCAAGGGCATAGAGATATGTGTCGGCCATCTTTCCTTCACTAATCTCTATGCCCAGCGCCGGGATCGATGGTTTTTCAGGTAAGGCTGAACTATCGAGCGGCGGCCGGCTGGTGGCTAGGGGTGGCAGCGACTGTGAGGGGCAGGGTTTTTTCGGCACCTGTATCGTTGCTTTTTTTCATTTTGGCCGATGGCCGAAAGGGGTGTTTTCAGTCACTGAAATTTCGGTGCATCCCTAATATATATATATATATATGTGATTTTGTGCACAGCTGCTGCCGTGTAGCAGTATTACTGCTATGGGGTGGAGCTGAAGTAGTTAAAACTCACAAAACAGCAAATGTCCCAAGCTCATCATGCAGAAACAGCACAGTCCAATCCATGATTCGTCATGTCACATGACAGGGCAATAGGATCTCCAACTTAGCCTATTAGAGGTCCTTTTGCTCTATCATGTGACACAAAGAATTGTGGATTGGACTGTGCTGTTTCTGCATGATGAGCTTGGGACATTTGCTGTTTTGTGAGTATAATACTTACCATTTTTTGACAATACAAAAGGATAATGCACTAGGCCGGTGCACCCTCTGTTTTGTTTTATGGTTACAGTGTTCCTAGACTTCCCCAGTCTTATGAGAACAGCAAGGCGGGAGCTACTCAAGCCAACCAGGATGTGACTGTAGTCAGTTGACTTCTCTGGATTCACTCTCAAGTGCAGGATAATTGGTTTTCTGATTACATAAAATACCCACCTGTCCCATTACATCTTCATCATATGAAAGTGTGAGGCCCAGATCACTAATATCACCATCATAACGCTGCAAAACACAATATACAAATATTATTCGTTCGGAGGGAAACAAGGCACAAAAGCAAGAGGGGTTTAGGTTTATTTTTATTATGATTCCTATAATTACAGCATTGATAAATGAGAATAGTTTTCTGAGAAAACAACAGTTACAGTTTATCGCAGTTTTTGCAAGTGAATACAACTTTAGGCCTAGACATATTTGGAACTTATCTATCATATTGAATGGAAAATTTTGAGATCAGTGTGTATTTGTGTGTGGTCTGTATCGATAGACTTAAATAATCATAATGGCAATCAGTTTCAGCTACTTCACAAATCATTTTATCATTATGCAGTACTTACTTTGATGGATGTGAGGTTCTTATAGAACTCCGGGTCCAGTGAAGGTAGCTCATCCACAGAGCTATAAAAAATGCTGTGATGATGCCCTAGCAGCTGGCTCAGGAAGAATGAAGCAAAGGGGACATCTACTACAATACCCTAAAATAAGAACATATTTGATTGTCATTTTAACAGATATTAAGTTTTTTTCCCCCACACAAACATCACAGAGGGTAACTTACCTCATACACTGCCTTTCCCAGCATCTTCCCTACAAACTCAAACAACTGGAGGTAGTTTTCATGGATATATGAAGTAGGAGATGGGTATAATCTATCTCCAGTGCTTGTAGTCTGCAAAAAAGTTGTAAAAAAATGTGGTAAAAAGGTAGATTAAAGAATATTTACAGTCTGAAAAAATTTAATATTCTGGAGTTTACTAGTCTTTGGATGTGGTGGCTTTTTAAAAAATGTTTTCAGGATTTTTTTACCTTTAATTTCACTTGGTGGTGCTAACAATGAAACACTTCCTGTGCTAGGGTGACAATTCTCACTTGCTATATTGTATCAATGGAGGAGCAGGACACTAGAACAGAAAGTGTTAGGACTACATAACAGCTCCATCTCCAAAACATTGGGGGGGGTTCTGTAGTTCACACAAGCGAACTAGGCAGGGCTGATAACATTGTTGCCGAGAACTGTGCAAAGCCTACTGAGCACAGAGCAGCACTGAATTTCTGGAAGGTTCAGCAGGTATTTTTTGCACTTTTAAAATAAATATAACTAATAAAAGAGATTTTTACATACCTTTATATTCCTTAACTTGGAATACAGTACAGGACACAGTAATTGTATTCACAAACTATGGGTTATATGCAGGCTACCTTCAGGTGTTTGGACACTAGCCAAAACTTTGCAGGAGGCAGCCCTAAGGACATGTTCCTTACAACACTGTCTGTGAGATATAAGTTTTTTAGCAAGCAGTATGGAATGACAATAAATATCAGAAGTAAACGGTGTTCCTACTATATTGGATACCCTAAATGCACATAAACACTTTTCACCCCAAAAAGTGTATGAATCAAAGTATAAAGTGCTGATTGCTATAAATAATATATCATAATACATATAATAATCCTATAGGAATCCTTGATAAATGATGATATCCAAAAAAGATAATATATAATGTCCAAAAAAATGTATTAAATAGTCCTCCAAAGAGACAATCCACAGAGTGACTTCCAGCAGAGCGATATTCCCAATTGTTTCTGGAGATCAGACCTCAAAAGGAAAGAGAACTCACATAGTGTAATACCATAAATATACATGGGATCCAACGAACATCACTGCAAACGCATGTGAATCACACTAAACCACACGTGATCACTAATAAAGGTGAGTATTATTGTGAACTTGTGCGTGAAAACGCTAGTGACATTTGCATGCAGTGTTAATACTGTGAAAGATGTGTCCACTTCTAAGTATAAGGATTGAATATCCTTACCAGAGCGTGGATTTAAACCAGCATGTAAAATCCCAATCAAGAGACCGCCTTGTGGATTCAGCAAATGGAACACTAATCCTCCATGCATACATAGGTTCACTCAATGCCACTGAACAGGCTATAATGGTGCAGTTCATAAAGACTCATCCAATACTACTTCCCTGTAAGCAATTGACTCTGGATATTGCCACCAAAAACCCAGCAATGATAGGCTCATCGATAACCAGATAAACTTTAATGAATAACAAAAGTCATAAACAACAATAAAACAGCCAGACCCTCTGCAGATCCTTAGCAACGCTCCTTCTGCGCCTCTGAATGAGGATTCCAGGATCCAAGATGGCCGTCCAGTATCTTTCGGCTATGCTGTGCGTCTTGACGTCACTTCCCTTTGACGCGTTTCGTCACCTGACTTATTCATAAAGGGTAAGGTTACCCTTTATGAATAAGTCAGGTGACGAAACGTGTTATTCATTTAAGTGTTCTTGATGGAGGATTAGTGTTCCATTTGCTGAATCCACAAGGCAGTCTCTTGATTGGGATTTTACATGCTGATTTAAATCCAGGGTAAGGGTATTCAATCCTTATACTTAGAAGTGGACACATCTTTCACAGTATGAACACTGCATGCAAATGTCACTAGTGTTTTCACGCACAAGTTCACAATAATACTCACCTTTATTAGTGATCACGTGTGGTTTAGTGTGATTCACATGCGTTTGCAGTGATGTTCGTTGGATCCCATGTATATTTATGGTATTACACTATGTGAGTTCTCTTTCCTTTGAGGTCTGATCTCCAGAAACAATTGGGAATATCGCTTTGCTGGAAGTCACTCTGTGGATTGTCTCTTTGGAGGACTATTTAATACATTTTTTGGACATTATATATTATCTTTTTTGGATATCATCATTTATCAAGTATGGAATGACCACAGAAGACAGAGGGGAGGATCCGCTGTCTTATATTGTACTTCAAGATAAGAAATTTACAGTTAAATCAAAATTCCCTTTATCTTAATCAAACAGTACAGGACACAGAAATTGTATTAATAGACCATCGGAGGTCCTCAAGCAATGAACTGAGGGGTGGGCAACAACATAGCAAAAAGAATTGCCTAAAGGCCCTAAAGAAAACAAGGCTAAGTAGCTGAAAAAAAAACCAAACACTTGGATGGGAACTTGAAACACCTTGTGGCCAAAGCCCCTATTAACAGAAGTCTGAATATTCACCTGATAGAACCTGAAGAATGTGTGAACAGAAGACCAGGCCTTGCTAATGTGGAAAGCGGACGCTTAATGCTGAAAAGTATAAGATACAAATTTCATCCTCAAATAAATTTGGAGGTTCCATCTCGGATTCAGGAAAAGAGTCAGGAAGAAGGGGAGAAGTGTAATGTTTCTGGTATCTGAAAGCCAAAGGTTTTAGGAGGGCTGAAAGTTTTCTAAAAAAGTCACAGCGCCTGAAAAATCTGCTTTGTTTAGCCAGAATTTATGACCCTCAATACACAACTGACAAAGATTTAGCCAAGTTTTGGAAGTGAAACACAGGAAAAAAAACACCAGCGCGATATTAATGACTACAAAACAGATCAGGTATTCAAGTGGGAAAGTAAACTGGGAGAAATGGACCATACATCTGCATATTCCACCCCTGAAAAATAGGTTAGGATTGAGGAAAAAGAAAGGAGGAATGAACATAGGAAAACCCACTAGAAGAATGAAGAACCGAGACAACAACGCACAGAGGAGGTGACAGCTATGGAAATAGGCCACATACGGAGGTGACATCAAAATGACCATGGAGACCCAAAAGGGAATGGATACCAAAAGGAGGCCACAAATGAATTGGGATAGGAATGAGTTGGGATATAGAGGAAGAGGAGGTCAACAATGGAGAAGAAATGGGTATTACAGAAGCCCTATTCCAATTTATAACAAGTATGCACATTTAAAAGATGAATGCAGGGAAGAAGGATCCCCTAGAATTAATGGAAATGGAATCCATGAAAATAATGGACCAAATAGGCCTTTTTTTAGGAAGAGGAAGGAAAGACCACTCCCCCAGCAGAATGGACCGAGAGGACTGGACAAGAAGAAGCGTGGAAAGAAAAGAGGTTGTCGAGCCAGGTCCAGGAAGCAAAACAAAAAGAGTATTAGGGAAAGGAGTCTTTAACCTGAGTGGGACTGTTAACTAAAGATGAAATGCTAGTACTGGACAAAGGATTAAAATATGCCCCTAAAATAAATTTGAAACCTTTGTAGGAGAGCAAAAATACTTAAGGAAACTTAACATAATAACGTACATGTTAATATACCCCCTGGAGAACCACACCACAGTTACACAAACTGATCCGGAAATTCAGCACAGAAGTGTTTAAGAAGCTGGTCTTACAGGATCTGGATAACCTAAAAGTTGAGAAAGTAGCTGATCCAGCCACAATTAGAAGAGGGTTCAAGAGCTTGGTGTACAGAAATGACATAGTAATATGGCCAGCAGACAAAAGGGGAGAGATTGTGATCCAGTCAAAATGAGATGCAGAGACTATTGGATGACACTGAGACCTATCAAAAATTGGCAGGAAATCCGACCCTAAAGTATAAGAAGAAATTAGAAATAGTAGAACAATTAGGATCTTGAAAGAATATTCTTGACAAACAAGAGGCTAGGTATCTGGTTCCAGATGTGTGTAGGATACCTATTATATACACAGTACCAAAAATACATAAAGACAAAGAAACTCCTCCTGGAAGGCCTATAGTTAATGGCATTAATTCAGTGACTGCCTGCATGGGACAATTTATCAATGGTTTCCTTCAACTGATTGTACAGAAAACAAGGGGGTATTTACGAAACACAAAACATGTATTACAATTGATGGAAAATATACTGGTGGGGGAAGAACCATTAGTACTAGCCATGGTGAATGTAGCAACCATGTATACAATTATTAACCATCCAAAAATGCTGGAGGCCACAAAATGTAAAACTCAGTAACTTGAAATGCAAGCAGAAAAAATACCTAATACAATGCATGGTTTTCTGTTTGAAGAATAATTATTTCTGGTGTAATCAGGAACTCTACAAACAGAGCACTGGCATAACCATGGGTGTAAAATGTGCGCCAAGTATTGCCAATATATTTATGTTCAAGTGGGAAAAGGAAGCTATATACCAAAACACACCCCCATAAATGGTCTTTTATAAAAGATTTATCAATGATGTGATCATTATATGAAGAGGAGACGAACATAGTCTTCAATAATTCCTTCAGACTTTGAATAACAACGATAAGAATATATGACTATCATGGCATATCAAGTTAGAAAGTAACAACATAATAACTAAAACACATTTCAATGCTGTAGACTGAAACAGTTATACTCCATCCATCAGCTGCCATCATGGTTCCTGGCTGATCAACATACCTAAGGGTCAATGAATGAATCATGCACAGAAACCACACACTAAGGCTGGCCATACATTATTTATTTATTTATTACAGGTATTTATATAGCGCCATCAATTTACACAGCGCTTTACATACATATATTGTACATTCACATCAGTCCCTGACCCTCAAGGAGCGTACAATCTAAAGTCCCTAACTCACATTCATACATATATATATATACTAGGGCCAATTTTAGACAGGAGCCAATTTAAACTACCAGCATGTCTTTGGAGTGTGGGAGGAAACCGGAGTACCCGGAGGAAACCCACGCAGTCACAGGGAGAACATGCAAACTCCAGGCAGGTGGTGCCAGGGTTGGGATACGAACCAACGACCCTAGTACTGTTAGACGGAAGTGCTAACCATTTAGCCACTGTGCTGCCCATTATACAATTATCTGGAGATTTTTGCTTTAGATTTACCAAAAACCATATAATAGGAGGACAAACCTAAACAACACTTTCAGTTATATCCAATTAGGCAGGCCCTTGCACTACACAGTTGAAGGTAAATCTAAAGGAAATTGGGCAGAAAATTGGAAGATAATTGTATAATGTATGGCCAGCCTTAGAGGATGGGATTTTTAGCCACAAGTACAGGAAGGCAATTTCCCATTAAAGACTTCATTACCAGCAGCACAGAGGTGGTTGTTTTCGTCTTGCAGTGGCCATGCTGCCTGCAATACGTTGGTAGAACTAAAAGGCCCTTCAAAGTCAGATTACAAGAACATATACAAAACATCATTAAGGGGTGTAGTAAGCATAATCTAACTAAACATTTTGCCAAATTCCACAACCAAGACCCCTCTCGTTTACTGTTTTGGTGCATTGAAACATAAAAAAGAGCTGACGAGGCAGTAACAAAATTAGAAACCTCAGCAAGAATCGAGATGGATCCACACTCTTAAAACACTGGTCCCACAAGGACTCAACGTTGAGTTTTATCGTAACTGTTTTACTAGTGATTTCAAATATCTGGAGTATCTAAAGGGATAGGCTTCTTAGGACAGTCACACACAGGCTTTTTGATTAATCAACAGGTCCATTATTATGGGCTTTGACACAGTAAAATGTACAATCAATGAGGTTGCTATCCCTGTCCTGTTTATGGTTTCTCTTGTAGGGTCCCTGTTCAGCTATTAAACTTATGCAAGTTAGGGTTATTTTAACTTTAATTTTATCTTTCTTTTATTTTCATTGTATTTTTATGTAGTTGGATTGTATTGTTATTAGCATAAAACATTAGTTGTTTTAATAAGGTATGCACCTTATTACAGTGCTTAGCACCTTTAGGCATAGATACCCTGTTTATGTTTACTCACCTGGTTCAACCTGTTTATTTGTAAGTATTATCTTATGACTTAGGTTTTTTTTTGCTGTGTGATTGTAAGCCTTGTACATCATTATATTGGGAGCGCAGTTTCAGTATATATACCACTTTCTCAGCATTTGCCATTATACTAGGAGTGTGGATAACATTTACTTTACACCCTATTAGTACGGGTGCCATGTGTGTACAGCCCTCAGGAAAATGGCGACCAAGGAAAGCGAGTGATTTGTCATTTAAAATATGGCTGCCATATAAGTATATGCTGAGCTACAACAGAATGGCCACAGTTTATCCTGATACCCTCAAGAAAATGGCTGCCATAGAGTTCTATAGGAATATCCTAGGGATGATAGCTGCAGCAAAGTGCTATATGCATATCTCCAAAAATGGCGACCACCCATTATGAACAATCTACTTGTAAATAAGTACAATTTAGTCTATCCATCTCTTTCATGAAGTCATGTGACCCAAGATGAAATTCTTTGGGTGGAGCCTGGGTGGCGTGGAATGGAAGTGACACAATTTCAAACAATAGCAGTATTTCTGAATTTTTTTTAAAGATATGCAAGTTGTTTTAAATACAATGTGACGGCGGTTTTTAATACTAAAAAGTGTTAAACATTTTAAATACTACACTATTGGAGGCTGTGAGTGACTTAAATGGACCTACACCCAATTTTCCTGGATGACAACCTAAGAGCGAGGGCGGGCACCATAGTGGACAGGTCCTGGTGAACATACTACAAGTGTGCAGGTGGGCATCCAAGCATCTAGGAGTACCTGGTCAATATAAATTATGCATTGTATGACCTTGCATTTATTGCGGGTCATATATTGAAGGTGAAGGAACTGTGAGCACTACGATGGCACAAGAGAAAGGATATATATCACAGCACCAAGTTTCTCTGGTTTGTAGGCAATTTGAATCAGCAAGTGCAAGAATTACATGCATGCACTCAATATGAATGTTTGGCACTATTATTAAGTGTAAAAGTACACAGACTGTAAATATATTCAATTAGGACTTTTATTGAGCACATTATCACTATATGGTATTTCAAGGTTTTTTTTCGTTGCATCCATTGTTTTATTTGTTTACAATTGATGTGTCCATTATCGATATGTACATATATGTGATTGTAAGATAACACACATTAGCAATTATTTTAGCACGCCGATAGCGCAGCGCTATTTATTAGTTTTAGCTTTTGTCAGACAGGCCACGTGTTGCATGCTTGAGATTGAAAAAAGAGAAAATTTACCTAAAAGTAGCTTGCATACAACCTAGTCTATGAATACAATTCCTGCGTCCTGTACGGTTTGATTAATATATAATTCAACAGGCCAAAAGGAAACAAACAAGAAGTTCATTGTTAGGTTGTATGTACACTTAACATCAAACCCGTGCCCGAGTATAATTTAAATACCTTAAACAGATTCAGTGCTGGATCAAACACTTTCTTTATAATTTCTTCCAAAAATTCCTTAAAAACACCATCCTGGTCTATTCCAGCTTCATCAACCCCAAGGTCATTGACAAATTTTACTCTGATGACACCTTTCATGGCATTCTGTGACAACTGCCTCAGCTGGTCATAACCATCCTATAAAATTAATACACCTATGAAATTTGGAGTTATTGTTAAAAACAGTATATTGCACAAATAAGCTGTAAATATGTGTTCATATTTGGAAATGCATTGTTTTCTCTCTGAAACTTCTGCACTCTCTCCATCATAACATGAAACACAAGGATATGTAACAAAAGGCTAACACAAGAGAAAAAAAAAACATGATAAACACAGAATTTTACTTGACTTCACTTGCACAGGCAAAGTCAATGGCTATAATTAAAATGATGCAGTCTATAACAAGAAATCACATGTAAAGATGTTCAGCACAGATACTCTTATTACAACGTATAAAAATACAGTATGTCCAGGCAAAAGTTGCTATTTCACGTATGATGTTATGGCTCCTACCTCTTCAACTTCCCGCTGCACTGTAATACTAGTGAAGTAGTACAGTGAGCCCAGACTACCGTAATGACACATTCTGTGAGTGAGTTCATGAAAGCTTGATATTAGAGGAAATGTGTTGAATGACCCTTAGGAGTAGATTTACAAAAACTGGTGCACGCAAAATCTGGTGCAGGCATGCAGGGTAGCCAATCAGCTTTTAACTTCAGCTTGTTCAATTAAGTTTTGGCAATAAAACCTGGAAGCTGATTGGTTTCTATGCAGAGCTGCACAAGATTTTGCACTCTCCAGGTTTAGTAATTCAAACCCCACACGGTCAATAAATCCAGAAGACTGGCAACATCCAGTGGTGGTGATCATTTCCAGAATGAAGGTGTGAAGACCGCCAGGGGTAATTACAATAGTGAACCTTTATTTCTATGATTTAAATCTCTAGGCTGTTATAAAAAAAAAAAAATTCCCTCTGCAAGTTAAAAGCATAATGGGCTAGAATACCCTAAAACGAAGCCCTCCAGCGGCTCAAAGCCACTGCTGACAGGGCTTCCATCTTCACCCAATCTTCCTCTCGGGTTTGAGGGCTTCAGCTGTGATGATGCCACTCCTGCGCATGTGCGCGGGAGCCATTGCAAAGCACTCTGAAGAGACAGCATGTCATCTCTTCAGAGCCCAGTGCGAATGCATCGGTGATGTCACCAGCTGCAGAGGCAGTAAAAATCTACTAAACAGTGCAAGTTAAGGAGATATTCCTTGTACTTACAGATAAGCTTATAAGCGTAACCGTAGGTTCAAGTGAGAAAGCGGTGGTTACTACCACTTTAAAGTGATTGTAAAGGTTTAAATGTAAATTTAAAAAAAAAATAGCAAACATGTTATACTTACCTGCTCTGTGGGTCCCCCTCCGGTGCTTCTGGCTCTCCCCTCACCGAATGACCACATAGCAAATAGCTTGCTGTGCGGGCACTCATTCATGTTCGCTCCCAAGCCCAGCTCTGTGTGTCCATAAGCCACACAGAGCGGGGCTTAGCTCTGCCCCTTCCTCACTGGCTATGATTGACAGCAGCGAGAGCCAATGGCTCCTGCTGCTGTGTCTAAGCCAACGAGGAGAGAGAGACCTGGGAGAGCCCATCTGCTCTTGTGCCCATCGCTGGATCGAGATCAGGCTCAGGTGAGTAAAAGGAGGGCTGGAGGGGGAAGCTGCATGCAGAAGATTTTTTACATTCATGCATAGAACAGCTGTCTGAGGAAATATGCCTTTTGTCCACATCTGGGATGTAAACGGCAGACAAGGCTGGAGCATGTAATTCTGCCTAGGACAGGATCCTCTTTACTTCTCTTGCCATGGTGAGACTTCTGTTTCCGCTCTAATGGTTAGTCCATGTCACTGCTGTGGCAATCTCTAACTAATAACCATCCAGATGGGAGGTTCAGCTTAGCAGTCCACTTGTCTGATTCTAAGCTTTGTGGCTGAACCGGTAGACCAGACCTGGGTCTTGAGATTTGAGGTGGAGGTTTGAGTCCAAGGAGTAACAAAAAGACTGTTCTTGGCCTCCATCAAGGGGTGAGGCTTTCTTGGCTGAGGAAAGATTAATATTCTTGCCACCAGTGATGTCCTTGATGAGGGCATCCCCGAAGAGCCATTGTTCCTTGAAGGCCATGCGGATCAAGTGATTTTTTTGGATGCAGACTCTGCAACCGAATACTTAACACCTAACCAACGTACCCCCCTCATATATGCCGACAGGAGACTCATAAGGGAACAAAGTTCAGCAACCTGTCAATGCTGTAGCTCAAAGTGATCAGATCCATTCTAATAGCCTTAAACCAGTCAGCCATTGTTTGACAGATCACAGTCAAAGCTAATACTTTGCAGCACAGGACCTGTCAAGTAGAACAGAACTGTAGAAAGGGCCTCCGGTGGAGTCCTTAAAGGCAAGTGCACCCTCCAGTAGGACATATTCATTACAGGTACTTACAGGTATATGTAGCGCTTTCAATTCGCGCAGCACTTTACATACATATTATACATTCACATCAGTCCCTGCCCTAAAGGAGCTTACAATCTAAGGTCCCTAACTCATATACATACACATACTAGGGACAATTTATACAGGAGCCAATTAATCTACCAGCATGTCTTTGAAGTGTGGGAGTGTGGAGGAAACCTACACAGAAACAAGGAGAACATGCAGACTCTGTGCAGGTAGTACTGTGGTAGGGATTCGAGTCGGCGACCCTAGTGCTGCTAGGCTAAGTGCAAACTACGTATGGTAATGGTGGATGCTTTGTTAAGATGGGGTACCGCTAGATCTGCTGCGCAGCTGATGTTCAACAAAGTCCACCTCAAATGGATAAAGGAATGATAGGCAATTGAGAGGTACAAACATCTTGTTCGGATATTTTCAGTTTCCATAAAGGAATAAGAACAGCATGTGCACCGGAGAGGTCTTGACAACCTTAGGAGCTCTAAATGATCCTAGACTGGGGGCAGCGCTGACAGAAGCGAAAGGCTGATACTTAAGCATCAAAGTCATGTGCACAGCATCAACAAGAGTCGAAACGGTCTCTTTCAGGTTGAAGTGATGGCAGAAGAGAGCGACTTTTCAAGGGCAAGTTGGTCTGTCGAAGACTGTAGCCACTAATGCCACATTTGACAACTCTCCTGCGTTTATAATGTGCCAGTGCTTGGATTTCCAGTCACTTGGCTCTGTGGATGTTTTTCATGATGAAGATTACTTACTTTAATGTGATTGTGATGGAAATTTTAATTAAAGATAAAACACTAAGTTTTAACAATGTTCCTGCACCCGTTTTGCTCTCTTTTTGTCTGTATCTACTTTTTTGGTCCATAAAATTCTACATGACAGGACTAGAAAAGACTCTGAAAATGACAGACTGTAGCAGAGGGCAAAATTCTAAGATGCAAATGTTGGCTGCATTAGCAGATTAGTGGAGTGTGAGCTGAAGGCACCCAGTACAGTGGAACTGGCATCCTAGAATCAAACAAGTTGCAGTGTGAGTAGAAAAGGCATTGTAGAACTAGGTACTCATGAACCCAAGTGCTGGGAGGAGGTGTAAGGGCAGATGGCCAGGGATGATCAAGGCACATTAGACAGGCTATAGGAAATAATAGAGGATAAATGTTCCACATGGCTTTTTCAGGCTGTAGTAGCAGCAGAAAGATGTGACACTCTGCCCAGGTGATGATAATAACACCCAATTCCTCAGAGTTAACCCCTTCTGTGATAAACCAGCAGTTTATCTGGCACCCAGAAGATCAAATAATGAGTTAGGTCTTAGTGTTTACCTTGAATGAGCTACTCACAAAAGGGCAAGGGCAAGCTCTGAAGTAATGCTATGGCTCTGGCCCTGGGAAGTGCTCAATTTCTACCAGTACTTGGTGCCAGAACATGCCACATGCAGAAAACAGAGCCCAAAAGATCCGCTAGCTCCACGAAGACCAGTCCTGTGTGGTCCAGGTACTCCACCCCAACGTAAAGCTAAGGAAAGGCCAAACCGGATAGCTGCCATGAAGACACGAGCTTATGCAATGATGTAGTGAGGGATCTTGACTGAAAAAAAAAACTTAAAAACATGGTTAGACTCTTCCCAGCAGAGCTAAAGAAAAGATGTCCATCTTTCTGGGACACTAGCAAAAAACTGAGGAATGCTAAGAATAGGAGGGGTTATCCTGGGCTGGCATACATTTTTTTGTATGTCCAATCCTCATGTAGACAGCAGTATAATCTGACAACATATGACTTCCTCTATCACTCAATGGGCAAGAAAGAAACGAAACCGTAAACCTAAATACTATCATTACATTTGTTAAAAGCATACAGTTATCATACTATAATATTTTTGTGACAGTGTTCCTTTAGAAGAGATTGATCACAAGATAGTTACTGACAAAAAAAAGTGAATAAACACTGGTTTGTTTTTCTGAATTTGAACCTACCTCCAACATACGTGACCTTCTTATAGTGATGTGAGTAACATGTGGAGACGCTGTGGTTGTTTCCACCAAACCCAGTTTCTCCTTTTCCTTAGTTACTATATTTCTGAACAAAAGTACTCTCTGCAAGAAAGAAACAATCACCTGTAAGACTGGCAAGCATCATTTAAGCGGTCTTAAAAAGCAATTTTTAAAAATGTAAATAATAAACATGGTATACTCACCTGCTCTGTGCAATGGTTTTGCACAAAGCAGCCCCGAACCTGCTCTTCTGGGGTCCCCCCACCAGTGATCTTGGCTCCTTCCCTTCTCCGTCTAACTCCATAGCAAGCACTTGGGGGAAGATGTGGGGGCTTAATTCAGAACCCGGCTGTGTGCGTCCGTTGACACACACACAGCACGGCTCGGCTCCATCCCCTGCTCTCAGCTCACAGGATTTGTCTTACTCAGTCAAGCTTGTGAAAGCGGGAAGAGAGGAGACCAACACATGGGCACAGTGTTGAATTGATACAGGATTCAGGTATGTATCCGAGGGAGGAGGGAGCACAGCAAGTAACAAAACATTTTTATGCTTAATGCAGGGAATGAATTTACCTTAAATCGACTTTAAGATAGCTGTGCCTAAATCCAAGCAGTGCGGATGCAGAAACTTACATTTTTGTGCGGGATAACATGAGGGATGTACTGAAGCAAAAGCTGAGCTCGCTTTCTCTCTTTGTCCAGTTCTTGGAACAGCACACCAGGTTTCAGATCCCTGGAGGAGTAAAATTAGAATAATTAGATACTGATTAGAATGGCAAACCATATTTATGTCATTATTGCAGATTTAAAAAAAAAACAATTGGGTAACTCTTTAAATACTATAAAATCATATTTCACTGCAGTAGGTGAACACCTGTCTTAATCCTGAATCAGTTACTGAATTTTCATTGTTATTTTAAAGCGGAGTTCCAGTCACACTGTAAAAAGATAAAAGTCAGCAGCTACAACAACTGTAGCTGCTGACTTTTAAAAAACACACACTCACCTGTCCTTTGATCCTGTGGAGTCTTGCCCACAGCCTGTTTCACTGGCCATCCAGGGTTCCTGGCGCCAGCATCTTCAGTGTGGGCACCCGGCTGTGATAGCTTGTGGCTTCACAGCTGGGTGCCCACAGCGCATGCACGAGTAGCACATGCGTGAGTAGCACTGCGCTTTCTGAATGGTCCTGTAGTCTTCTAGGACCTGTCATGTGTCCCAGAAGACTACGGGGAGGGAAGGGGAGGACAACTTCCGCTTTTGATTGCCTAGGCGATCAGAGTGGGTACCTATCAATTTCGGGTACCCGCTCCCCCCACGCTTCCCAAAGGTGCCAATCCTTAATTGGGAATGGGGGATCAGTTTTTAAAGCAGAGCTTCCCCTTTTGGGTGGAGCTTCGCTTTAAGTAACTAGATCATGGGAATTTATGAGTTTGTCATTGTTTGCCCCTCCTATAAATGCTGACTGGCTTTTCATATGACCCTCTTGGATAAACTCTTTTTCCTGAGTTACTGACCTGGACCAAGTATGCAGACAAGAAAACCTGGAGCAAAGTTATAACTTCTTATCTGCAAGACACATGACAGCCAGAAAACTTGCATTTACAGAAGGAGAGATGAGCAATTTCAACCTCCCTGTTTTTCTAATGACACGTTTCCTTTAAAGTGGATGTAAACCCTTACATATACCCACTGAAGTGGCTGGCCTCAGATGATACACAGAGATGAAACAAATCCTCCTACATAAGTTGTACCTTTCTTTCTGCAGTATTCTCTTCTCTACATCTGTTCAAAGTTCTGAATATATAAAGCTTGTCTGAGAGTTTAGAAAAAAGGGGGCAGAGAGCTGAAATTACACTCTGCAGAGCTCAGCGAGAGGAGCTCTCAGAGTTGATTGGAGGGAAGAGACATACCCCCCTCCACACAGGAACTGAGCCGAGGCTGTCAATCTGCTGGAGGTCCCTCCCCGTCATCATTTTTCTCTTGGTGTCTGGAAAATTTTTTGTCAGAAGTGATTCAGGCTGATAGAAGAGGAATGAAGAAGCAGACAGAAATGACACTTAGGGCTCTTAACTGAGACACGTACACTCTATAGAGGGATATGATTTGTTCATGTTTCATGTCTGAGGTTTACAACCACTTTAACAGTCTTAAGTATATTAATTCATAAATAATTCATACTGTATAATTAGTGCCAGCACATACACATACTCACTTTCGCAGCCAGTGGTCCTCTGGAGCAAATCTCCTACGACAATCTCTTTCATACAGAACCATCAGCCATCCATGCACTGAGTGAAAAAGCTCTAGGGTTTCTCCATTGGCATTCTCTGCAAAACAAAAAAGAAAAAGAAATTCATATACAACTACTACTTCCTTAAAAAAACATAATTACTTAGAGCATACAAACATTTTTTTCTGCATATGACAGTCTTACCAAGGATTCCGTCCCATACCATCTTGAATACGAAGGAGTTGAGAAAAGACGAGATAGTGACAAGTTCTTCCAGTTTGAATGAGATCTGCTCTTCATAGACTTCAATGTCATCCAAAATCCTAGTACACAGAAAAGAACACGCTAAATAGGCTGTAACTAAGTCAGCTTTGTTTTTTACGCTTTTCATCTTAGTGCTCTGGCAAAGCTCAATCAAAATTTTGTCTTCTTCATTTTCTTTCTTTATAAAAGAAAGAAAACAATTTAAAATTTAATTTATTTTAATATTTCCTACATTCTTGCAGACATAGTGCATAAACACACAATGCTTACGTAATTAAGTGTCTGGAACAATCACAGAAGAGAACTAGCATAGCCAACAGTCTACGGGACTCCTCTGTGTCATTATTTAAACACTCGAGAAAGAGTTTCAGTCCTCCTTGTGGTCCCAACTCACAAATGAATGCCCACAGCTTTGGCAGCAGATCATCCAGATAGGTAAGACCTAGTGAAAGTAAAAGACCAGTGGAAATTTACTGCCATTCAAATTTCCAAAACACTTACAACACTTTTACAGTACAGTACGTGTTTCCAAAGATAACAACATGATTGCCTAGCTACATTGTTATACTTTAGGAATTAAAAGCTACAAAGGCCACAACAAAGCTTCATCTTTTTACTAGAAGACTATGAATACGTAAAAGCAATCTAGGGAATATTATAAACAGATTGATAACAAACCAAGTTTTCGAACAGCTCATGGCTAGTGGTCCTACTACCCTAAAATCTTTATTGCAAAATACAACAGTCTAGTGATATGTGACTACAGCTTAAAAATATTGTAACTCTGGACTGTACCCATTGACTTCTCCGTCACATCCAACAACGCCACCATCAAACCCGCCCCGCAGGCCAGAGTACTTGGTGTCATTCTGGACTCCAACCTATCCTTTCAGCCCCAAGTCCAATCTTTAACAAACTCGTGCAGACTCCACCTCCGCAACATCGCCAAAATCCGCACGTTCCTAACCCCAGAAACCACTAAACAGCTCATCCACTCCCTCATCATATCACGACTCGATTACTGCAACTCCCTCCTTACTGGCCTGCCTCGCCACTGGCTATCCCCGCTTCAGTCGATCCTGAATACGGCTGCCAGACTCATTCACCTTTCCAACCACTCCATCTCCGCCACCCCCCTCTGCCAATCCCTCCACTGGCTTCCGATTGCGCAACGGATCAAATTCAAAATCCTAACACTGACGTACAAAGCTGTCCACCATACTGCCCTGAACTACATCACTGACCTAATATCCAAGTACCGCCAAGCACGCACACTCCGCTCCTCACAAGACCTCCTTCTCTCTAGTTCCCTGGTCTCCTCCTCCCATGCCCGCCTCCAGGACTTCTCCAGGGTGTCACCCATCCTCTGGAACTCCCTGCCCCAACCCATCAGATTATCACCTACTCTCCTCTCCTTTAGGCACACCCTGAAAACCCATCTCTTCAGGGAAGCCTACCCCACCCCCTGCTAACCTGCCGACCTCCTCCACTCTTCCTACCACTCCATCCCCCACAGCTATCTCCTCCTGTACCAAAATCCCCTCCCTCCTAGATTGTAAGCTCGAAAGAGCAGGGCCCTCAATCCCCTCATGTTTTGCATTGTATTGGTATTGTTCTGTCACATGTTCTGTCCCCCTTTGTAATGTACAGCGCTGAGCGAACTATTGGCACTTTATAAATACTGTATAATAATAATAATAATGGCTCTTAAAGAAAGGCTCTGTGATAACTCCAGCAAAATGGTACTAACCAGTGAGGATCTGTAGCCGGATTTGTGTGAGAGTAGTAAGTGCAGTCTGGTACAGAACACAAATATTGCACACTTTTTGAACTTCTTGTGAATCTACTCTTTTGCCTCCAACAGGTTTCAGGATATGGCGGACAGAGGCAGATTTCTGAAATGCCCGTTTAAATAGGTCTGCAGGAAAGAACAAACTATAGCAGCACAATAGGCACTGTACTCAGCATGTTTTACTTTTTTAGAAAACAAGTATGCACATATAAAAAAAAATAATAATTAGCATATAGGATCTAACAAAAAAGTTGGTAAGACTTATCAATTGAAAGTACCAACATGAAATAGGCTAGACAATAAATGAATATTTTAGGAGAAACCAAGTAGCAGTCAGATCTACTAGCCCCATTAACACTTATTTGTGTCCACTGAGAAAAATATGAAAGCCTGTGAAATATTAGGTGCCAGCTATAATAATATGCAGTGACAATCTGTTTAACAAAAGTAACTGTAATTAATCGTTAAAACCTGTTCCTGCACTGCACTTGCGGTTTTCCGTGTGGGCTGCGATTTCTAAGATCAGAAATCCTAATTCAGGTTAGGTTCCCCAAAGCACCTTGTCAACATTTGTGTGTTGCAGAGCGCATAACGCATGTTAACACACTATTCCACATTGTGGTGCATTGCATTACAATAAATAGTACAAGCAGGTTGCGGTGCAATTTGGTGCACACACAGTACAACTGTGTACACCCAGCCTAAGTGTCTATTCTTTTCAGCCAGGTCAGACCAAAACCATGCATTGCAACAGGAGCATTGTAGCATAGTCATTATGCAGTGCTGTTCAACAGAAAGAAAAGCCTACATATTGAATAAGCAAATCTGAATCTCCCCTTTTACAGTTATATTTATAAAGTATAAGCTGCACCCGCTCCCTTTAACAGTGAACATACTTTTCATGGGCAGATTGTTCTGCGGGGATGAGCTTGCAGTGGCCACAATAGACAACTCCTGATTTTCGGCAAGCTTCTTGCTAAGAACTTCCCGGAACAAGATGCGGATCATATGGACACCCCATAAATGCTGAAGCTGCTTGGTGAGTAAAGGCATAGACTCATTGAGGCTGGAAAAAATATGAAGGAAATAATTTGAGTACCATTAGACAAATAATAGTCACTGAATTTACCAGGAAAAAATTGAGTTGAACTGTATACAGATAGGAAGAAACAAAAAGACTGAACGGATTCAGAATGAAAGACCGGAGAAGGAGAAAAAGTCAATGGAGGGGTGGCAAAAGGGTAAATGAAGTGGGAGAATGAGGAGCCAAAAGTGGAAGAAAGTTAGTGAGAAAAACAAAGACATCTCCAAAATACACATCATGTTTTTTTTGTTTTTTTTGTAAGAAGCTATTATATTATTATAGCTTGACACTTTTTATGAAACAACATACCCATAATCAACAGTCTGGGAGAACCAGCCAAGCACAGGGTGCCAATGTGTGAGGTTGGATTTCTTCTGCGATACATACTGCTGACAGTATGATAACATCTGAGTGAGGACACTGACAAAGTGACCAGTTTCGTCTTCCAGCACCTTCTCAGTAAGGTGTCCAAGGTGAATGAGGTTACCTATAAAAAGTAGAGGTGATACTGATCTGAATAACATGGAAAAAGTAAAAAAAAAAAAAAAAAAAAAAAGGAATAGGCAGGATAATTTCAGTTAAATATTGCCATGCTTACCTGCTGATAGCAAATAAGATAAAACATAACTCCTAAGTGTAGATTTAGATGCGCTTCTATATCTCCCTTTCCTCTGAAGCATGATCCTCGTTTGGATCTCGCTTCAGAGGCTGCTGACAGGCAGTAAGGAAGTGATGCAACACCTCGTCACTGCCTGTTTCAACCCCATTTTTGCTGACAAAAATGAGTGTGTCATGTTCGGTAGGCTCTTCGCCTGCTGATAGCTACATATCTGGTAAACTTTGCCATGCACATGAAGTGAAGCACTGCAACCACACCATGTAAACACCACCATCCACTGCAGCTTAAAACAGTAGTAAACCCCCACAAAAATACGAAAACAATGGGCCCCCTTGCAGGTTTAAGTCATAACATACTAGTATGCACTGCATACTAGCAAATTATGAACTTCCTTACCTGCAGTGCTGTCACGGCTCCTCAGCACTTCCATCTTCACTTGGTTTTCCTTCTGGGTTTGGGGGCTCTGGCTGTCCGGGGCTACTATGAAGTCACTCCTATACATGTGTGCAAGTGGTCTTCATTTCAGTGCATGCTGTATACCCTGAATGCAGAGCACCACTGTACATGTGCAGGCAATGTCATCGGCTGTTGTTGATGTGAACATCTCCTAAACAGTACACGTTTAGGAGATATTCATTGTACCTACAGGTAAGCCCGATTGAAAACTTACCTGTACATACAGCTTAAAAATAGACTCTACTAACACTTGGGGGGGGGGGGGGTGTTGGTGGGCTCAACTGCTCAATTACACATCCCCCCCCCCCTTCTTCTCCAACTGCGTGTCTAAATGAAGCAGAAGAAGCACACAGACCTACACGAATTCCTTTTTTCGTTTTCTCAGTGCAGGTATAACAATACTTTTTTTTAAAGTTTGACCAGAATTTTTGATGAAGTTACGCCGATTTATGGTTCTTTAATCCAGAATGATTACTTGGGGCAGAACAAGGGACAGTGGTATTGACAGGAGAATAAAAAAGCTAATCGCAGAAAAAGATGGAAGCAGAGTTAACAGACACACACAAAAAGTGAACTCATTGTAAGCCAGGGCTATAGAAGTACAGAAGAACAACTCAATATTGTTAAAAACAGACATATAAGCAAAGAGCACTAAATGGTCTAATAATAGCTACAGAAGGAGCAGGAGTGAGAGTGGACAGCATATTGTACAGAGGAGAGTCTCAGGAGAACAACAGCAGAGGAGTGCTGCAATCACATTACATCCAAATGGTCATGACGTGAGCAGAAGGAAGCTGAAGGAGAGCACTGCATGGTATTGGACCAGAAATGAAAGCAGGTTAAATCAACAAAGAAAAAGTAAGGATGGGCTGCAGATGACTGAAACACACATAAGACAAGAGCTGCTTCTGACCTGAAGACAAATCAGCTGACAACATTGTTGTGGATTTGGAGATTATGAGATGCTTTGAGGGTTGAAGAAAAATACGGGTAAAGAAGGAAGATGTTGGACATTAGACTGCAGAGTGTAGCCCAGCACAGGACCACACAGGGAAGGACACAATAGCAAGTGTGGGGAAGAACACAGGGCTTCTTCTGACCTAAAAACAATTTAGCTGATGACAGCTAAACTGAAGAATATGCTGGACGGCTGAAGAAATATATAGGTACTGAAGAAAAATGCCAGAAGGATTGGTTATAAAACTTCAGGGTGTGAAGATTTTGCTGTGGGGAGCTGGAGAAAGGTATGGGAGCTAAAGAAAGATGTCAAAAGAATAGGATAAAAAAAATACAGGGTGTGGTCCAACAAAGGACTTTTTGGGAAAGTGACCTGATCTTCCTAAAATTAATTTGCAGGATAGAAGGAAAACAGTTGTGGTTATAGTTTAACGCTTTTGCTTCCACTGATGTAAGGCTCACATTAGCAGGGGCATGAGGTTTTGGCTGCTATGAACAGTGTATACGTTTCATGGAACCCAAAAACCATGCACTTCCGCTCCAGTGTGACCCTCCCAGACTCCGCTATCCCACCTGCGCTCCAAGGCCGGCCTGGCGTGTGTTGCTGGGTAGAGGGGAGAGAGTGAGATCAGCGAACGTCTAGCCAGAATAAACCTGGAAGCAACGTATATTACCATCACTTATGGTTAGCACAGGATCTGTGAGTAGGGGAGACTTCAAGGGTCAGGGAACCTGTCACAACAAAATGCTATCACATAGGGGCTAAGTTAAGTAAAAAAGAAAAAAAGTGTAATAAATTAGTTGCACCCAAGTACTTAAACAACCCTCTTCCCCTCATAAATATGATCACAAAAGCATGCAGTGTTGGCACCTACATTTTAAAGCACTGATTAGACTACATATGTTACATATTGCCACACATGCCAAAATGAGAGCAATAATTCTAAAACCACTATCTATGGTTAACACTAAGCTGATGACCTGTAGGAACGTTTAAAGTGTAATTTTAGATACCTAAGTTTGTTACCAGTTCAAGGGCGCACACAATTTTAAGGCTTGACATGCTGCACATCTGTTTTTATGGCACAACCAAAAAATGGGTAATAATTTGTGTTTGAAAAATAATAAATTAAGTTTTGAGATGTTGGAACAAAAGGTAAAAAGACAGCAAGGAAGATAGATAGCTGGAGTAGGAAACCTCTGATTGCACAAAGAGGAATACCAGAGAATGAAGGTAAAAGCACACAGCAAGCTGGTACAGAAGAGAACCTGAAAAAGTCTGTAAAAATGCATGGGCCAGGGGAATATAGATACAGAATGATGTAAGTAAACACTAAGCACAACACGGTAGGAAAAAAAAGCTACATGAAAATAGAAAACCACACAGCTGCAAAGCTTCAAAGGACACAAAAAGGCACCCATTACCTAATGGGAGAAAAAGCCACAGATAGGACAATTGAGTTACAATGAGCTGGCATCTAGACACTGCTATATGGAGAAGGAAGGAGTGCTAAGGGAATAAATATATTTCCATTCACATTATAACCCCTGTAAGTTTTTTTTCCCCTTCTTTGTTCCATTGGGAAGATTTACTTTCTCTTCCTGTCCCATAGCCAAAACAGGAAGTGAGAGGAAATCCCTGCAAAATACCGTTTCCCCTAAAATAAGACCTACCCCAAAAATAAGACCTAGTGCTATTTTTGGGAATTGCTAAAGTATAAGACCTACCCTGAAAATAAGATCTAGTTGTGATCAGGGCTTTTTTTCAGCTGGAACATGGCGGAACGCCATTCCACCACCGGCCCTACGCACACCCATATCTACTGTCTCTTATAAACACAGAAGCGCAGCTGAAGTGACAGCACCATCCGCTCCCACAGAACCTCCCTACCTCTGTACTCACTATGGGACAGGGAAGGAACAGATATCTGCGGGTGCAGTGTGCAGTGTGTTTAGGGGTGGGGCATCTCCTCCTGCAGCCTAACGCATGGAAGCCAATGCCCCAGGGGTGATCACTGGCCAGTGGGGAAGAGGTAGAGCGGTGAGTAAGTGCACTTGGTGCACTGTGTGGGAAGATAGGACCCGAAATGGGAGTTACTATAGAGAGGGGCCGGCTGCTGACAGCTGTGTTTTGCAAAGCTAGCTAACCATATGAGGGCAGTGGAGGGGGAGGGGGGGGGGGATGTGCAAAGGTGAGCTGCAGTCAGGTGTTGCAGAGGTAAATTGAGTCAGGTGAGTTGCAGACAGGGTGCACAGGTGAGCTACGGTTGGGGGGGGGGCAGAGGTGAGCTGAGTTGCAACCCACCTTTGCACCCCTCCAGCCACAGCTCAGCTCTGCATCCCCTGGCCACAGCTCAGCTCTGCACCCCCTGGTCACAGCTCACCTCTGTGCATTCCCCATCTGCAACTCACCCCTTCACCGTCTGTGGCTCATATTTGAACCCTGTCTGAAACTCACCTGTCAAGTCACCCCTGCAACACCTGACTGCAGCTCACAACTGTCATCAGCCAGCCCTCTCCATAGTAACCTTCATCCACAACTTCCTGCAGCTCACCTCTGCACCTCCTGTCCACACCTGGACATTTAAAAAAATTAGACCTACCCCGAAAATAAGACCTAGTGTGTTTTTTTGAGCCAAAAACAATATAAGACAGTGTCTTATTTTCGGAGAAACACGGTAAGTGAATTTCCAGGGAACCCCCAGGTCATCGGAACTAGTGTACACATTAGAAGATTCCCCCTTTATTACTTTTCTGGGGCAACCCAAAATGTGGGATTTTCTTTTACTTTCACTTTCTTTCTTTTTTTTAAACAATTGGCTTTTAGTCAGAAAAAAAAGCAGAACATATGAACAAGAATGAGCTTCACTTTCAATGATAATGGTAAACAGGACGAATAGAGAGGGTGAATCTCCCTAACAGGGGAAACAGACAGCAATAAAAACCCATAGGTAATCTAATCTCTCTCCACTCTATCCAAAACTAAACAAAAGATTTTGCCTTTAGTTATATTTAACATTGAAGAACAGTAGAAGAGATGGGCCACAGAATTGGAGTGTGGCAAAGTCATAGTGAAAGTTGAAAGTAGGGAACGGACCAACAAAAAAATTAACAGGAGATAGTGCATGCTCCCTAGGAGAATACAGTTACTGGCTTATGTCAAATGACATTACCTAGCAAGCAAAGAGTGTGGCTTCCTTCCAGACACACAGATACATCTCTGCACTGCTCTTCCCGACTCATGAACAAAATGAATTTATGAAAGAGTCCATTAGATTCTATTACAGCCATCCGCTAAAATGAAAAACAAACAAAAGTAAGTATCACTTTATTTTTAAAGTATACATTTTCTGTTTGCAAGTAGGACTTACATCTGGAGTGAGGATAGTGAGGTGTGCAATCAGAGCTGGTACCGACATTATGTGGATCAGGAATGAACGGAGGAGATTGTCAGAAAACTGAGCAACCACTACAGGACTAGAAAAGAGCAAACATAAAAATGTTACCATGGCAATTAAAAGAGAAATATGAGGTTGCAAAAAAAAAACCAAAAAAACAAACAAACAATCACACATACTCACCTCTATGCTGCAACATCGATGTGATGCTGCAGCTGTCCCATGTTGGCTCTATGACCAAAAACTGAGCGATCGCATGACCAATGATCTCTCAGTTCTTGGTTTTCTCAGAGCAGATAGCAGTAATTGTCAGTCACCACACTCCAGTGTGCTCATCCAGTGCTCACTGGGGCGCCTGGCTGGAGAGTGAAGCCAGTGGTCAATCAGGTAGCTGGATGGATCTCAACAAAATGGCCAAGTTCTTTCTAGCGCTTGGAGCAGTTACGTCACATTAGCTAACAACGGGCTATAGCCTACTGTCGACTGATTCTGGATCACAGGAGAGCAATACTTCTCTTTTAAGAGAGTTTAAGATACATACAGTAGATAGACAGGCAGACAGATAATAGGACTGGAATATAATGTCAACATTAGTCTCATTTATACTTTTCTGTGGTTGCATGCACTGATTGAGGCAAAACTTTCCAACAAGACAAGGAACTGCCATAGATGGATCGAAGTTCAACCAGTCCCTCCTGAACTGACCACATTTTGATCCATCTATGGCCAGCTTTAGATTAATGGGCTTAAGTTCAGGCCCCAGTGGCAAATTGTTGCATAACTAGCTGAACAAAATTAATTCTTCAAAATATTATTACTATTGCATCAACTTAATACCGTCTAGGTTGCCTTTTAAATATAAAATATAATGCGGTTGATTTACTAAAACTGGAAAGTGAAAAATCTGGTGCAGCTGTGCATGGTAGCCAATCAGCTTTGAACTTCAGCTTGTTCAGTTAAGCTTTCACAAAAATACCTGGGAGCCGATTGGTTTCTATGCAGAGCTGCACCAGATTTTGCACTCTCCAGCTTTAGTAAATCAACCCCACGCTTTCCTAAAACTAAATAAAGAGATTGGGTGGCACTGACAATCGGAAGATAGTGGGGAATGGACTGGATAGTGTACAAACAGCTGAGGGATAGAGAGAATAGGGGCGGGGGGATATTGAACAGTCTAATTACTGCCCACCTGTTGATCCACTCAATACTTTGGCTGCAATTCAAGGTGGAATTTGATTCCAAAATCTGCAGCCAACTTTTTTTCCTCTCTCCCAGTGTCTAAAAGGCAGTGACTTTGATGATGTCAATGCACAGAACCTAGCTGCAGGTTCTAAATCTGGAGAGCACTGCTCGCAGGAGAGAAGCATTTACAAACTCCACTAACCTCAAACTCAAAGATTCTCAGTGTTCTCTAAAGTGTTGGAATGGTTTCACCCTTCTTCCTAGGATGAAGAACCACTTTAATATTTTGTAGACGTGACCACAGGTACTAATAAATGTCTAGTTTCACCTCTAGTAAACACTTGACAAAAAACACAAGAAATGCATCAATCTTACCGCAATGCTAGTGAAAATAAGGCTGTTAAAGTGGCTTTGGAGAGAGATGGGCGTGATCGTGCCAGGCCATTAGTGAGAAGAATCTGTAAGGATCAATCCATATATCATTTTGTTTTCTAGAGTATGGTTTCAATTACCTACAAAGGTTTACATGTGAAATCACACAACCAAATTAAATAAATGTTATGCATTGGAATTTTAATGACAAGTTTAAATCGGAACTCCAGCTTTTCCTTCAGTCTTGCACAGTTGTACAGGTTCCTGTTCTGTATTGAAAATGCTTAGTCTGATTTCACTGAAAACTGAGCTCCTTAAAGCCCATTCCTATCCTGTCTGACTGTCCTTCGCCCATCCTTTTTATTAATTGGATTTCAGTTTCAAACATGAAGATTAGGCATTACATGACTGTCCCTAACCCTCCCCTTTAATTAACTAGGAAGAAGAGGATTTGTCACATGGATAAACAACCGAGGTGGATGCCCTCAGACTCACTAAGTGAAGTATACCTTTCATGTCAGATGATAGATCTTGGGAAAATATACTTTGCCTCTTTTAGCATCATATAAATCACAGACTCAGACAGGCTCCTGTCCCTCAGAAGATGGGCTTTAACAGCAATGCCGTTAAAGTCAGTGGGAAAGAAGATCCTGATAATCTGGTAGTGCCCATGGAGCATCAAGGTACCACATCTGCATGCAACAGTCTGGAGCAATGAGGATTACTAGAATGCCTCTATCTCAATTCTGCAAAGCAGATGAGGAAGAAATCTCAGGGCATGAAAGGCATAACTCAAGTTATACTGATCCCACAAAGCCACCAGGGCATCCACTGCTTCTGCTAAAGGATTCCTGTACCTAAAGACAAACCTGTTTAGTGTGTTGTTGAACTTGGAAGCCAAGATGTCGTCCCTTCAACTTGGGTTCTGGGAACATTTCCAGGTGTAGGGACCACTCTTCTGGGTCCAGGCATTGCCAGCTGTGGAAGCCTGCCTGCTAATTGTCTACATCTGGAATATACATCTACATCTGGAATATACATGGCTAACAAAGATGAACTGTGAAACTGCTTCCCCGAATACAGAACCAAATTCCCAAGCCACCGCACCAGAAGCAACCTGGTCCTTTGCAACAAATGAACCGGTCTTACCAGAGATTTTATCAGCTTGTCCCACAACAACAGAATGTTCTGATATTGGAGTGAAACTGGCCAAATGGAACTTTCTTGAAGGAGGCTACCATTAAAATTGGCTACCATTAGGCTTATGACTTTCATGCAAAAGCAGAGAGTTGAATGACTCCTAGAATGGAGAGGTTGAATCTGAACCTTAAACCGAGTAGGGGGCAGGGATGAAACTCCAGTTTATAGTCCTGGGATACCACCTCCTGCACACAAGTATCTGAGATACAAGCTGTCCAATCAACCACAAAGGTTAACAAAAAAAACTCTGGAAAGTGGGGGCACACCTTCATGCAGAGGAAGGCTGGTCTGAAGATTTGACAGACTTTGAAAGACCTTGTGGGTGGACTGGGAGCCAAGCTTGGGAGATCCAGACGTGAAGGTTGATGAAGTGAAGAAAAGGAAAGGGATGTTTCTTAACATTCAGAGAGGAAGAAGATTTTGCAGTCTATCCATTAGGCTTCTCCCAAAGAGGCAGATGGGTGCTTTTGCCACCAGCAATATCCCTGATAATAATATTAAGCCGAAGAGACATTGTCCCTCGAAGGCTATGCAGATCAGAAGTTTATTTTACACAAGGGTTCAGCACCCCAGCACTTTGGTCAAACATGGGACATGTGCAGGAATTGAAGTGAGAGGCCTCCTGTAAACTGTCACAAATAAAGCCAGGATAGGGCGAAGGGCAGGACCTCCAAACAGAGCTCCAAAAAGGTGTTATTGGTTGGATTCTTGAAAATACGCACATGCTGTACTGGAACAGGAAGCGTCTTGTTAAAGCAGGACATGGCTGAATCCACAGTAAGGCTAGGTTCACACCTATGCAGTTTGCATTTGAGCCATTTCTGCAGTGCGTTTTGCATTTTTTGCACTTGCGTTTTTGCCACGTTTTGCATTTTTCAATTTTTTATTCTTGTTGCTAGGCAGATTTGAAATGCAAAGTGCAGCAAAAATGCACTACATGCTTTTCTGCAGCATTTCCATTTAAGTCTATAGAACCAAAAACGCAACTTTTTGAGTTAAAAAAAGTCCCTGACCCTTTCCAAAAAATGCACTGGGTGAAAACGCGACGATGTGAACGTGTCCCATAGGAAATCATGTTAAATGGACTGTAGTGCGTTTTTGCAAAACGCTGCGGAGAGCACTTAGGTGTGAACATAGGTTATGAATGGACAAACTCTGTACAAAATTATCACTAAACAGATACAAGGCAGAAAAGTGTTTGGATGAAGCAAATTACTTATCAAGATGCTTCCACTCTACAAATAGTCAGAGAAGTAAGGTGCAAAGGGAAAGTCTTTATGGTGTTAAAAGTTTGAAATGACTCAAGGCTTGAGACAGCTCTGTTATTCCAATGTTGTGGAAAGCAACAGGCTGATCCTCTAGTTTCAGAGTGGTGCATACTGCATTAATCGAGAGCCAAAAAGGCTTTGGGTAGTAAATGCAGTAGACTGAGTCCTCATGGGTAATCTGATCAGTCAAGGACTGGCGCTACTCACAATTAGACAAAGTCACTGCAGCTCATGGCTTAGAAGCCGTAAGGCTGAAGGTAAATCAGACACAAAATCCGCGAAGGGCACAATTGTAGCCCCTGCAATCAAAGTCAGTAAAAAACTTGGTTATTTGGCCTTAAAGGTTTGCTCGACCATTGTAAAAACCTCAGCAACATCTGATTAAGCTAAAGAGGACACAGAAGATGGAATAGACTTCAAAAGCAGAAGGCAATATCACTCCAGACTTTAGCAGTGTCGGTAGGCACGTATCCCTGGAGCCATTGAAGTGAGCTGAATCAACCGAAACAGCAGGACTCTACTCTCAACTTCGCCTATCTAGAATTAGACATTTTGTAACCACACAGCGGTAAGGCAAAGTACAGGATCAAGGTAGGAGGAAAGTCCTCAGATACTCCCAAAACTCAAACAGCTATAATCAGCTGAAAGGAGATGCGTCCTCAATGCTGTATAAGGGTGGGAAGAAAGCAAGAAGCTCACTCACAGATGGTGTCAACACCCAGCAGATGGTGTCATCTCTCAGTCCCAGAGCCTTAACTCTTTCCAAAGCACAGAACAGGGTTAAAGGTACCCAAAATTATACAAATGAAGAAGCTCCCAATGCTCAGCCTAACCAGCTCACTCACAATTTATATCTTCAGAGACAGGGCAAGTAATGAGACAATGCCAGCAAATCTGGACTTGGAAAGCACTTTACAGCTAACTTACAAGAACGAAGACCGGAAAGTACCCCATGTGGAACCCAGTGAATGCCTGAATGTCACATCCAGGTTATTCTAGCAAGGTCCATTCCAGCAGGGACCGGACACAGTACACCAAAATCCAGGCCGGGTATGAATGTGCCAGATAGATTCAATCAAAGCGACACAGCTCCAGCAGTTTTAATAGAAGAAAGAAAATTGAAAAACTAAAAAAGTGGTTTCAAAAAAATTGGTTAGTCCTAAAAACAGCAGCTGAAGAAAAGCTTCCTTCCAGGACACTAGGAAAAGAAAACTGAAGCATACTGGTAGTAGGAAAATTTTATCCTGGACTGGCCTACAGTTTTTGCTTGCCAGTGTCCAATCCTGCTCAGGGACATTATAATCCAAACGTTTAGGATTGCGTGTCCCTCAATGGACAAGAAAGAAATTACATTTTCTTAAAGACACAAAAGACTCATTTTACAAAGCAAACAAACCAGAACAAGGATCTTACTTTTCACAAAAAAAAAAACCAGTGAAAGTGGTTTTCAACCAAATTAGATTTAAAAATTTAAGCCATAGCCGGTCATAGCTCAAAGCCTATGATTGATCTTAAGGAAAACCACAAAAAGAGATGAATGCTACAGCTAGTTTGAAACTGCAAACGTCGACTTATTCCCCCTTAGGTATACTTCTGAAGCACTGATTGATAAGTGCTAATTTATCTGGGAGAAAGACATTGAAGATCTATGCTGATCCAAGTCATTTCAGGGCCAGTTCATCAGTCGGTAATATTTACAGGTTCTCGTCTAACTGTACATGTTAATCAAGGGGGTAGTTCTGAGTCTCACAGTGAATCCATAACAACATTTGCAGTTTTAGCAAACAGAGGTACATCATTTTATGCAGTTGAGAAACACTAGTCTATGCTATGGTTCAGTACCTGTAACACTGAGTAAAAGCCTTTCTGATTGAGGTGACCCATTATGTTTGCACAGATATGGTTCATTGCTGGTCTCAAGCTTTCTCCTGAAATAAATACATATTGATTACAACTGTTAAAAAATTATCTTAATAAAATGCTAGCTAACTCCAAGTGCATTTACACTGCAAAACAAAAGCAGAGCCGTTAGCAAACATGCAAGTCAAATCACATGCTTAGCATGTAGTTTTGTATTTTTAAAGACATACAGTATATTTGAAATGTATTTTTAAAAATATTTTTCATATATTTTGTAAAAAAAACGCATTTCAACATGCAGTATATATATTTTTTTATTGAAATAGATTTTAAAATATATTGACTATGGCCAAAATTGTAGCATTTCAAATATATGTCAATATATTTGGGAGGAATATTTTTAAAATATATTTTTTTTCCATATGGGTATAGCCAGTAAAGATTTCATTGTGTGAGCCCCAACTATACACACACTTTGACGTGAGGGGGGTTCATAGTAATTCTGGCTGCTCTCAGGACGCTTGTTCTAAATAAGGATTTCATCTCGGATTCAGGTTTTATCTGCAGGGCCCAACCTTCACCTCCATGGCTCATTTAGACCATAACAATCTTTTACAGGGAATGCCTTGTTCGATTGCTACACACAGGACTAGGAATAAAACATAGTTTTTCATATTTCGTACATTTCTCAACCTTTACGTCCATGGCTCACTTATGCTGTAACATAACCTTTTACAGGGAATGCCTTGTTAAAGAGAAACTCCACTTCTGCTGACAAAAAACATTCCACTCTGGGTGATCTATGTACATTACAAGGACTTTAACAAACTTTGTTGCAGAATCCTTTTATAATCCCAAAAATATAGCTGTTTGTGTCCATCTGCAAAGTGAATCTGTATGAGAGTGACTTCATAATTTTCTATTAGCTGCTGCACCTGTAGGGCTCTAATGAGGAAAGTGCAGGGCTTGCATCCCTTTAGACATGACTTCCCTTTGGAGTATCTCACCAAAAATGAAATTTTTGTTGCAGAGGATGCTCAGAATCTGACTTGTAACTTAGTGCAGACTTCTTGGAAAATCAGTAAGCCAATCACTCAAGCAGGACATGGGGGGCATTTCGAACACCATCTGGGTACAGAATGACTCCAGGTAGCCATACTGCATTTAATTTGAAAGGTAATTTTTAATAACATTCAATTACAATATGACTTGTATCTCAATTGTATATGCTACATTCATTTTCATTTGCTTTTTTTTTCCCCACAAAAGTGGAGTTACCCTTTAAATTACTATGCTCAGGACTAAAACATATAGTTATTCATGTTTTGCTTTAGTCACGTAAACGTGAAATGTCGCATATGAATATTTTACATTTACCACTTGTTGACAGCATGTTGCAATCATAAAAAAATCTGAATATATTTATAAAATATATATTTAAAAATATATATTTTTTAAATATATTCTTCAGATTAATATATTCTTCAGATTCAGTAACGGATAAGTTCACCTTTTCACCAAAAATAATAAATACACATTTTTTTGCAGGTAAAAAAAGGTGCATTTATTAAATATGGTCGCAGGAGCCTGTAAAGCATTGCACCAGCAATAAGCAGATCAGTGGTGCCATAGAGGTCACCTCCAGACCTGTCAGTATATATATGCTAAAAACGGGTGTAACATGTAACAAGTTCCCGAAGGAGAACTTATCCTTTAATTACTGACCTGACTTGCTCATATGTTGTGAATAGTCCATGCTGTGAATAGACCTGAAAACTAGAGGTATGCACATCCCTTTCACTTACTACTTGCAGAGAGGGAACCTTTAGCATTTTTAAGCCATGGGGCTGACGCTGGGCTTTTTTTTTTTACTAGGCTATCAATGCTTTAAGCCTATATATTTTACCAGAGAATACCCAGTATTGTATGTGGCAGCATTATTAAAAACTGAAAACACACCTTTCCCTCTAAATATCTTCCAGGTGGAGGTGTCTGTGAAGTTGACTAGCATGGTGAGGTAGAGAGTGATCATTTTGGAGTCCTGCAGGATGTCCGGCTGAAAGAAGATTAAGAAAACTATCATTATCTCATAGATAAATGCTCTCACACATCAAAAGCTCCCTGTTGTAGTTTTGCAATGTATAAATATATTTCAGGACAAGAAGACTCACTTTCAGTGTCTTCAGAAACTCACAGCATATCCATAAGATGTCTTTAATTTGTTTTATCCACAAAAGTGTAAGGTCTTTGGACAGTGCAAGAGACACAAACCACACCTACAAGACAAATAATGGTTAACAGTACCTATACATACACGACTCTTTACCATGTATAATACACAGATCTATTATTAGATACAATGAACAAGAATAAATGTGTGCTGTGCTGTTGCTGTGAGTGAATGACTTTGATATGTACAGCACACATACTTTATACAAACATTATAATATATAGAAATAGAAACAACAAAGAATATTTATGAGTTTAATGTTCTGCAATCTGAAAGTCTAAAACGACAGCAAAAATCTTGATATGATTTTCATAAAAAATTTAAACGGTACCATTTTATGGAAAATATTCTTCTTGTAGTAAAATGTTACAGAATGTACATTCTGTAAAGGGATCATTGTATTACATTGTTCATCCCTTTCTGTTATGTGTGTGTAAATTTGGGGGACATCTTAACATTAACTAAAACAATCTAGGCCTCATGCTAAGAACATAAAAAAAAAAACCTTAAAAAATGCAGCTTATACTGTGTTTTCTTCTTTTATACCTGTAAAAGCACCTCTGTGTTTGCCTTTGTGGCCATGCGTTTACAGGCGTATTTAAAGAGGTTAAAAAAAAACAAAATAAATGCGTGTTCTGAGAGAAGTGTTTAAGCAGAAAAACACGGCATGCACGCATATGTGCGTAAATGTATTACAATGGTTAGAATAAATGTACATTCTGCCCAGTAAAATGTAATTACACGGGTGTATATAGATGTGTATATATATTGTAAAATTTGAGTCATTTTTTTCCTGTCAAATTCTGGCAGAAAAAAAATGCTGCTTATTTACATAAGCCCAAGCTCATCACATTTTAAAAAGAATTTTGAAACTAATATTGGAGCAGCTATATTCTGAGGAAGATTTAAGGTCTGGGTTTATGCGCTTTTGCGTAGGCCAGAACTGCTTCTCTTCAGATACAAGTTAACAGCAGTGATGGTGTGTTTGGATTAGGATCTGAACTCACTTGTGCAAGCCAGTCAGAAAGCTGTCAACTACACTGGTCAATCATCTGCAGACAGGGCATTCCCCCTACTACAGAGCTGCACATATACACGTGGGTTCAGATCCTAGTCTGAACAGTCTGAAAGCATCACTGTTGGGGGAGGGGGCTTTTACATTTTTTATTATTTTTGTTTGTTTTATCTTTATCTAATTTTTTAACACTTTTATTTAACATTATTGCCATCACAAGGGGGGTAGCAAGCCCCCTTAAGTGATAGCATGGCAAGGTGACAGATTCTCTTTATGGAGACATCAGGGATCTAGAAGACCCCAAATGTCTCCCCCAAATCAAGCACTGCTTCCCCAGCCACAGTAGCCCATTTCCAGGACCATAAAAAGCGATCGGACTGCTTTAGAGCCATCTAGATCACTTTTACTCAAATGTTGAACATTGGCTGAAAAAAAATTCCTGTTGTGTTTTACTGCCAATGGAGACTCTGTTGGAGAGGTTTCCTAACTACCTTTCCAGTAAAAATGTTCTCCTCAGGACAGGAAGTGAGGGGAACGCCTCCTGACAGCAACACAGAAGTAAAAATGCTTTTTTGGGGATGTGTTAGAATCAGTCAGATTTTTTTTCCCAAATACTTTTCTATTAAAGTTTTCAACTTTAGTTTTGCCTTCAGCAAGTGAAATGAATGCTCAATTGGGTTGAGATCAGGTGATTGACTTGGCCATTGCAGAATATTCCACTTCTTTTCCTTCAAAAGCTCCTGGGTTGCTTTTGCAGTGTGTTTTGGATCATTGTCCATCTGTGCTGTGAAGCGCCATCCAATCAACTTTGCTGCATTTGGCTGAATCTGGGCTGACAGTATATCTCTAAACACTGCAGAATTCATCCGGCTGCTTCTGTCTTTTGTAACATCATCAATAAACACCAATGACCCAGTGCCACTGGAAGCCATGCATGCCCATGCCATCACACTGCATCCACCATGTTTTACAGATAACATTATGTGCTTTGGGTCATGAGCTATTCCAAGCCTTCTCCACACTTTTTTCTTCCGGTCATTCTGGTACAGATTCATCTTAGTTTCATCCATTCAAAGAATGCTTTCCAGAACTGGTCTGGCTTTTTTAGATGTTTTTTGGCAAAGTCTAATCTGACTTTTCTATTCTTCAGGCTTATGACTGGTTTGCACCTTGTGGTGAACCCTCTGTATTTGCTCTCATGAATTCTTCTATTGATTGTAGACTTTGACAATGATACGCTCACCTCCTGGAGAGTGTCCTTCACTTGTCTGGATGTTGTGAATGTTTTTCTTTACCATACAGAGGATCCTGCGATCATCCACCACTTTTGTCCTCCGTGGACGTCCATGCCTTATTATGTTGCTGAACTCACCAGTGCGTTCTTCTTTCCTCAGAATGTACCAAACTGTTGATTTAGCCACTCCTAATGTTGCTGCTATCTCTCTTATGGATTTGTTTCATTTTTGAAGCCTTACAATGGCCTGTTTCACTTGCATGGGCACCTCATTTGAATGCATGATATAGGTTCACAGCTACAGATTCCAAATGCAAATACCACACTTAGAATCAACTCCAGAGCTTTTACCTGCTTAATTGATGAAAAAATAATGAAGGAGTAGCCCACACCTGGCCATGAAACAGCTTTTTATTCAACTGTCCAATTACTTTTGGTCCCTTGAAAAAGGGGGGATGGCTACTCTTAAGATCTGTAATTCCTAAACCCTTCCTCCAATTTGATGTACATACCCTCAAATTAAACCTGAGAGTGTGCACTTTCAGCCCATATCCATTCTATAACTATAGCTTGAATATGTTTTGGTAAATGCCTAAACAAAATCTAAAATTGTGCCTGTGTCCAAATATATATGGACCTAACTGTATCTCTAAGGAGGGGTCAAGGCAAAAAACAACAACTAACATTGTAGTATACACATGGATGCAAGCGCTAAAGGGGGCAAACCTAGAGTCTGAAGCCAAGTGTCCCAAATCTTATTACATTTAGAGGGAATTCCTCTCTGTCTCAGAATGTGTTTCTCTTTCAACAAGGTAGAATTAACATTTGTCCTCCACTCTTCAAATGTAGGGGGTGCAGATGCAAGCCACTTTAACAAAATGCATTTATATGCTAAGAACAGGAGCCTAGTAATAGTAGTTCTGACCTGAGGAGCATTTAGTTCCTCGTCCAGATACCTAATATGCATGCAAAGGAGTCGTTAGGTAACATCACTTTAAAAGCCCGGTTGATGGTATCAAGAACAATGCTCTAGTATCGTACTAGTTTGGGGCATTTCCAAAACATATGCAGAAGATCTGCTGAAGCCTCTCCACAGCGAGGGCAGTTCAGGGTTGTTCTGTGGTGCCATTTAAACAACTTATGAGGCGTTCTATAAGCTCTATGTATAAGGAAGAGTTGTGACAATCTCTGTGTGGAGGGATAGATACCAAGGGGACCAGTTCTAGAGTTGTATTCCAATGTTCTCCATCTAACGTAGAAATGTTTAAAGACAAGCCATGTCTGCCCGGTACCCTGGAGGCCACTCAAGAGAGATTGATATAATGAGGAAATAAGACCTATCTTATTGGTAGTAGAAGCTATAAGTGATCAATGAGTGGGGTTTGAATCAGTGAAAGGACTGTCGTCTTGCCTTGCACAGCTAGCACATGACATACCTGAAGATTCTGAGAAAATCTACAATAAGGGATATTAAATTCCTTCCATAAATCCGTAAAAGGATTTTAGTGGATTATCCTTGTATAGCTGGTGTATATAAAGAACAGCTCTAGAGGACCAGCCTTCAAAGCCCTGTAATTTACCCAACTCATCCAGTCTTCCTCCCTCCCACATGTGGTGATATCTTGAGATTACATCATATCTCATGATATGCCTCATCTCATCCCAAACCATAACCATGAGTATAAATATGGGGTATTGTGGACAGCTCCAAAACCCCCCTGCAATCAAATGATATGGGGTCCTTTAAGAAAACAATATATATTGAATGGGATCCTTCATATAAGAATGCCCCACCCAGAGAGGAGCTGCAATTGTGAAGCTAAAAAGTACGTTTTGGCAGATGGAACTGTCAAATTTTAAATATCTGTTTCCCAGTTGCAGATTTTCCCTCACTTCTTGTCTGGTAAACGCTGTCCCCAAAAGAGAAAGTGAGGGGGAAAACCCTTACAAAGCCCCGGGATGAAATCTGACTGACATATATACTTTAAACACAGGCATAAGAAATGATTTATTAAAAACAGAGAACAGAAAAGAAGCACAAAACAAAAGCTGTTGCCTACTGTTTAATTTTGCCAAAAAATGAAAAAAGAAATATGACTGGTTGTCATTTACAACAACTCCAATTTTCTACATGTTTTATTTTCTCAAGTTCCAATAAATCAGCTACAATGTGTCATGATAGTATCAATACATAGAATACATACCTTGGGCTCATTCTCACACTCCATACTGTTAAGAATACAGCGGCAAAGTTTTTCAAATCTCTGTAAAATTACAATATATGTGTAAGATTACAGATACAGATGAGGAGAACAAACTTGTAAATAAACACATTCAACAAGAAAATAATTAATAATTCTTACTAAGAAGCACCATTTACCACAATCTTTCTCTTGTTCTGGGCTAGAAGAAGCTGCTGATCTAGAGTCCTGTGTCTCTGTAGCAGGGGTTGGTGCACATTGCTGGGGCACTGCCTTGTAGATGCTAGAATTGGACCATTATTTCTGCCATGCTTGGCTGCTTGCTCTGCCTGATTTTCACAATTTTAGATTGTGAAAAGTGCTCTGGAGGTGGTGCAGAGGGTGGGGGTGTCATAGGAGTTATGCAGGATGTTGAGTAAGATGGGGCAGGGGTTTGAGAGCAGCAGCACTTCGAGTCCATTTATTCCATCCATGCCTCCCAGTTTGCAACACGCTTTCGTCCCCTAGACCTGGCCCTTACAAAGGTTCTCACAGGTTCACCGAGAGTATGCTTTCTGATGCACAAATTGCATAACTTTGTTTCTTGTATCACTAAACACATTCAAAGCTTCCCTGACATATCTGAATATGATAGGTGGTTGTGAAAAATGTTTCAGGAATACCTGTGTGCATCTTAAGACTGAATTTTCTGTTTTGAATTAAATATACCCCATGTAATTTTTTTATACTATCCTATTCAACCTAACAGTACCTGTTCTTAGAGGTTATTGTCTGCTCTATTCTGCCCCTTTTTTCATGTCACAGCTCTCTAGCCACTTCTAGATGGCACTTGTGAAAACTCAGTGTAAATATTAACTTTACCTCCTTTCACTTCTTTCATCTGACCTCAAGAAAGAGGACTATGGATAATGCCATTGTATCCAGGCAGGCTAAGCAGGCTTTGAAGGCAAATTGAAGGCAAATTTTACACAGAGTTTTCTCAGCTGCTGTCTAAAGGTTGCTATAGAGCTGTGACATAAGATATGGAGAAATAAAGAGCTCACAACAGCCTCTATGCACACATTCTTTTAGATAGGATAGCAAAAGGAATTGCAAGGGCCACTTCAGAATCTGACAATAGTGGTCTTGCCCTATTGTTACTTTTTTGAGGGGGATTTAATAAATATTTAAAAGCTCAGTGTTGCCTTTTTTTTGTATGAACAAGACTAAAAATAAAAATTTTTTTAAAAAGTTTTTTTTCCAGATAAATTTTTAAAAATGGGATTGGTATACTCATCATAACATCCTTTTTTGGAGTTCACTGAGGGACACAGGAAGTCTTAAACCATTGAGATATCCTGTCACCTACTGGAAGATTGAACACTGGCAAACAAAAAACTGTACGCTAGTTTCTCCTACTACCGGCATGCCCCAGTTTAGTAGCAAGAAAGTACCAAGAGCATGATTATGAACACAGAGAAGTGAAACCTATGTCCCTTAATGGGCTCCAAAAAAAGATTTTACAGTGAGTACGAGAATACGTCTTTCTCACCCATAGGGGAACAAAGTAAGTCCTAAATCTTCAGGACATCCAATGTGGTCCAACTGAGGGGGTGACTTGCTGCAGTTTAAAGAGCCACCTGATGGACCTTACACCTGAAGCTGGTATCAGATGAGGCAGAAAGGCCAACATGATAAAGCGTAGAGAATGAGTGAACAGAAGGCCAGTTGGCAGCCTTACAAACCTGAGAAACAGAAGCCTGATGCCGAAAACCCAAATCATGCCTCACAGACCTGGGGGCAGAGGTAAAGAGGATATGACTGGAGGAGACATAAGGAAAATTCCTTGCACAAAAGTCTTGGAAACCAAGGGTCTCTGAAACAGAATGGCAACTGCAGAGCTCTGTCCCTTGATGGCACTAAGGACCAAATGGTCAAGACCCACCTGCAGAAAAGAAAGGAGGTGTACCACAAAGAAACTCCTGGGGTGAAAAGCCTGAACTCAAACCAGGCAAAAATGCCTTCCATGTATGATGTTATGTGGAATATAGACTACTTAGCCTTTAACATCCATGCCATTAAAGACAGCAACAGAGAAAGGCTGGTAAATTGGCCCTTGAGACAATCAATTTGAGAACCATCAGAATACCTTCCACCTCAATCCTGCAAAGGAGTCAGAGAAAAGAAGCATCATGGAAGGAAATAATATGATTGCACTTATTTCTTGGAGCTACAAGTGCATCTACTGCTTCCGCTGGTGAATCCCTGGACCCAGATACAAACCAGTCCAGTTGAATTTGGAGGCCAGGAAGTCTATATCCAGTGTCAAATGAAGCTACCAGAAATGGAAGGTCATACAGCTCTTGGCCTGGAGTGCATGAAGCTGAGATTAAAGAGTCTAAATTTTGCTAAAGAAGGAACACCCTGATTCAGTAAGTGTCCCTGACCAGCTCCAGATATTTCACATGATAGGACACCAAAAGAGAGGCTAGACTTTAACACTAGAGGACAACATGATACAAACACCAAACTGATAGACTGTACAGGGTATACTAGATACAGCAAGACTTTCCCAAAGCATCTAGCAAGTTGTAGATGCAGTAAACAATGTACAGGTTCAAGCTAGAAGGCTATGCCTCATGACTCATGGAACCAGGACAGCTGCTAGCTGACAGAAAAAAACTCAAGACCAGAGAGCTGGGCAGTAGGAACAGGTCAGGGGTCAAAGTTCCACATGGCTCTTATAGCAGAAGCAGAATTGGGAAGATGCTTTACCTATGCTGTCTGGAAAGAAGGAGGCTGCAAAGTATGTGTGCTAGACACTCCACCCAGTGGAATGACATCAGCTCTCAGTCTTACAGCATACAAATTAGATGCCTAGTAGCCAATAGAAATGATGGGGCTCCTGATCCCTGGCCTGAATGGCCTACTCATTGCTAACAGTTCTGGACCTGGAAAGCGCTTCACAGCTAACATAGCCAGAACCTGTTCAGTGCTTGGGCAAACCCTGTTGCCCAAGGGTCATTTCCAGTCTCACATGCAATGTTTAGTTCAGTGGGGCTTGGTATCAGAAAGAGCAAAACAAAGGCTGAAGGCAACTGCACTGGGTAGCTGTGATAAGGAGAAGAGACCTGCATCAGCTACAAGGAACTGAATCTTAACTGAACAGAAAAAATAGCTGCTAGAAAAAAATATTGGGAAAGACTTGAATTAGCAGAGCTAAAAAAAAAAAAAATGTCCATCCTCTTAGGACACTCATAAAAAAACGGAGACTTCCGGGTAGCAGGAGGATTATACTCAGGGCTGGCCTACTGTTTTATTTCCACTGTCCAATCCTCCAATGGACAGCAGTGTAACTCGAAGGTTTAAGACTTAATGGATGACAATGAAGTGCATATTTCTATGATGCAGTCTTCTATCCTGCCTGCAGGTGGAGCTATAACCTCTAACATACTTTCACATACTGTATGTAAGCATTTTCTGCATACTGCATTGCCTGCAGCTATTTACAATTCCGGGATATAGTATACAGGTAAAACTCAAAAAATTAGAATATCGTGCAAAATTTCATTTATTTTAGTAATGCAACTTAAAAGGTGAAACTAATATATGAGATAGACTCATTACATGCAACGCAAGATAATGCAAGCCGTGATTTGTCATAATTGTGATGATTATGGCTTACAGCTCATGAAAACCCCAAATCCACAATCTCAGAAAATCAGAATATTGTGAAAAGGTGCAATATTCTCGGCTCAAAGTGTCAGTTACAGTTGCACGTTTGCGGACTTAAAAAAAAAAAAAAAAAAATTCTAGGCTCAAAGTGTCCCACTCTAATCAGCTAATTAAGCCTTAGATTGTACACCCCTTGAGGGTTAGGGACTGATGTGAATGTACAATATATATATGTGTAAAGCACTGCGTAAAATTGACGGCGCTATATAAGTACCTGAAATAAATAAATAAAATAACACATGCAAAGGGTTCCTGAGCCTTTAAATGGTCTCTCAGTCTGGTTCAGTAGGAATCACAATCATGGGAAAGACTGCTGACCTGACAGTTGTGCAGAAAACCATCATTGACACCCTCCATAAGGAGGGAAAGCTTTAAAAGGTAATTGCAAAAGAAGTTGGATGTTCCCAAAGTGCTGTATCAAATCACATTTATAGAAAGTTATGTGGAAGGGAAAAGTGTGGAAGAAAAAAGGTGCACAAGCAGCAGGGATGACCGCAGCCTGGAGAGGATTGTCAGGAAAAATTGTTGGAGACTTTCACAAGGAGTGAACTGAGGCTGGAGTCAGTGCATCAAGAGCCACCACACACAGACGGATCCTGGACATGGGCTTCAAATGTCAAGCTGCTCCTGAACAACAAACAACGTCAGAAGCTTCTTACCTGGGCTATAGAAAAATAAACCTGGTCTGTTGCTCAGTGGTCCAAAGTCCTCTTTTCTGATGAGAGCAACTTTTGCATCTCATTTGGAAACCAAGGACCCAGAGTATGGAGGAAGAATGGAGAGGCACACACTGCAAGATGCTTGAAGTCCAGTGTGAAGTTTCCACAGTCTGTGTTGATTTGGGGAGCCATGTCGTCTGCTGGTGTTGGTCCACTGTGCTTCATTAAGTCCAGGGTCAACGCAGCCATCTACCAGGAGATTTTGGAGCACTTCATGCTTCCTTCCGCAGAAGAGATTTATGGGGATGCTGACTTCATTTTCCAGCAGGATTTGGCACCTGCCCACACTGCCAAAAGCACCAAAACCTGGTTCAATGACCGTGGGATTACTGTGCTTGACTGGCCAGCAAACTCGCCTGATCTGAACCCCATAGAGAATCTATGGGGCATTGCCAAGAGAAAGATGAGAGACATGAGACCAAACAATGCAGAAGAGCTGAAGGCCGTTCTTGAAGCATCCTGGTCTTCCATAACACCCCAGCAGTACCACAGGCTGATAGTTTCCATGCCACGCTTCATTGAGGCAGTAATTGCTGCAAAAGGGGCCCAAACCAAGTACTGAGTACATATGCATGCTTATACTTTTCAGAGGTCCGATATTGTTCTATGTACAATCCTTGTTTTATTGATTGCATGTAATATTCTAATTTTCTGAGATTGTGGATTTGGGGTTTTCATGAGCTGTAAGCCATAATCATCACAATTATGACAAATCACGGCTTGAACTATCTTGCTTTGCATGTAATGAGTCTATCTCATATATTAGTTTCACCTTTTAAGTTGCATTACTGAAATAAATGAACTTTTGCACGATATTCAAATTTGTCGAGTTTCACCTGTATATACACACAGTACATCATTTGAGCAGAGTTTTTTTTTTAGAATTCTGCATTCAGTTCCTTTATATACAGCGTCACGCACAGAAAACATGTTTCAAGGCAGAAAAAAAAAACCTACCACTCTGTCCTCCTGTAATCGGAATATTATCAACAGTTTACGAGCTATTCGAAAAACAGAAAGAGCATTGGTCTTGACTGTTCCATTTTCTGGGCCTTCTAAAAAGACATCCACTTCTTGTCTGTGCTCAGCAGAAAACAAACAGAACCAAAAGATTTTATAGTTGTTATAATACACTCCATATTACACACTGGCTTATCCTAGAGCTTCTTTTTTTTTGTTATGGTTTTTATTGCCATATGTAATGAATAATGCTACAAAAAAAAAAAAAAAAACAATATACAGGTGGCATATTCCAACACAAACATTAGACAATGCACAGCAGGATTACAGTTCAATACCAGCCATAACATATATGTTTCTTACTATGCCTCCACCACACTCCCAAAATATAAAAGGAAAAGGGTACAAGGGATCTCAGACAATGCAGCATACAGTTGCAAGAAAAAGTATGTGAACCCCTTGGGATTACGTGGAGTTTTGCATGAATTGGGCATAAAATGTGTTCTGAACGTCATCTAAGTCACAACAATAGAAGAACACAGTCTGCTGAACATAATACTACACAAACATTAGATGTTGCCATGGTTTTATTGCACATAACATGTAAACATTCACAGTGCAGGGAAGAAAAAGTATGTGAGGCCCTAGTTAATGACTTCTCCCAGAGCTAATTGGAGCCAGGAGTGAGCCAACCTTGACTCCAATCAGTGTGATGATATTGGATGTGTTGCTGACAGCTGTCCTGCCCTTAAAAAACACACACCTGTTTTGGGTTTACTGGTTTCAAGAAGCACTGTCTGATGTGAACCATGCCTCGCAGAAAAGAGCTCACAGAAGACCTACGATCAAGAATTGTTGACTTGCATGAAGCTGGAAAGGGTTACAAAAGTATCTCCAAAAGCCTTGATGTTCATGTGTCCATGGTAAGAAGGACTGTCTACAAATGGAGAAAGTTTAGCACTGTTGCTACTCTCCCTAGGCGTGGTCGTCCTGTAAAAATGACTGCAACAGCACAGAATGCTGCATGAGGTAAAGAAGAATCCTACAGTGTCAGCTAAAGACCTACAGAAATCTCTGGCACATGCTAACATTTTTGTTGACACATCTACAATAAGGAAAACATTAAACAAGAATGGAGTACATGGGAGGACACCTTGGAGGAAGCCATTGCTGTCCAAAAAGAATATTGCAGCACGTTTGAAGTTTGCAAAAGAGCACCTGGATGTTCCACAGCACTACTGGCAAAATATACTGTGGACAGATGAAACCAAGATTGAGTTGTTTGGGAAGAACACACAACACTATCTGTGGAGAAAAAAAGTCACAGCACACCAACATCAAAACCTCATCCCCACTGTAAAACATGGCGGAGGGAGCATCATGGTTTGGGGCTGCTTTGCTGCCTCAGGGCCTGGACGGATTGTTGTCATTGATTGGAAAATGAATTCCAGAGTTTATCAAGACATTTTGCAGGAAACCGTATGACCATCTGTCCGCCAACTGAAGCTCCGCAGAGGATGGGTGATGCAACAGGACAATGACCCAAAACATACAAGTAATTCAACAAAACAATGGCTGCAACAGCACAGAATACGCCTTCTGGAGTGGCCCACTCAGAGTTCTGACCTCAACCCGATTGAAATGCTGTGGCATGACCTTAAGAGAGAGATTCACACCAGACATCCCAAGAATATTGCTAGACTGAAACAGTTTTGTGAAGAGGAGTGGTCCAAAATGACTCCAGATCGATGTGCAGGTCTGATCTGCAACTACAGGAAACGTTTGGTTGAGGTTATTGGTGCCAAAGGAGGGTCAACCAGTTATTAAGTCCAAAGGTTCACATACTTTTTCCTCCCTGCACTGTGAATGTTTACAAGTTATGTGCAATTAAACCATGGCAACATCTAATGTTTTTGTAGTATTATGTTCAGCAGACTGTGTTCTTCTATTGTTGTGACTTAGATGACGTTCACAGCACATTTTATGCCCAATTCATGCAAAACTCCACGTAATCCCAAGGGGTTCACATACCTTTTCTTGCAACTGTAGTACTGTTACCAACATCACATATAGCTTTTCTTTATATTCAGTCTTGATATACGCAGAGAAGAATCATAAAAGAACGGAACAGAAAAAAACAACAATACCAAAAAAACAGACAAAGATTCAAAAACATTCCAGAGTGTACCAAAGTCCATCCCAATCCATGTGTCAAAAAAAAAACAAAACAATGTCATATCCCAGAAATACCCTAGGTAGGCAGGAATGTTGGTCACCCAGAGCCCCCACTTGCACAGGGGTTTGCATCTAAACAAAACATTATTTCCCTATGGATTTTCTACCACCGTGTCTGATGAATCCATCCACCTGTACCATCTTCTTCTCAATGTTTTGGACACCCCCTAGCCTCATATGTCATCTCATATGATGGGATGTCCAAATTAACTAGTTTTTTCCATGCCGCTAAGCTCAAGAGTATTAGTAACCATAGGGCTTTTTTCAAAAGAAAGAATAAAAGTACCTGATTTCTCTCTGCAGCCGACATCTGCACAGGAAACGTCTAATAAGAGCCTGGATTTTTATTGCAGCCTTCTCTCGTTCTTTGAGGCCTTTCCTCTCTTCACGTGCCTGCCTTGCCTTGTCTAGAAATTGTGCCTTTGTAGCCTGTGATGCCCCAAACATTTTTTATAACTGTGGAAAAAAAGCCATAACATTTAGTCAAACAATGTTATTACCTGATTAAAGCAACTCTGTTGCCTTCTTTTTAAAAAATTAATAATACTTACCTGTCTGGCAGATGGTCACTCCCACCTTTGCTTTCCTGAAGAGCTACATCCACCAATGTATCTTCAGCATCCAATATATGTCAGGTTGTGTTGGACTCCTGGCCCCCACTGGGAATTTTTGTTCTAATAAAAAATTGCAAACATACAGCTCTAATATGAACATATTAACATACAGTATATACAAAATAAATACATACATATATACAAAACAAAATATAAGCTTACATCAGCATAGAAAACAAAAAAAGAACAGCGATTTCCCAAAAGAAACATAAAAAAGGAATATACAAACTCATATTACTTTTATTATTAACAACAACTAACATACACATATGTGGTATTGCTGCAATCGCCAGAAGCAGGAGAATTAATTTTGGGTTGTTCTTTCATGGTAGGTTATGGTAGTAGAAAGAAATGTACAGCTAAATTGAAAAAAAAAATGTTTTTTTCTATACTATTTTGGGCCAGTTCTCCCTTGGTAATTGACCTGGCTGCACAAAGTAGTTGTGATGATATGTACAGTTTTTTCTAACACATGTCAAAGTTGCAAAATTTTGCTTAAGCATTAACATTTGTTTTACCCTTAGGTTAAAAACCTGGAGTGTTTGCAATCTGTAAAGAACCCATTAATTCCTGTTCTATCAAGAAATTCCTGTTCTCTTAAAATACTATGGCATGTTCTGAAGCAAGCCATTAAAAGAACCACATCGCAAAATAATAAAACTAGCTGCAAAAGTATAGTATATTGGAACTAACCAAACTAGATTTACGCTATTGAGTTACAATGCCCAGAAAATTACCACATAATTTACAAGTGCCTTTACAAGCACTTTAATATTATTATACAAGAATTATGTTGTGCTAACATTTTGTGCTGAGCTTTACAATGCAAAGGGACACATACAATTCAACACAAGAGGGTTAGGAGGGCCCTGCTCCGAAGAGCTCACAATCACTTTAATGAATAAGTTCACCTTTTATAATATGTAACACCCATATTCACGTTACAAAAGGACTGCCCCGCATCCCCTGTTTTGGCAGCCAGCAGGGGACCTTCCCCCCCCCCATTTGATGTCACAAATTTTAAAAAACTTGGTCGTGTCGTGTTCAGTACTTTGTGAAATTATTTGTGAAAGTATTATGTTTGGGACTACAAGTCCCGACAGCCTTTTGCAGCTGTCGGCTTGTAGTTCTCAATGAGCTACCACAGCGCTGCAGAGCAAAAAAATGTGCACTGATTACTTTTTGTTACTTATCCTTTAAGTCCGAGTAAAAATGGTGGATAACAGCTTTGATTAAAGTGATAAAACCTCTGTTTTAATCATCTTCAGCAGCTGATTTAACCACTTAAACCAGCCATAGATGGTTAGAATCTCAGTCGGTTCATCAACTGACTTGGGTAATATCAGCGTGTTGGATTTTTACATGCGAAAATATATATATATATATATATATATATATAATATACACAATTATAGCAACAATTATTGAGTTCTCTTCTCCCTGCACCCCGGGAGAACATGATAGCTCCACGGGAGGGATTCCACCATCAACACTGACTGTGTTGATGGGGTAATTGAGCAATTTTCTTTCCTGCAATCCGTGGCTGCAGGAAATAAAATGGCCTCATCCGTGGCCTGCTTTACTGAGTATGCAGATTTTTCTTTTAATCTTTGCCCACATTCCAGTTTAAAGGATAAGTCCACCTTTGGGAACATGTTACATGTTCCACCCATTTTCAGGTTCTTCATGTAACATGTTCCCATAGCTGCAGCCGCCGCCCTCCCTCTGACAGTACTGGGATTCTTCTTCCCATACTATCTGTCAAATTTGATACCAGCGTGGAAGTGCTCTGCCCCCACGACCACATCATTAATTCAAGGACTTCCATGAATTAATGACCTACAAGACTCGACAGCCTTAGAGGCTGTGGGCTTGTAGTTTTCAATGAACTGTGGAGGGCCATGGTAGTTCAATGAGGCTTCCTGTCATAATATCTGCTTGCTTGTACATCCCGTATGGCTGATATTCTGACAGGTCTGCAGGAGACCTGCATGGCATCTACTGATCGCTGGTGCAATGCTTTCCAGGCTCCTCTGGAGAAAAATAATAAATGCACATTTTGTACCTGCAAAAAAAATGCATTTATTTTTTTTTTGTCTAAAAAGGTGAACTTATCCTTTAACTTGGTGTCATGACAGCTGCCCTAGGTTTCCTGTCTCAGGGGGGCTCCTTTCTCTTTCAGTTTTCTACGGAGCCACCCTTGCATGTATTATCATTATTATACAGGATTTATACAGTGCCAACAGTTTGCGCAGCGCTTTACCATATAAGGGAGACAGTACAATTACATTTCAGTACAGAAGGAATACGTAGGAATTAGAATTGTCTCCCTACACTGTGTGCATCAATAGAAACACATAGCCCCATATCCTGGAATGCAAGGTGCTCCCCTGTTCCTTCTTCCCTGTGGGCTGGCTGGAGCATACACTGTCCACTGTTAATGCTTTCCTATGAAGGCCGGAAGTTCTGGGAAGCAGCTCTGAGAGATCAGGAGCCAGCAGCAAATTAAAGTTGTAAACTGCAAGTCCTGGGGTAAGAATTTTACCAAATATTTTACTGGGGAATGTTTATTTGATTGTGCTCAATGTGTTACACTAAGGGTTTAATCCTACCTGTTGGGTCTTTGTTTGCTTCAGATGGGTTTTGCATCTCCTTACAAGTCCATAGGGATGCAAAACCAGCTTAAAGCGGCCAATGGGTTCTGAATGATCCCAGAAAAGTCTCAAACTGATATAATGGACCCAAATCTGTGTAATCTCAGAGCCTACCTAAACAACCCATTCCGTTTGTAACCAATCAGGCAGGCCCTCATACTATAAAGCTGTTACTAGAGAGACACATCCACCTTGCACTGGGTGTGGTCAGCTCAGGTCTAGGTTCTCACCTGTTCATGTAGAATCAAGCAGTCCCCTGCACTCTATAAGCCTTTGTCTGGTACAGTCTAGGAACCAGTGCCATCAGTCCTACAGTGCAAGTGTGTGATGACTTCCCTGTAATGAAAGCCCAACTTTCACATCATTGAAGACCACCTGTCCTGTCTAATCCCCACTCCTCTACAGCAGCAGGAGAGTAGGGGTTAATGACAGCTGACTGGCCTGCCCTGTATAGCTGAGGCTGAATAAAGAGCTCTGGGAAGGCCGGGGTTAAGGGTCAGAAGGGGGTGTCTAACCTTAGAAATGTCCTAGATCTCCCAAAACAAGAGCCACTCCCGGCTGCACACAACAACTCCAGCTGCCTCTCATCGGACTGTTTTCGTCAGTGCACAAAGTGAGGGCGGAAATACGTCAGAGAACACAAAACTGAACTGGCATAGCCTCCCGTTCCACTAATAGGAAGCGAAGTAGAAGCCATCATTGTTGTGGGCACAGCTTCTAGTCAAAGTGACTTTATTCATAACTAACATTGCTGGGGTGAATAGTGATATATCTCTGATTAAACAACGGCTCTGATATGTCTATGGGACTCTATTTATTTGGTTTAGGTGTGTCTGCCGGCGTGTCCTTGTTTCGTCGTCATGCCATTATACCAAGCAGGAAGAGGGAACATTGCAAGTCCCGGGGGCTGAGGGGGAATGAATGTGGCGGAAGCGCGTCATTGACGGGCGGAAGCGTCTGAGCTGGACTGGGTGGCTCCCGATTTTTGGCCTGGGGGAAGTTTATCGGGGTTGATGGTAAGTATAGAGCCTTTTATTGATGTATTTCTGGTGACAGGGGTGGCTTGTTGGGAGGACAGCCGGCGTGTTTCCCTGGAGCGGGGGTCACCAGGTAAACCTCCTGTAAGTCATGGGAGGTGCTGGAGCAGCTGAGATATACAGCCCATAGTCATGAGCAGCCTGATGGTACATAGTGGTCCAATGGTGCTTGCGTGCACTGATATCCTGCTGGGCAGCTATTGTAAATACAGGGAAAGGACTGGAAGAGAAGAAGCAATCACCAATGACATATCCTTCCAGCATTTCAGGGAAGTACCAAGAAGATCCACTTTATACTGGCCATACATTAGACAGTGTCCATACAACCTTCCATAGATTTCCCAGAACACCTAAACAATCCATCCCATTTGTATCCAATCATGCAGGCCCAAGGACTACGTAGTCATGGTAGATTGTACAGTGCATGGCACCCCTACTCCTTCCTTTCCCTAAGCCAAATCTCCATTAACCCCTTGCCTACAGAGCACTTGTACCCCCTTCCTGCCCAGGCCAATTTTCAGCTTTCAGTGCTGTCGCACTTTGAATGACAATTGCACGTTCATGCAACACTGTACCCATATGACATTGTTATAATTTTTTTCACATAAATAGAGCTTTCTTTTGGTGGTATTTCATTGCCCCTGGGTGTTTTTGCGCTATAAACAAAAAGGAGCAAAAAAATTTTTAAAAAAAAGTTTTTCTTTGTTTCTGTTATAAAATTTTGTAAACAGGTAATTTTTCTCCTTCACTGATGTGTGTTGATGAGGCGGCACTGATGATGTTGCACTGATGGGCGGCACTGACTGATGGCACTGTTGGGCACTGGTAGGTGGCACTGCTGGGCACTTGTGGGTGGCACTGATTAGCCGTGTCGATCCGTCCTCTGACAATTGCCAGTTATCGGCAGTACTTTCCTCACGGTGTGACAGCATGAGGAAAGTGCAGCCGATAACTGGCAACTGCATTTTTGATCTGCTGTGGCATTGGACACAGCTGATCACGTGGTAAAAGGCCGCTGTGATTGGCCTTTTACCACATCATGCCCTCCCAGAACTGGACAACTGCCAGGAGCGCGGTTGGCAAGGGGTTAAAGAGTTAACCGCTTGTTTGCCACCCTATAGTATAAGTACTGCAGCTGGGCTGTGCAAAACCATGTGTATATATATATGTGATTTTGTATTTCCGAGTAGGGGGCGTGCATGTGACACCCTAGCTGCGCTGCTGGGTCCCAGCCAGAGATTCCCTGCCAGCACCCGGCAATCGTCGGGCAACGTTGACATGGGACATCATGACATCATGCTTTTGCCGGCATGGACATGCTGCTTTGTATTTCTTGGCACAGCAGAGAAATACATAGCAGCATGTTTCTCTAGTAAAGCACACACAGTACATCATGTAAAACCGCACACAGTTAACCCTTTGATCGCCCCTTCCTTCCCAGTGTCATTAGTACAGTGTCAGTGCTTTTTATTAGCACTGATCACTATATTAGTGTCAATGGGATGTCAGTGGCAGTTAGTCAATTCCCACCCAGTGTCCGAATGTCCGCCGCAGTCCCACTATAAGTCGCTGATCGCCACCATTACTAGTATATGTATGCGAGTGTGTATGTATAATATATATAATTCCAGTATATATACTGCCATTTGTAGACGCTATAACTTTCATGTAAACCATTTAATATACACTTATTTGGGATTGTTTTAGCAAAGACATGTAGCAGAATACATTTTGGCCTAAATTTATGAAGAAATTAGATTTTTTTAATTATTTTACTGGATATGCTTTATAGCAAAAAGTCAAAAATATATATATTTTTTTTTTGTTTGTAGCGCAAAACATAAAAAACCACAGAGGTGATCAAATGCCACCAAAAGAAAGCTCTATTAGCAGGAAAAATTTTGTTTATGTACAGCGTTGCATGACCGCACAATTGTCAGCTAAAGTAATGCAGTGCTGTATCGCAAAAAATGGCCTGGTCATGAAGGGGGGTAAATCCTCTGGAGGGCAAGTGGTAAATTACCAAAAAACTGTCTATGCAGATAAGGGACATCTGAAGATAAAAACCAACTGTGCAACTTTGACCATAGTTGCTATAGGTGTAGACCATTTGCATACCTTATGAAGCCTGACTGAAAAACTCACAAAAATGGCATCATCCCATCCTGCCTTGTTGCTAGGATGTTGCTAAGACACTCCCAGACAATTAAACCCCCCTCACATGCTCTCTCTCTCCCCCTTGTCCCAGTAGCTGTGAGTTCAGCAATACTGTGACAGAGGAGATAGTGGACAATACGGGTGGGGGTTTGAAAACTTGCTCCTGTGATAATGGGGTTGAGCAGTAACAGCTGGGAGTGTCTTAGCAACGTCCTAGCAACAAGGCAGGATGGGATGATGACATTTCTGGGAGCTTTTCAGCTAGGCTTGGGGAGTAACATAAATGATCTACACCTAATAGTAAGGGCATTATCCAACTTTAGTCAAAACGGATCCGTTTGTTTTTATCTGCAGGTAAACTAAACCTTTAAAGTGTAAGTTAACTTTTCACCCTTAATTTGGGTGTAACGTGCTCCAGACCTAACCCCCCCCCCCAATCCCCTCCATTGGAGCCTTTAATATCGCTTTACCTTACCTAACCACCTCAAGATATCATTTGTATAACTTTAAGATCAAAATATCTATTGAACTTGAAATTTAGTACTGACAAAGTCGACGTTGCCAAGAGGGGGCCATCTTACTGTTCAAAATATAAATGCACCCCAGCAGTTCAAAAATGTTCCTCCATTATGTGCACTGGTATAAAGGTAATTAAAACCACTTTCTAGTTCATTACAGACTCTTGACTATTCTAAATGCCATATAAAACATTAGCATTCACTTTTCATATACATGAATTGTGTCCCTTTTGCTTGCAGGAAGAAATGTCAGGAGAGAGTGTGGTGAGTACTGTGGTACCAGCAGCTACAACCAGGACCACCTCATTTAAATGTGCCAGCACAAGTTCAAAGTATGTGAAGCTGAATGTAGGTGGTGCACTCTACTACACCACTATGCAGACACTCACCAAGCAAGACACGATGCTGAAAGCGATGTTCAGTGGGAGAATGGAAGTATTAACAGACAGTGAAGGTATAAAAGCACAAATCACATTTGCCTTGCTGTTGTTGTCAATGTTTTCCATAGTGCTGTGTGAATGAATTGTTGTGATACAGGTATTTTGTAATGAACAGAAAACTGTTTTTTTCATTTTTCAAACATTCTGAAAAAAAACAAAAAAAAAACACAAAGTTTGTTCAGATGTTATTCATAGACACTGGCGTTCTAACTGTCATTTTCCAGTGCTGACTTCAATCTTATATATTGTTTTTTTCATTGCATATACAGATCTTAGGCTCTATTTACACCTGAGCAGTTTGTATCTTAAAGCTCCAAAACGCTAAACATCCAAAATCCCAGGTATTACAATGGTGACTGTTAGTGCACAGGCTCCTGTAGCTTGATGTCTGAAGCTCCAAAAGTTATATGAGCTATTTTGAGGCAGATGTGGGCATTTGGCCCTATAGATTTCAATGGGAATGCCTGAAAAAGCTTAAATGAAGTGTTTTTTCAGGTGTATTTCAGGCATTTTCGAGCCTGTAAGAACTGGTCTTTCATGTTCCATGTTTTCCATTTGGCTTAAATAAAAATATCTAAAGCAGTGGAGCACAGTCTGCACTCTATTGGCTTCAGTAGATGGCAGGGGAGATATCAGGGGTCTAAAAGACCCCTGATATCTCATTAAAGAGAACCTGTCACAGTGTATATCACATAGAGGACTTTGTCCCCTATGTGATACAAATATTTTTAGTGAAAACAGGCTCAATTCACAAAATGATTATTATTAGACAGGATTTATATAGTGCCAACAGTTTGCTCAGTGCTTTACAATATAAAGGGAGATAATACAGCAATGATACAGTTCAATACAAGAGGGTTAGGAGGGCCCTGCTCCTTGGAGCTTACAATCTAAGAGGAATGGAATCTACCACTTTTGGGTCAGTGGTAAAATAGCTTATAACGTTTTTCAAAAACTTTTTTGCAAATCACTAATTAAAGCTAAAATACTGCATACACTATTTCTTGAAGTGATGATGTAGTTTAGTAGTGAAAACTTTTTTAGTATTATAACATCCGCACCCACCTTCGTCCTTAACAACCACTGAATAGCTGGCTAAGGAGTCCGCGCCCACCACGTCCTTAACAACCATGAGTCATCTGCCATCAGCGGGATTCCTCGCTGACAGCAGAATGTAAACTAAAGAAAAGTCAGCATTAAAAAAAAAACAAAAAAAAAAAAACGGCATGGGGTCCCCTCAATCCATACTGTCCTCTTCTCCCTTCCTATCTACCCAGCCAATGGGCAAGCGGGGCCCCAGATACATAGTGTGGGGGGGTTGTACTTTACAGGGGTGTGTGGCGGGCGGCAGCGTAGCTGTCCGAATGCTTCCACTTGACAAGTAAACCCTGCTGCTTACTTGCAACAGGGCTAAATGTACAAAATAACTACCATCCCGGCGCCCAGAACTGCATGTCCCGGGCGTCAGGCGATATAAATTGCGCATCCCTCCATGATCTAGATCAGGGGTGGGCAAACTTTTTGACTTGAGGGCCGCAATGGGTTCATATATTGGACCCGGGGGCCGGACCAAGAGTAGATGAATGATGTGTATGTGTCATCCATAGTAAGTATAGTAATATTCCCCCATAGTAAGCATAGTAATTCATCCCCCATATAGTAATTCATCCCCCCTATAGTAATTCATCCCCCCTATAGTAATTCATCCCCCCTATAGTAATTCATCCCCCCTATAGTAATTCATCCCCCATATAGTAATTCATCCCCCATAGTAATTCATCCTCCATATAGTAATTCATTCCCCATAGTAATTCATTCCCCATATAGTAATTCATCCCCCATATAGTAATTCATCCCCCATATAGTAATTCACCCCCCATATAGTAATTCACCCCCCATATAGTAATTCACCCCCCATAGAGTAATTCATCCCCCATAGAGTAATTCATCCCCCATATTAATTCATCCCCCATATTAAGTCCCCAAGTCCCCCCTGTGTCAATTCACTTACCTTTGCTCCGCGCGTTCCTCTCGCCGTGTTCCCGCGCCGTTCCGGTCTTCAGGGCGGATTGTGAGAGGAGCCTAGCTCCCCTCACGTTCGTCACGCTTCCCCGCCTACACACATCCTGACAGCCATCCTGACAGTATCACGCTCTGCGGGCCGGATTAAAAGGTCCGCCAGGCCGTAGTTTGCCCATTGCTGATCTAGATCCTACGACAAGTAAGAGCCCTGTCTGCAAGATGCTTAATCCAAGTTTTCCATTTGCGTTCCAGAGTTGTTGCAACTAATGACTGTGCAGAAGTGTAATTTGTTTCAGTGCTGTCATACCTTTTTGGTATTACTTTGAATAAGCTGTTTACTTGAATGGGGACAACGTGCTTTAAAGCGGTTCTAAACTCAAAAGGTTTTTTACCCTAATGCATTCCCTGCAGTAAGGTAAAAAAACCCTTTGACTTGAAGTTTCTGCCCTTCCCCAAATACTTGAATCCTCTCTTGATCTAACACTGTGCCCATCTGCAACAGCACTGGTCTCTCTCGCTGCTTTCACAGGACAGACCAAGAACAATGGGAGCCATTGGTTCCTGCTGCTGTCAGTCAAATCTAGTGAGGAGGGAGTGGGAGGCATGACACATGACTTGCTATGGGGGCACACTCAAGAGGGGAGGAGTCGATAGTGCTAGCAGGGAACCCCAAAAGAGGGGATAAGGGGCCACTCTGTGCAATATCGTTGCACAGAGCAGGTAAGTATAACCTTTTTTTAGTTTAGGGGCAAAAAGTGAACATTTAGTAGCACTTTAAGGCTGGTAAGGCAGTGGGTAGGGGACAGCTATGTGGTGTCATACTACAGACATGTTTGTGGTGCCCAAGCATTTCCACTCCTATTATAAAAAGTCATACCTTTTGAATACTTGTATATACTATTTGTAATGATGTTATAAGGGAATTGAAAAGCCAATGTTTATTTATTTCCATTTTTGTAATTGGAGGAGCTGAACAACATATTTGTTGTGTTTTTTGCAGGTTGGATTCTAATTGATCGGTGTGGCAAACATTTTGGGACCATATTAAACTATCTGCGTGATGGAGCTGTTCCTCTTCCAGAGAGTCGGAGAGAGATTGAGGAACTCTTGGCAGAAGCAAAGTACTACTTGGTGCAGGGACTGGTAGATGAATGTCAAGCATCTCTCCAGGTAGAGTGTGTGCAGAGATCTCAGCACTGAGTAGCAAGAAGCAAAACTTAAGATTAAGACTTTTCACTTGAATTTTCATTGAAAATTCTATTCCTCTCTAGCCAGCTTAACTGAAATTGCATTCATAGTCAAGTTTTAAAATGTTATGGTTTATGGGAAGGGTGTTTCCTTTGTGAAGTTACTCAAAATAGACTTTCGTGTTGTGAGTTCTGTCTGTGTGCTGGCCTTATTCCACAAATCCTGGATTCCCTGCATGCTTTGCAGCTTCTCCTGTGCTGTTTGCATTCAGTTTTTTAAGAATTCGGTATCCCATGGTACCTTGCTGCCTGCAAACAGTGATTCCTATGCTGATTCTGCCTCTTGAAACTCCTCTCAGCACCTAAGTAGTTGAGAAAGCAGGCTCTTTGAAATGTGTACCACAGAAGTGTCTGCTCACAGGGCATAATGAATACGTGTTGCAGAATTCAAAGAAACGTGTGGGCATCTTCACAAAGTATGTTTTAAAAACCTTAAGATCCTTCAAATTAATAGGAGTAGGCTATGGATAATTGAAATACAATGTGGAAATGAATATATAATTTAAAATTTTGGAATTTTTTCCCAAATGGAAAACTTCATTTTGGGCTGTGGTCTCTAAAGTGAACTATGCAGAGTAAAAATCAGTAGTAATTGTAAAATGTTGGAGGGCAGTCTATCTATTGCATAATATGTTCTGATCTTGGGTCAATATTAGGACTGTGTAATGGTGCATGTGCAGTTTATTTATGTGTGGCATGTAGTATCTTCAAGTCTAAAGCGTTCGTTAGCCTACACATTTTAACACTGATATCAGGGGGCTTTAATTTTAAATTCACCTGGGCCCTGTTATACCTGTGGGAGAAAAGCAGAAATGCCTGCATGCAAAAACACTAAAATCTTGTGAAGGATGAATTATATTCTTTTATAACTCACTGTGTTTTTATTTCAGCAGAATAAAGATGTGTATGAACCTTTTTGCAAAGTTCCTGTAATCACATCTTCAAAAGAGGAGCAGAAGCTTATTGCCACATCCAATAAGGTAAGAAAAAAATGAGTATACTGTCACATGAGAGTAAAATAAAAAAGGAAACCAGAGAATACATTTCTGTTCTCAATGTACAGCACGTTTAGTTGTACATTTGTAACAATACTGTTGCTACGTTTTTGTTGATGTAATATATAGCAAGTTCAGTATGCTTATGTATGGTCAGTGGCTGTTTTGAAAGGAACAGCCTCTATTTGGTTCATATTATCAACCTTATATTCATATACCTCTTGTTAGACATGCGTGAGCCAATGAGGAGAGAGTCCCGGGACAGCTGAGGCTCTCGTGCACATCGCTGGATCGAGTTGGGACTCAGGTAAGTATAAGGGTGGCTGTGTGGGGAGCTGCACCTAGGTTTATTTTACTCTTCTTCATGCATAATGATGACATATATTTCATATTAATAAAATGCTACAGTGAACAAGCAGCTGAACATTCAAGGAAACCACATAGAACCTTGTGAGAATAGCATAAAATATAAAATGCAGCGCTAATAGTCAAATGAAAAGTACCAGTAAAAATAATAAATGATCAATAATTGCAAGCAAAATAAAGTCCTGTGATGGTGCTCCCTGCGTTCCCAGTGCATATGGTATAAATGCGCACTAACCAGAGGCGTATTAGAAATACACGGTGTGTAAATATCCCGAAGATCCTCCCTCTCTCTAGTCAGAATATGGACTGGAATTGTTTTTGAACAATTGGGTGGTAATCATTTAGACATCTCACTGCTGATTTTCTGTGTACTGGAACACTAATAGTGGATTTAAAACAGCTTTCAACTTTCAGAGCCCTGCTGTGATCCACCTATCAGCTCCAGAGAGGGGAACGACCTGTAACCCAGGTTTCCTTACCCACATATCCCTTAAAGGGGATCTCTGACACCCCGGATCCATCTTCACCACATGAGGGCGCTTCATCTTTACTATCTCCAGTTCCAGTCCATATTCTGACCAGAGAGAGGGGGATATTTACACACCGCGTATTTCTAATACGCCTCAGGTTAGTGCACATTTATACCATATGCACTGGGAACGCAGGGAGCACCATCACAGGACTTTATTTTGCTTGCAATTATTGATCATTTATTATTTTTACTGGTACTTTTCATTTGACTATTAACGCTGCATTTTATATTTTATGATATATTTCATATTGCAATTCAAAAAAGGAGATTTTAAACTCCCACTATTGGTAAACCATATCGCCACCAATTATGTGGGAGCAACAGGGTATTTAATATCTCCACATTTAAAGTTACCCTTAAAGGAGGGCCAACTAATATTGCTTCTGCTCCCACTGCAGAACCAACTAGGGGGCATAAAACTGCCTAAGAACGGAGACCACTTTGACACAGTCCTAATACCTCTGAATAAAATGTTGCAATACACAATGTCATTGAATAGCACTGATAAATATTTTATTATAATAGATTTTACCTTGACCTGTAGTCTAGGCCAGGGCTATTGAAATAAAATATACAGAGGTCAGATCAGTAAAATTTTCTTCCAGCAGAGGTCTGAATCGCATGTTTGTGTGAAGACTCAGATCCTTTCCATCACAGCCCCCCTTATATCTCAAGAAGATATCACAGTCCTATTCTTACAGTAGTGTCCTCAGTCCATGGCACACCACAGACTGCACTTCACAGTGGAATGAAGTGGAGGGAAGCCAGCAGTCCTATGAGTGTGTGGGTGGGGACCAGGGCAGCAGAAGGAAGGAGAATCTAGACGGGGAGAAACAGGGGCAACATTTACTGGATCAACAGCCTGTAGTTCACTCATGCAGCAGCTGAAAGACAGCGGGAGGGAGAGGAGAATCTGTCTTTCAGCTGCTGCGGGGGGAACTACATGGGATCGGTTTCAGTAAATGCCGTCCCTCTTGTCCAGGTTCCCCTTCTGCTTGTCATTGGTTCAGCATACAAGTTGTTCCTTTTGCAACACCACTCTGCATATGTGGAAGAAGCAGTCTGGGGATCAGCAGGGGACACAATCTACCCATCACCTGCCTGCGATCGACTTTAAAGTATATCTTTATTAAAGGCATAGTGCAGGGAATTTTAAAACCTCTGGAAATGTTTTTTTTTTTTCTCCCCTCTATCTGTCTCATTGTAGAAATTTCCATTAAATTCTTGTCACAGAGAAACAGGAAGTGAGAGAAAATCTATACAATTATTATCCTTCTGTATTCACAACATGTAGTAGTAGAATTTGTTCAGCAGCCAAATACTTTGTCAGACTTGGAAGATACACCTATGTTGGCATAGGTGGATTTATTAAAGGGTAAGGCTGCATTGATTAAGGCTTTCCAAGCTTGTACTGTAGGTGCCAGAATAATGAGTTTTTAGGCATTCACAAATAGTAAGTTAAACAGTGTCCTAATTGCTATGGTGGGTGCTAAATTATCAACTAATCCTAACAGGCAAACTTAAGTAATTAAAGAGTCTTCTGGGAGTTTCTTCTGATCTGTAGAGCTGCATCTGCTCCCTGCCTACCCTTTTATGTGAGATTTCCTTTAGGAAGTGTGGAAGAATGCCAATCATTGCTAGAACAAACAGAAAACAATTGTCCTCAGTGTCCTGTTCATGCTGCAGTGAGCTGTAATAAAATGTAGACATGCTGCATTTTAATATTTTTACTGAAAAACAAAATAAAGGCTGTATGTTTAACCCCTTCACGCCTAAGGGTAAAACAGATCTAAATGTCTAAGAACAATTTTGCAACAATGACATGTGTTAGTAAAACCGTACATATCATCACAACTACTTTGTACATCCAGGTGAATTATACCTTTGTTTTTTTCAGAACAAATTGAGCTTTCATTTGGTGGTAAATTGTAATGGATCTCTCCTGATTTTTTTTTTTTTATCAAAGGAAAACTGGGCCAAAATAGTAAAAAAAAAACTTTTTTTTTTTTTAAATTTAGCTGTGTGTTTCTTGTTACTACCATAACCTACCACCAAAGAGCAACCCAAAATAACATTTCCAGCTCTTGATGATCGCAGTGATACTATACAGTGGGGCAAAAAAGTATTTAGTCAGCCACCAAGTTCTCCCACTTAAAAAGATGAGAGAGGCCTGTAATTGGCATCATAGGTAGACCTCAACTATGAGAGACAAAATGAGGGGAAACAAATCCAGACAATCACATTGGCTGATTTGGAAAGAATTTATTTGCAAATTATGGTGGAAAATAAGTATTTGGTCAATATCAAAAGTTCATCTCAATACTTTGTTATATATCCTTTGTTGGCAATGACAGAGGTCAAACATTTCCTGTAATTCTTCACAAGGTTGGCACACACTGTTGCTGGTATGTTGGCCCATTCCTCCATGCAGATCTCCTCTAGAGCAGTGATGTTTTGGGGCTGTCGCTGGGCAACACAGACTTTCAACTCCCTCCAAAGGTTTTCTATGGGGTTGAGATCTGTAGACTGGCTAGGCCACTCCAGGACCTTGAAATGCTTCTTACGAAGCCACTCCTTCGTTGCCCGGGCGGTATGTTTGGGATTATTGTCATGTTGGAAGACCCAGCTACGTTTCATCTTCAATGCCCTTGCTGATGGAAGTTGGTTTGCACTCAAAATCTCACGATACATGGCCCCATTCATTCTGTCCTGTACATGGATCAGTCGTCCTGGTCCCTTTGCGGAGAAACAGCCCCAAAGCATGATGTTGCCACCTCCATGCTTCACAGTAGGTATGGTGTTCTTTGGATGCAACTCAGCATTCTCTCTCCTCCAAACATGACGAGTTGTGTTTCTACCAAACAGTTCTATTTTGGTTTCATCTGACCATATGACATTCTCCCAATCCTCTTCTGGATCATCCAAATGCTCTCTAGCAAACTTCAGACGGGCCCGGACATGTACTGGCTTAAGCAGGGGGACACGTCTGGCACTGCAGGATCTGAGTCCCTGGCGGCGTAGTGTGTTACTGATGGTAGCCTTTGTTACGTTGGTCCCAGCTCTCTGCAGGTCATTCACTAGGTCCCCCCGTGTGGTCCTGGGATTTTTGCTCACCGTTCTTGTGATCATTTTTACCCCACGGGGTGAGATCTTGCGTGGAACCCCAGATCGAGGGAGATTATCAGTGGTCTTGTATGTCTTCCATTTTCTAATTATTGCTCCCACAGTTGATTTGTTCACACCAAGCTGCTTACCTATTGCAGATTCAGTCTTCCCAGCCTGGTGCAGGTCTACAATTTTGTTTCTGGTGTCCTTCGACAGCTCTTTGGTCTTCACCATAGTGGAGTTTGGAGTGTGACTGTTTGAACTTGTTAACAGTATAAAAGACACCTGTCCACAACCTCAAACAGGTGCCATTGATACAGGTAATGAGTGCAGGACAGAGGAGCCTCTTAAAGAAGAAGGTACAGGTCTGTGAGAGCCAGAAATCTTGCATGTTTGTAGGTGACCAAATACTTATTTTCCACCATAATTTGCAAATAAATTCTTTCCAAATCAGCCAATGTGATTGTCTGGATTTTTTTTCTCATTTTGTCTCTCATAGTTGAGGTCTACCTATGATGCCAATTACAGGCCTCTCTCATCTTTTTAAGTGGGAGAACTTGCACAATTGGTGGCTGACTAAATACTTTTTTGCCCCACTGTATCTATGTGCGTTATTTGTTGTTTGTACCCATGGTACAGCCCTGAAACAATAGTGCACATTTAGTTTTTTGTTTTTTATCTAAAATACATGGACACCAAATTTTTTTAAATCCTGACCTTGACCTTTGACCATGACCTCGACCCAAACACTTACCCTGGCACTGAACTAGATCAGACCTTGATCTAGGTATTTTTTCTTTATTTTTTTCTTTTATTTTTTAATATTTATTTTTAACTTTTTGTTAAAAATAAAACCTTTTTTCCCCCCTCTATGCTAGGAGTTAGACAGATACAATGTATCTCTCTCCTCCATTCATAGAGAGAGAGAAAAACAAGGGGGCCAGGCTGTACAGTGACTGAAGCCAATCAGATGCTATTACAGCGATCATGTGACCTGGAATTGTCCCGATCGTTAGAACAGGACAAGGGGCTCTCTGGGAGCACGCTGTGCAGCTTCCTCCCAGCACAAAGACAGGTACGCAAATATGTGGCCCCACGGAAAAAAAACTCAGTTCTGTGAGGCCGCATATTTGTGTTACTACTGCGTCAAGGGGTTAAAGGCCCCTTTCACAAGGGTGTCATCCGTTCAGTCACATTTTTGCTAAGAAAACACAGATTCAGTTTTCATCAGTGTATATATTCCATTTACATTCTGTTTTTTTTTATGTTTTTATCAGTTTGCCCATCAGTTTGCAACAGACAGATGAATACTGAACAAACAGAACGCCCATGTGATAGGGGCCTTAGAATATCGGTGGGTGATCATAAAAAGTGAAATAAATGTAGGCAGCTCACCTTGGCAAGTGTCCAAGAAAGCACCAATTGGTGTACTGCCTGATAAGTTTAAATGGCAAGAATCCACAGCCGAAGAGGTCTTCAACAACACACCCCAAGGTTGGGTGTATCATGATCAACAACAATGCTTTAGGTTCGATCACAATAATGTTAGATAAATGCAAGTCCAAAGTAAAACTCAACTTTTTTTTCTCAGATCATACATTGCTCCCTTTTCCCTTATTCCTAAATAAGATTGTTCAATAAGTTTGCATAACATTTGAATTTGTTTCATAATAATTTTAGGGTTGTAAAATAATTAAAAGATAAAGCCAGTAACTGTTTTTTGTTTTACTTCCCACAGCCAGCAGTCAAGTTGCTGTACAACAGAAGCAATAACAAGTATTCGTATACCAGGTATGGTTGGTCACCTCACAGTATGGGTTCTTAAAAACGGTTTAAAATAAGGGTAATCTTTAATATACTAATGGTTATAACCTTCTGACTGTTCTGGGCATCAGGGTCATCTCAACAAAATGAGGGGCCTAACATGAGTAAAAAGAGGTTCAAGCTGCCTATTGCATTGATGGCGGTAATTGTATAATGCCAGCATTTGATTAAGTTTACAGTAACACCAGTCTGTCAGAGAATGCATGCTTCATTAGGATGGCTGCCAAAATATGGGATCTTTGATAAGGTGTTCGGTCTTCCTGTGAATGTTACATAATAGGTTTCCTTTATACACTTCACTATGACTATTAATGATTACTTAATCTTATTCTTAGTCATTTTTCAACTGTGTGTGACAAATAAGATATGTATGTGTCAGGGCTTTGCCTGGCATTGTGGCCTTTGGCCCAGGCACTTACAACTACGCTGCTGTTTGTTCAAAATTGTCAGTCTACAGAAAAGAAATTGTTCCATTATGACTGATACTGCTTTGTTTTATGGGATGAAAGTATGAAGCTGACCATACACTTTCTGCTGTCCAATTTCCATTTGTTTTACCAATACTAGTACTCAGGGGACAAAGCTGACCAACTAATTCAGTTAGTATCAAATCAGTTGGGAGGCATGGCCACAGTTTTATAAAGTCCTATTTCCAAAAATGTGTTTTAAGGCATCTCTGTTAAATTTCTATATCAACCAGCTCTCTGCTGTAGATTTTCTAACTAATTATCATCAAACCAATTATTTGAATTTTTTTTTTCCTTCAGTATGATTAATCCTGAATTATGTATTTTTTCAGCAATTCCGATGACAACATGCTGAAGAACATTGAGCTGTTTGATAAGTTGTCTTTACGATTTAATGGGAGAGTTTTATTTATCAAAGATGTAATTGGTGATGAAATCTGCTGCTGGTCATTCTATGGTCAAGGTCGAAAAATCGCAGAGGTCTGCTGCACATCCATTGTATATGCTACAGAGAAGAAGCAAACCAAGGTATAGTGGCTAAATAATTTTTCATTCAAAAGTTAAAAAAAGACACTACATAGTTGAGGCAGGATGAACAATATCAGAGAAATACATTTCTGTGGACAGAGTTACAAGTTCAATCAAATCTAAGAGAACAAGACATGTAGAATCAATAGATGTTATCAGCGCAAATTTATTTTTAAGTTGTATGTCAGTAGGCAGTATAGGCAATAATTGTGGCATTTTTTTGTGTGCCTCTCCAGGATGAATAAAGTACCAAATAGGAGTTCAGACAAACCACTTACAGCACTTCTTTTAACCACTTGCAAACCGCCCACCCTACTTTTAATACGGGCGGGCAGCGGGTACAGGCAAAGCAACGTACCCCTCATTTTGCTTGCTGCTTGCCCACCTGCATGATCATAACGTCAACAAAGCTTTTATAAAACATTGTAATTCATAACCGCTTTGCTTCCATTACTAGTGAGCTGTGACTGGCCCCCAGCTATCACATGGTACCTGGGCCAATCGCAGCACTCTGTACCATGTGTTTAGCTGTAGCCAGTCACAAATCACTAGTATTCCGAGTAGTCATGAATTGAACCCATTCATGACAGTTCAAAGCATTGCTGGTGCGATGATCTTCATTGTACCAGCAATCAAAGTGGGAAAAAAAACACTGATCACCCCTAGAATAATTCAGTGTTACTATGGTAACATTGAAATACTCTGATGAAAGTATTAAAAAGAATAGTCTGTTAAAAAAAACAATTTAAATATTGAATACAAAAATTTTATTTATTTTTTTTTAATTAATTTTCTTTTTTTTACATGCTGTCACTAGTCAGTGTCCTTGATCACCGCCACACCAGTCATATGACACTGTACAGCGCTAGTGATGGAAAGTAAAAGTAAAAAAAAATAAACATTTAAACATTTAATTCCTTCATTTTCCAAAAAATGTGATAAAATTGCAACCTTAAAAAACTCGCCATGCCTCTTACTAAATACCTCTACTTTCCAAAAAGGGGTAACAGTACTGTCCTGACATTTAAATGGCCTCAAGAAATTAGATCACCTGTCAGTACATCAAAACTGATCAATTTTTACATATATATCCCATATTTTGTGGACAGTTTTCCTACAGACTAAATATACACCTATTGGGATTTTTTTTTAAGAAAGACATATAGCAGAATACATTTTGGCCTCAATTTATGAAAAAATTGGATTTTGTTTATTGTATGTATGTTTTATAACAGAAAATAGACTATATCAGGTTTTTTTTTTACATATTTGGTCTGTTTTTGTTTACATACATCAAATACTACCAAACGAAAGTTCTATTTGTGTGAAAAAAAAAATATCAATTTCATTTGGGTACAGCATTGCATAACCATGCAATAGTCTGTTTAACCACTTGCCTACCGGGCACTTATACTCCCTTCCTGCCCAGGCCAATTTTTAGCTTTCAGCGCTGTCGCATTTTGAATAATAATTGCGCGGTCATGCAACATTTCACCCTTATGAAATTTTTATAATTTTTTTCACACAAATAGAACTTTCTTTTGGTGGTATTCAATCGCCGCAAGGTGTTTTATTTTTTTGTGCTGAAAACTGGTCATTTTTCTCCTTCACTGATGTGCGTTGATGAGGCGGCACGGATGGGCGACACTGATGGGCAGCAGTGCTGAACAGCACTGGTGGGTGGCACTGGTGGGTGACAATTTCCGGTCATCAGCAGTACTTTCCTCACGCAGTGACAGCGTGAGGAAAGTGTAGCCGATAACCGGCAACTGCATTTACCGGTGATCTGCTGTGTCATTGGACATGGATGATCACGTGGTAAAAGGGCGCTGTGATTGGCCTTTTACCACATCACGTGATCAGCTGTGTCCGTAGGACACAGCGATCACGGACATCGCTGGGAGGGCGCATTCTGGGAGGACGCCGTATGACTGGCCAACCGCGCTGTAGCCATCATTCGGCTATATCGCAGTTGGCAAGTGGTTAAAGTAGCGTAGTGCCGCATAGCAAAAGATGGCCTGGTCAGGAAGGGGGTCATATTTTCCGGAGGTCAAGTGGTTAAAGAATAAAAAAAAAATCTGATGCTTTTTAAATTTTCTAAAAATGTTTGTGAATGGCTTCCTGTGTAGTGCATTTTAATGTATTGTAGTTTTCAAGGATGCAAATAAGTTATTATGTGGTATTGTTCAGGTGGAGTTTCCAGAGGCAAGGATCTATGAAGAGACTCTTAACATTCTGCTGTATGAAGCACAAGATGGACGGGGACCAGATAATGCTCTGTTGGAGGCCACGGGAGGAGCAGCAGGCCGTTCCCATCACCTAGATGATGATGATGAACGGGATCGCATTGAGAGAGTTAGGCGTATCCACATCAAAAGACCAGATGACAGAGCGCATCTCCATCAGTAGGACTTGTCTTGTCCATGTTCATTGCATTCTTTTCCGTCCACAAGAGATGTCTGCTTTTTTTTTAAACCCAAACCCATGTGGGAAAAGAAGGTCTGAGGTGGTCACCTGCATGGAAGTTTAAGACCAGCCAAAACTGTTACACTTTATGGTGATTTATACAAATCACATTGAAGGGACAATTCATTTTGAATGTTTGCTTGTGTGGGGATTTCCTCAGTTCTAAGTTAGTGCTAGTTACGAAGTTGTAAATCTGCAAATAAAGAGGCAACGTAGGTTATTACAGGTATTGGAATAAAGCGAGAACCTTATTCAAATGGACTTGTTATGTTGTCTTAAAGCATTGCTTGATGTTCATTGGTACAGTACATGTTATCTGTATACTGTATAGCAAACCAATATTGTGCTTAGCTCTGTGGAGGTTTCCCTTATTAGTCAGTTTGTATTCAGCTGTTCTTGCTGCATTACTTTTCAGCTCTGACTTTAACACATGTACAGTACACCGATGCCTTTATTACTTTTAACATTTTGACTTTTAAGTCAACTATGACCCTTTTTGTGGCTCTAGAACTATCATTTTGGGATGTATCCAAATCAACCACAGAAGCGATGCACCTTTAAGTATTTGACTTTCTTTCTATGTCAATATTAAATTTCTGTGTATATTTTCCTTTGTTTTTACGTAGCCTTGGTTCTTTGTGTATTAAATAATTTATATTGCCCCGTGTCTTAATAAACTTAACTACAGACTCTGTTTTAATCTTGAATTAGTTTGCATACTTTGATGCTTTTATATGAATTGGTATTCCTGCAAACAGGAGGGAAAGCTAGTTCCTAAATAATACCTCATATGCAACTTGTGGGGAGACAATGTTTTTGACCAAATTATTCTGTTGAAAAGGGGGTGGAATTCATAAATCTCAGGTGGGGAATATTTATGAAGTATTACACTTCAAATGTGCCAAAAAGCTACCATTGTTCTTTGAAGAGTTCCTTTGAGACTGTTTGTTTTTTTTTTTTTAAATCACTTCCCGCCCAGCCGCTACAGATATGCGGATGAGGAGAAGCAGTGTCAATCCAGGAGGACACATCCTTTGGGTCTGGTTTGGAATTTAAGGGGAACATCACACCAACATTCTTTTAAAAAATGGCGTGGGGTCCCCCCAAAATCCATACCAGACCCTTATCCAAAAATGCAGCCTGGCAGGTCAGGAAAGGGGGGAGAACAAGTTAGGGCCCCCCCCCCCCCCCCCCCAAACAATACCAGGCCACATGCCCTCAACATAAGGGGAAGTGCTTTGGGGCAAGAGGGCTTCTCCCTCCCTTTACCAAAGCACCTTGTCCCATGTTGATGGGGACCAAGGGTCTCTTACCCACAACCCTGGACAGTGGTTGTGAGGGTCTGGGGGGGGGCCCCGGATCCCAGCCTTCCCCCATGTGAATGAATATGGGGTACCATAAAAATTAAGGGATAATTTTTGACAAGTCATTTTATTTAAAAAAAAAAAAAACAATTGCTATGAATGTTTAAATGTTACAAAACATAACAGAATATGTAAGAAGGAAATCAAGAATGCAAAAAATTCAAAATGAACAGCTGATTGCAAAAGAAAGTAGAACAAACCCCCCCAAAAATGTCAAATATATTAATAGTAAAAAGGTCAGGTCTGAACATGTAGGTCCTTTACAAAGTAATCTGAAGTAGGTGACTGAGGACAAAGAGAAAGGAAAATTTATTAAATACCTTCTTCAGCTCTGTGTTTACAAAGGAGCATAACAGACGGCATGGATTTGTGAAAGACAGAATTTGTAAAAAAAATCTGATTTGTTTTTATGAGGAGGTAAACAAAACCTTAAATAAAAGAGTGGCTGTGAATATAATATACTTGGATTTTGCAAAAGCGTTTCACAGTTCCCCACACATGGCTAATGTGTAAGGTAAAGTCTATAGGCTTGAAAAAATCAGTTTGTAAATGGATAGAAAACTGTCTAAAAGATCATTTTAAAGATAGTAGTGGTTAATGATTTCATACTCTACTCTGAATGGTCTAGGGTTGTTCGTTTTGTAGCATTGGGACCCTTGCTTTTTAAAATATTTATAAATGATATAGGGTCTGGGATTAAAAGTACTATTTCAGTATTTACAGATGACACCAAGCTGTGCAGTGAAATAACGTCTTTACAGGATGTCTCCAACCTACAAGCCGACCTCAATACTCTGTTTAATTGGGCGACAACACTATATTGAAAAAAGTATTGGGACACCTGTCTTTACACGCACATGAACTTTAATGGCATCCCAGTCCGTAGTGTTCAATATTGAGTTGGCCCACCCTTTGCAGCTATTATTATTATACAGGATTTATATAGTGCCAACAGTTTGCTCAGCGCTTTACAATATAACGGGAGGCAATACAGCAACAATACAGTTCAATACAAGAGGGAGAGGAGGGCCCTGCTCCTTGGAGCTTACAATCTAGGAGGGAGGGGATAGTGGTACAAAAGGTAGTAACTGTGGGGGATGGACTGGTTGGAAGAGTAGAAGATTCCATTATTAGCTGAGGACAGGATAGGCTTCCCTGAAGAGAGGTTTTCAGAGATCACCTAAAAGTGAGCAGGGTAGGCGATAGTCTGATAAATTGGGGTAGAGAGTTTCAGAGGATGTGGGAAGTTCTGGAGAGGAGCATGGGAGGAGGAGACAAGGGAGCTAGAGAGTAGGAGGTCTTGCGAGGCGTGGAGAGTACGGTTTGGGTGGTATTTGGAGACAAGATCGGTGATGTAATTTGGGGCAGAGTTATAAATAGCTTTATATGTTATTGGTGTTTTGAAGTTTATCCGTTGGGCAATGGGAAGCCAGTGGAGGGATTGGCAGATACAGAACAGTTAGTAAGGTGGATGAGTCTGGCAGCAGCATTCATGAAAGACTGAAGAGGGGATAGCCTGCGATTAGGTAGGCCAATGAGGAGGGAGTTATAATAGTCAAGGCGAGATATAACAAGGGAGTGAATAAGTTGCTTAGTGGTTTCCGAGGTTAAGAACGGGCGTATCTTGGAGATGTTGCGGAGGTGAAGTCTACAAGATTTGGACAGGGATTGGATTTGGGGCTGAAAGGACAGATGGGAGTCTAGGATTACACCTAGTACCCTGGCATGAGGGGAGGGACTGATGGTTGTGTTATTGATCTTAATGGAGAAGTTAGGGGAGGGGGCACGGGCTGGGGGGAATACTAAGAGCTCAGTTTTGGAAAGATTGAGTTTGAGGAAGTAGAGTGACATCCATGCCGATATGTCACTTAGTAGGTTAGTAAAGCGAGAGGAGACTGAAGGGGTGAGGTGAGGGGTAGAAAAATAGATTTGTGTCATCAGCATGGAGATGGTACTTAAAGCCATGGGAGGTGATCAAGGGAGGAAGTGTAGATGGAGAAGAGAAGGGGTCCAAGGACAGAACCTTGAGGGACCCCTACAGAAAGAGGGAGTGAAGAGGAGGCAGCATTATAGGTAACGCTGAAGGAGCGCTGCGATAGGTAGGAGGAGAACCAGGAGAGAGCAGAGTCTCTGAGGCCAAGAGCATGGAGTTTTTTGAAGAGGAGGGGATGGTCAACCGTATCAAAAGCCACAGAGAGGTCAAGTAGTAAGAGTATGGAGTAGTGGCCATAGTAGTGGTTGTGGTTTTAGCTTTTAGTAGATCATTAGTGAGTTTTAGTAGGGCAGTTTCAGTGGAGTGTAGTGAGCGAAAGCCAGACTGTAAAGGGTCAAGAAGGTTGTTGTCGGTGAGGTGGGAGCTCAGGCGATTGTAGACTAAGCGTTCTAGGAGTTTAGAGGTAAATGGCAGTAGGGAGATGGGTCTTAAGTTGTTCAGGTTGGTGGGGTCCAGGGAGGGCTTTTTAAGTATGGGAGTGATGTGTGCATGCTTTAGAGGGGAGGGGAAGGCACCGATAGGGAGAGATTGAAGATGTGAGTGAGGGAGCATAGGATGAAAGAAGGGGGTGACCGTAGTAGTTGTGAGGGGACAGGATCCAGGGGGCAGGTAGTGAGACGGGCTTCTGAGAAAACCTTAGTGACCTCTTCGGTAGTAGCAAGGTCAAAAGAGGAAAGTGTTGAGGGAGGTTTAGTACAAGGTATGCTAAGTGGGATAGATGTCTGTGCAGTGGCAATGCTCCTACGAATTGCGTCAATCTTGTTTTTGAAATGATTTGCAATCTCGTGAGCAGTGAGTGAGGTACTGGGTGGAGCTGGAGAAAGTAGAGAGTTAAAAGTAGAGAAGAGACAACGAGGACTGGATGACAAGGTATTAATAAGAGTGACAAAATAGGCATGAAGGGAGGAATTGTACAGTTGCAAGAAAAAGTATGTGAACCCCTTGGGATTACGTGGAGTTTTGCATGAATTGGGCATAAAATGTGCTCTGAACGTCATCTAAGTCACAACAATAGAAGAACACAGTCTGCTGAACATAATACTACACAAACATTAGATGTTGCTATGGTTTCATTGCACATAACATATAAACATTCACAGTGCAGGGAGGAAAAAGTATGTGAGACCCTAGCTTAATGACTTCTCCCAGAGCTAATTGGAGCCAGGAGTGAGCCAACCTTGACTCCAATCGGTGTGATGATATTGGATGTGTTGCTGACAGCTGTCCTGCCCTTAAAAACACACACCTGTTTTGGGTTTACTGGCTTCAAGAAGCACTGTCTGATGTGAACCATGCCTCGCAGAAAAGAGCTCTCAGAAGACCTACGATCAAGAATTGTTGTCTTGCATGAAGCTGGAAAGGGTTACAAAAGTATCTCCAAAAGCATTGATGTTCATGTGTCCACGGTAAGACAGACTGTCTACAAATGGAGAAAGTTTAGCACTGTTGCTACTCTCCCTAGGCGTGGTCGTCCTGTAAAAATGACTGCAAGAGCACAGCGTAGAATGCTGCATGAGGTAAAGAAGAATCCCAGAGTGTCAGCTAAAGACCTACAGAAATCTCTGGCACATGCTAACATTTGTGTTGACACATCTACAATAAGGAAAACATTAAACAAGAATGGAGTACATGGGAGGACACCACGGAGAAAGCCATTGCTGTCCAAAAAGAATATTGCAGCACGTTTGAAGTTTGCAAAAGAGCACCTGGATGTTCCACAGCACTACTGACAAAATATACTGTGGACGGATGAAACCAAGATTGAGTTGTTTGGGAAGAACACACAACACTATGTGTGGAGAAAAAAAGGCACAGCACACCAACATCAAAACCTCATCCCCACTGTAAAACATGGCGGAGAGAGCATCATGGTTTGGGGCTGCTTTGCTGCCTCAGGGCCTGGACGGATTGTTGTCATTGATGGGAAAATGAATTCCAGAGTTTATCAAGACATTTTGCAGGAAAACGTACGACCATCTGTCCGCCAACTGAAGCTCCGCAGAGGATGGGTGATGCAACAGGACAATGACCCAAAGCATACAAGTAATTCAACAAAATAATGGCTGCAACAGCACAGAATACACCTTCTGGAGTGGCCCAGTCAGAGTCCTGACCTCAACCCGATTGAAATGCTGTGGCATGACCTTAAGAGAGCGATTCACACCAGACATCCCAAGAATATTGCTAGACTGAACCAGTTTTGTGAAGAGGAGTGGTCCAAAATGACTCCAGATCGTTGTGCAGGTCTGATCTGCAACTACAGGAAACGTTTGGTTGAGGTTATTGCTGCCAAAGGAGGGTCAACCAGTTATTAAGTCCAAAGGTTCACATACGTTTTCCTCCCTGCACTGTGAATGTTTACATGTTATGTGCAATTAAACCATGGCAACATCTAATGTTTGTGTAGTATTATGTTCAGCAGACTGTGTTCTTCTATTGTTGTGACTTAGATGACATTCAGAGCACATTTTATGCCCAATTCATGCAAAACTCCACGTAATCCCAAGGGGTTCACATACTTTTTCTTGCAACTGTATGTTAAGAAAGTAGATTTATATAGGGTGAATGCTTGTTGAGATTTGGTTTTACGCCACAATCGCTCCAGCGCACGACTATGTCGCTTAAGATTTCTGGTGCCATCAGTCTGCCATGGTTGTAATGGTCAGGGCCTGATGCTTCATGTTGTTAGAGGAGCAAGTGAGTCTAATGTGGATGAAAGTGAACTGTTGTAGACAGAAGTGGCCAGGTCAGGGCAGGACAGGGGAGAGATTCTGTCATAGAGTTGGTCAGTTGTAGAGTGGAAAGGAGCAGGGTTAACGTTGTGAAGGTTTCTGCAGGTAATTGTTTGCTGCTTGGAGGGATAGGTGTTTGAAGATGAAGACACTGTGAAGGTGATGAGATAGTGATCAGAGAGAGGAAAGGGGGTGTTTGTGAGATTGTAAGGAGTGCAAAGACAGGAGAAAAGATCACTGCAATCCTCAGAGAAATGGGAGAAAACAGCCGAATGCAGTGAGTCTTGAAAGAAGAGAAGGATAGAGAGGGAGGGTTAGGGAGGACTTAAAAGGTGCTCAGTGGGGATAAAAGCAAACCAACTTCACCACCTTTCCGACCACTGGGTCTGGGTGAGTGGGTCCAGAGAAGGTCTCCATAGGAAAGTGCTGTGGGAGAAGCTATAACAGATTCAACTATTCTGGGAAGGCTGACCACAAGGTTTAGGAGTGTGTCTATGGGAATGTTTGATCATTCTTCCAGAAGCACATTTGTGAGGTCAGGTACTGATGTCGGACGAGAAGGCCTGGTTAGCAGTCTCCACTCTAATTCATCCCAAAGGTGTTCTATCAGGTTGAGGTCAGGACTCCGTGCATGCCAGTGAAGTTCCTCCACCCCAAACTCACTCATCCATGTCTTTATGGACCTTGCTTTGTGCACTGTTGCGCAGTGGAATTTGAAGGGGCCATCCCCAAACTGTTCCCACAAAGTTGGGAGCATGAAATTGTCCAAAATGTCTTGGTATGCTGACACCTTAAGAGTTCCCTTCACTGGAACTAAGGGGCCAAGCCCAAACCCACACCATAATCTCCCCTTCAGCAAATTTTACACTTGGCACAATGCAGTCAGGCAAGCACCATTCTCCTGGCAACTGTCAAACCCAGACACGTACATCAGATTGCCAGACAGTGAAGTGTGCCACAGCGACCATTGGCTGGAACTGAGAAGAGTCATAGCAAAACAAATGTCACCAGCACACCATGCATCTCCAATAAGGGTCCACAACTTTAATCCGCACTCCCATAGTTTGAGCAAAGCTCTAACTATGGGAGTGCGGATTAAAGCTTTGGATTCTTATTGGAGATCCATGGTGTGCTGGTGACATTGGTTTGGCTTTGTCCCTTCAAAGAACACATCTCCACTGCTCTAGAGTCCAGTGTCAGCGTGCTTTCCACCACTGCATCTGATGCTTTGCATTGCACTTGGTGATGCAGCTGCTCAGCCATGGAAACCCATTCGATGAAGATGTCTACGCACTGTTGTGCTAATCTGAAGGCCACATGAAATTTGGAGGTCTTTAGCTACTGTATTTACTCTGCAGACAGTTGGTGACTTCTGCATGCGCTGAACCCGCTGTCATTTTATGTGGCCTACCACTTCATGGCTGAGTTGCTGTTGTTCCCAGTTGCTTCCACTTTGTTGTAATACCACTAACAGTTGACCGTGGAATATTTAATAGCAAGGAAATTTCACAGATGGACTTATTGCACAGGTGGCAACCTATCACAGTACCATGCTTGGATTCACTGAGAGTAGCCCATTCTTTCACAAATGTTTGTAGAAGCAGTCTGCTTTATTTTATACACCTGTGGCCATGGAGGTGATTGGAACACCTGAATCCAATGATTTAGAGTGGTGTCCCAATACTTTTGGCAATATAGTGTATGTATATATATATATTTATAAAAGAAAGACGCTCAATAAAACCAGTGCGTTCATACACATTTGCATGTGCTTTTGTATACATTGCAACACATTTTTTTCATGGTTTCTTTATGAAAGCAACCCTTCAGGGCAAGAACACAACATGATTACTACTGAAGGTTATATATTCGTTCTTTCTATTCTGTGATCAGGATGGTAGTTGGGACTTGTAGTTCACAGTCCGCTTGGGGCGCTATCGGCATCCTGCTCACCTCACCTTCAACTACATTTCCCATGAGCAATTTGTGAAGCTGCTCAGCCAATAGACATGAAGGGGCGTGCCTGGAGCGGAAGCAGGCGGGAAGTACGGTGTGATGGCTGGGTGCCGGATAGAAGTAAGTAGAGCGGGTTTAGAGGCGGGTGACGTGAGTGGACTGAGACACATGTTTGTCACGGGAGTTGGTTTCCGCACGTAGCCGTGTATGGGTCGTTGTATTTGTGTATATGGCATAGGTTACCCGCCGAATGAAATACACTTCTATAAGGAGTCCATAATGAATTGCATTGTGTATGCAGTTACAGCCAATAAAAACATGCTCGTCATATATGTACTGCGCCGTATATGCATCCCTATGGGACAGCCATTCCTAGTCAGAGAATTAGGGGTTCCTTGAGCAGTTGCAGCCCTTCCTCTCATCTAATGCCGTACCTGCATAGCCCTGTGGGCAACATCAATTGGCAGAGTTAGAATGGCCATACACTATGCAATCTGATTGTACAATCTCCTTCAGATTGATGAAAATGATCTAATAGGAGGACATACCTAATCTATTCATTCTGGCATGCATGTAAGTGATTGGAAATGGTTAGCACTTCCAGATGGCAGTACCAGGGTCATTGGTTCGAATCCCGACCATGGCGTGTTCTCCCTGTGACTGCGTGGGTTTCCTCCGTCTACTCCGGTTTCCTCGCACACTGCAAAGACATGCTGGTAGGTAATTGGCTCCTGTTTATATTGTCCCTAGTATGTGTATGCATGAATGTGAGTTAGGGACTTTAGATTGGACGCCCCTTGAGGGTTAAGGACTGAGGTTAGGGCTAGCGGTGTAAATTGATGGTGCTATATAAGTACCTGTAATAAATCTAAAGTAGATTTTACAGTGAGATTGTATAGTGTATGGGGAACTGCACTGCATCTGACCACACAACCCAAAAACGCTATTAAAGTCATTGTTAACCTCTTCACGCCAGCCGCACACAAACGTGTGTCCTCCCATTGTCTGGGCCTAGACACCGAGCAGCCGCACATTCGTGTGCAATTAAGAAACACGTGCTGAGAGCGCGCGCTCCCTGCACACATGTCCGGTACTCACGGAAAGCTCCCGATCTCCTCTTTCGATTGGGACCTTTCCTGATCATGTGACAGCGGTCACATGACCCTAAAACTCAGTCCCGCCTCCCGAAACCCTTAAAGGGCCGGGAGGTGCCGGTGCCAAGGGGTTAATCAAAGCAAACTCCAACATCCATCCAGGTCTCCATGTTTTATTTTGTTGAGAAATCATTTTGAAATACACCACCTAGCATTTCTGGCCATGGCCATCTTGAATAACGGCAGATGATTCTTGTAGCATTTACTTCCTGGAATCTATCTGCCCTTGGCTCAGGCATTGGTTGAGCTGAGAACCCTCTCCTGAAAACTGCTGGAACATATCACATCATTTGCATAGGCATGGAAACCAGGAAGTAACTGAAGGAATGTAAAAAAAAACAAGTAATTATTATATAATTTCCTATATATTTACTAATGCTAGCAGCAGAAGAATTTAAAATAGTCACTGTTGATTGAGAGAGGTAAGTTCCACTTTTAAAGTGATACAAAAGTCTTTTTTTTTTCTTAAAAATAACAAACATGTCTATACTTACCTGCTCTGTGTAGTTGTTTTGCACATAGCCGCCCGGATCCTCCTCTTCTTGGGTCCCCCGCCTGTGCTCCTGGCCCCTCCCTCCTATCAGGTGCCCCCATAACAAACAGCTTGCTATGGGGGGCTTTCTGAGCTGTGGCCTTGCGTGTCCATTCACACAGAGCCACAGCTCGGCACCGCCCCATCCCTTTCCTGATTGGCTGTGATTGACAACAGTGGGAGCCAATGGCGGCTTCCGCTGACTCAACCAGTCAGGAGTGAGAGTCCCTGGAGAACCAGGGCTGCATAGAATGCATGCAGGTAAAAAAAACCTTGAGACTTTAGCTTGCTCACACCTGAGGTTGGGGGTGGTTAAAGTCCGTGGTTGAGCTTGACTTTTACCTCCCTCAACCCCCCTACACTGCAAGCGCCCTGAAACCACGTGCAGCGCATACAGTTGCAGCACGCTTTTGCAGTAATTAAGGGATCAAATCAGGTGGTGAGGAGGTGATGCAACGTCACCTGTCAAATGCTCTCTGAAGAGTAATCAGTGCTTGTCCAGAGAGCATTCTCCAAACCCAAAGAAAATTGATATGGGCTCAACCTTATCCTTGGTTTCCATACAGCTAGTTGTTAGAAGGAAACAATTGAAAATGAAAGTCTTTGGAATATACCCACATTATATGCGGCCATAATATCTCCGTTGACTCAGGAAAATCTTGAGGAGCATACATTATCAGCATAAACTGATGGCTATGAGAGAGGACTATTGGGTTTTCAGATTATTCTACACCTCCATTACAGAGTTTTTGACCAAAAATCATATGTTTACATCTGTAATGCAGTCCTTTGGCAATGATTTGTTACACTGTGGGATGTAGCGAGACATCTCTGTATCCTCATGCAACATTCCATTGAAAACCCAGCAGCCAATCTTTACTACAGCAGCTGGTAGTTCCTTTGGTGACCACCAACATCACATATGATATAAGGTTGCTGCAAGATATGTAGACTTTGTGAAATGATGTATATCTATTGAAACCATTGTAATAGGTGGAGATTTGATGGTAAGCAGTTTTTGAAACCTTTTTTTTCTTTTCTTTTTGTTTGTATGTGTTATTTTGTGTATTTCAATTTAGTTTAATAAAGGTATTACAAGCGTTTTAAGCAATTGGGTGTTGCTATGGCATTTGTTGTGTTTTTTTCAGAATTCTATTTTGTATCATTTTTGTAAAACTAGGGATAAGGTTAAGCCCATATCCATTTTATTTGGATGCGTAGAACATTGAATTATGCAGAGGGTTCCCCTACCTGGCTGAAGTGTATACATGTAGATCAGGTAGGGATTTTTGTGTTGTTCAGAGAGCATTGCATATGTGCACAAGCTCTTTGTGGCATGCCACTAATCTTCTCAGTTGTCTGTAATTCACATGTTCTGTGCTCTTTGAACAAACAAGGATTGCTCTTCAGAGAGCATTTGACAGTCAATAAGGAGGCATTGTGTGTGTCACCTCCTCACCGCCTACTTTAACCCCTTAGCCTCCTCATCATTTGCTTTTAAGTGGTTGTAACCACTTCAAGTCACTTTTACCCCCTTCCTGCCCAGGCCAATTTTCAGCTTTCAGCGTTGTCACACTTTGAATGACAATTGCACGGTCATGCAACACTGTACCCATATGAATTTTTTAGCATTTTTTTGAGACAGAGTAAACTATTTTGGTGGCATTTATTCACCACTGGGATTTTTTTTTTTCCTATATAAATTAAAAAGTCCAAAAATTTTGGAAAACAAAGTATTTTTCTTATAAAATTTTGCAAATAAATAATTTTTCTTCATAAATCTTGGCCAACATGTATTCAGCTAACTTTTTAGTAAAAAAAAATATAACCCAAATTAGTTTATAACCAAAAATTATAATTTTACAAATGTATTTTTACATTTTTATTTTTTTTATATTTATTTTTTTAAAACATACTATCACCCTAGCAGTACAGTGTCACCATAGTGACACTGTACTACTTGTGGGGGGGGTGATGATTTTTTTTTTTTTTTTTACACTGATTGCTTTTACAGCCTTTATTGGTGTAAAAGCAATCATTTCTCCTCTCTGGCTGCTTTTTTGCAGCCATTGAGAAATACTGTGTGAGCTGTGATTGGTCACAGCTTGTCACATGGTACAAGGCTGTTATGAATAGCCTTGTACCATGTGACCTCTGTGATCATTCACAGATTTCACTAGTAGTAAGCAATGATGTCAGAACAACAAATGACATCTTGCTTACCACTATTCATGTTATCACTGATTAGCCAATCAGTGATCACATGATCAGGAACTTACACAGAGGTCCCGTACAGCGATTGGTGTCTTCCGTACACAGCGGGCACCAGATCGCGGTGCCACGCACTCCCAGGGAGCGCGCACAGGCTGAAATTGCGGACGCTGTTTATGAACAGCAACCTGCTCCTCCGCTACTCCCGTCCGGCTGTTTATGTACATGGGCCGGATGGGAAGTGGGTAAAGCTAAAACATTTTTTAGCTTAATGCGTTCCCTACATTAAGGTAAAAAAACAGTTTGTCACTTGCTGTGCCCCCCATGCTCTCACAAGCTTGGCTGAGAGCAGCGGGAGGCCCCGGTCAAATGATGTGAGGGGGGAGCAGGGGATAAGGCAGAGCGCAAGGGACATTTTAGCACTGTTACAACAGGTTTATGGTGAGCATTCTATGAAGAAATCAAGTTTTCTTTGAATGGCATAGGTGGTTTAATCATTTGCCCTCCAGAGGATTTACCCCCCTTCCTGACCAGGCCATTTTTTGTGTTACGGTGCTGTGTTACTTTAAATGACCATTGCGTGGTCATACAACGCTGTACCCAAATTAAATTTATGTCCTTTTTTTTTCCCCACGAATAATGCTTTCTTTCAATGGTATTTGATTGCCTATGGGTTTTTTATTTTTTGCGCTATGGAAAAAAAGACAATTTTAAGAAAAAAAACAATATTTTTAACTTTTTTGCTATTAAACATGTCCAGTAAAAAAATATAAAAAAAAATCTAATTTCATCATACATTTAGGCCAAAATGTATTTTGCTACATGTCTTTGCTACAACAAAATGCCAATACGTGTAAATTACTTGGTTTACGTGACAGTTATAGCGTTTTCAAATGGCAGTATATGTACTGGGATTTTTAAAATTATTTTTACTAGTAATGGTGGCGATCAGCGACATATAGCGGGACTGCAGCGGGCATTCTGACACTGGGGGGAACTGGCTTGGTATCACTGACATCTCCAGTGATACCAATACAGTGCTAATAAAAAGCACTGACAATGTACTAATGGTACTGGGCAGGAAGGGATTAGCATATGGGGCAATAAAAGGGTTAACTGTGTGCTGTGTGTGTGCTTCTCTGTAAGCACACTGCTTTGTATGGCTGTGCTATGCACAGCCATGGAAAGCAGTGTGCAGGAGCTGACGGGAGAGAATTTTTTTGGTTACAAACAGTTCTCCTCACCATATATATTTACGTGATTTTGTGCACCCGTGCCGCCCTGTAGCAGTACTTCTGCTATAGGGCGGATGGGAAGCGATTAAGGGAGGAGCAGGAAGATGTCTGCAATGATGCAAGAAATGGGCAGGCAAAAATACAAAGGACCCATGCAAATGTGGAAAGAGTGCAAACCATCGTATGCTCAATTGATGATGGCACAAGAATTTACCATCAACAGTGAAGCAATGTGGCAGATTCTAACGGAGGATTCGGGAATGAGAAAGATTTCTGCAAAGATGGTGCCTCAAAATCTTGACAGAAGATCAGAAAGAACGTCATCTTCAAACTTCATCTCATCTTTTGAAGAATGCACTGGTTATTGCCAGTGATGAAACCTGGTGTTTCCAGTATGATCCAGAAACAAAAAGCCAGAGCTTGCAGTGGAAAACAAAGAATTCACCTCTCCAGAAAAAAAGCACGTGTCTTGTTCTCAGTTCAAAACCATGTTGGTGTGGGATTTTTTTTCTCTTAGTTTATCTACTTTTGATACAAAAAAAAAAAAACATCTGCTGAACTTAGTTTACTATGTTTTGTCATACTGAAGATCACTGAACTGATTATAAGAAATAAAGGGAATATCCATTTTCTCCATTGATTTTACAGGTATGAATTACTTGAGCAGTTTTGGCCAGATAAATTCCTGATGATCACCGGACTGCAGGATGAAAGATGGAAATTGAGTGTGAAATAGAAATCCCTGAGGATGAAAGCCTTGTTACACTGTGGATTCAGGAGAATAATGCAGTTGTTAAGAGATGGAAAGTAAATATTTTGTCTTGTGTTTACTTCACTTGGAAATCATGTTTAACAATGGAAAAACACCCATAATTTTTACATCTAAACATTCTTATTTTATGAATGTTCTTTCACTCTCGTTTGCACCTTGATTGTGTCCTGTTTGGTAACTGTCTAGCGTGAATACCATGTAGACTTTGTATTATTTGGGTCATGCTGCATGTCATTTGTATTTTGCTTTCAGGATTTCAGAACAACCCGGGATATCCAAGCCTTGAAGCAGAAATTGCTGGAGTGTAATTCAGAGCTTTCACATTTGCTTCAGAAAATACAAGGTGCTGATTTATCTAAGGTGAAACTATGTAGTCATTAAAGCAGCCCATGCATGAGTCCGTTTTTTTTTTCGTTTAACACAATGCTTGAATTCCCCACATTCACACCCTTGATGTGGCTGGAGGAATCTTCCCAGCTGAGCTATTGCTGCCATCTGAATACACTGATTTGTGCTGCTGACTATAGCCAGCAACGCTGTTCTAGTGGCAAAAATCCAGCAGAGTGATTGTACAGAAGTTGATCACTAGATCAGCTTCTGTACAACCACCTTGCCCATATATAGATTGAAAATTGGCTGGTCCCTGCTGAACCAGACAAATTTCATTCCATGTATGGCTGGCTTAAGGAGTGTCTAAACCAGCCTTTTTCAACCAGGGTGTCTTCAGGTTTCATCATGGATGCCTTGGCAAAATGCCTAAAAATTGCCCAAGAACTATACAAGCCAGCAGGTGGATCAAGCCTGTCTTTTATTTACACAAAGCCACGGGTTTTCATTGCGCACCATTACAACTTTCTAGCTGCTGGCGACATAGAAAACAGTAACTGCACAACATCCTTGCTTGCACCTCTCTGTAAGGGCTGGGGTCACATTAGCTGAGTAATAGAGAGAAACTTGGGGGAAAAAAGAAACAATGGAATACTAGTCAGTACTGGTGTGTTGGGCGTATTTTCTTTGGAAGAATAAATCACCTCTTATGTTGGGTGCCAATGTTGCTTCTCTCTGTAAAACTATTAGTTTAGTTTTTTTACATTTTTGTAATGGGTGCCTCAAGATAGTTCAGGATTTTAAAGGGTGCCTCAAGATTGTGCAGACTTTTAAAGGGTGCCTTGTCTGAAAAAAAGGTTGAGAAACACAGGTCTAACCTCACAAAACTGCTAAGCTCTATGTCCATTTGTGTTATCTTACAAGTACCTGTATTAATCATCACATGAATTTCAGCAAAGACTGTCCATTCCTTGAGCTAAGACGTATCCCCACCATTGAACAGTCAAGTATAAGATCCTCAAAGGCTAGTAGGGGCTACGGTATTGAGCTATTGAATTATAGGGTTTAGGCTAAGATTTAACTACTTTCCGTCCATCCTATAGTAGTAATACTGCTACAGGACGGCACGGGTGCACAAAGTCACGTGTATGTATATGTGATTTTGCATTTCTGGGTAGGGAGCGCGGAATAATTACCTGGTCCCTGCCAGTGATTATTCGCCGGCACCCAGTGATCAAGGAGCATTACCGATGGAGGTACTGTTCTCTCTCCTGTGAGCTCCTGCACACTGCTATGCATGGCTTTGCATAGCAGAGCCATACAAAGAAGTGTGTTTACAGTGAAGCACAGACACACAGCAGTTAGTAAAACCACACACCGTTAACCCTTTGATCGGCCCACATGTTAACCCTTTCCTGCCCAGTGCCATTAGTACGATGTCAATGCTTTTTATTAGCACTGATCACTGTATTGGTGTCAATGGGGATGTCAGTGTCATCAAGTCAGTTCCCCCCCAGTGTCAGAATGCTTGCTGCTGTCCCGCTATAAGTCGCTGATCACTGCCATTGCTAGTTAAAATTTTTTTAAAATATCCCAGTATATATACCGCCATTTGTAAATGCTATAACTTTCACGTAAAACAATTAATTTACACATGTTGGGATTTTTTTTTAGTAAAGACATAGTAATAGCAAAAAGTAAAAAATAATATATATTTTTTTTTGTTCTCAAAATTGCTGGACTTTTTTTTTTATAGTGCAAAAAATAAAAAACGTACAGGCGTTAAAATACCACCGAAAGAAAGCTCTATTTGTGGGAAAAAAAAGGACATAAATTTTATTTGGGTGCAGCTTTGCATGACCACACAATTGTTAGTTGCAGTAACACAGCACCTTATCGCAAAAAAATGGCCAGGTCAGGAAGGGGGGTAAAACCTCTGGAAGGCAAGTGGTTAAGTGAGGTCAACACTGACATGGAGGGAGGTCTAGTGTACCATGTGTACCCAGGTTAGGGAATTTCCAGACACACAGAATCGCAGCTATATACAGACACCACAGTGCTTGCAAGTAACTAGCATTCACCCCCAGAGGGGCTGCTAAGAATATACCAAGGTCTGCTTTGATAGTGCAGAAGTTGCCTGCCACAGATACAGTTCCATGCACACCGACAATACAGGCTCTTTAGGATTTTTTGCTAAATAATGTAAAACCGGAAAGGGGTTCAGGGATGAGGATGTTCCAAAACAATAGCAGCAATAACTGGAGGACAACTTTTCACTAATCTTATTTTAAGCAGCCTTTCCTGGAGGTAACAGGGAATATCCAGTATATCTAAAAATCAGCAAGAGCAGTCCCAGCCTACGTAGCAGCCTTTGGCACTAAGGTCCTTTCCAGCTCTTACTAACACAAGAGTTTACAGCAAGGACTTTATGCGCAATATCCCAGGAGCTGTCTGCCACCCAGCATCCAAAGGTAGTTCCTCAGTGAGGAAGACAAAAGATCCTTTTGCAGACCAGGACTCCAGGATGATGCACTCCAGCAAATAAACCTTTAGCAATATTCTCTGGGCCCCCAGCTAAGCACCTGCAATTTCTTACCTCCTAGGAGCAGCAAATATTGTAACTGCTGACTTGTAATAAAAAGACACCAGTCTAGAAATCCAGCACTGTCTTCACTGGCCTTCGGATCTTGGCGCTGCCATCTTGACTGTGGGAAGCCAACTGTGACATCCAGCTCTGAGGTGCACTGTACTTTTACAATGGTCTCACAGGCTCCTGGGACTGTGATGTGTCCCAGGAGGTTGCAGATGGGGAGTTGGGGGGGGGGGGGGGGAGGGAATTCCCACTATTGCCTAGGCAAGAAAAATGAAAGTTGGTACCTGTTAGAAAAAGGTCCTACTCCCCAAATGAGGATGATAAGCGGCACTTCACTTTTAGGTGATGTTTCACTTTAATCCAAAAGGCTTTCTGGGAACTAGTATTTGTTTTCCTCTTGGTGGTCAGGGCTGACTCGCATACATTTAAAAACTGACTTCACATCTGTTTAATACTAAATATTAATATTGGGACTCTTGTTTATTACACATTTCTTTAGAGACCTTTCTTGTCACTGGAGCCATAATTTCCATGATATTCTGCAAACAGGTTCTTGTGCTCCTTTTCTGTTGGTAAAATGTTGTAAATGCAACATTATATTTTAGAAGCTCTAGCTGTATTGTTAGCAATAGAGGAAATGCCATAGTTGCCTTATTTTAAAGGCACAGGCCCCAGGGTAGTTATGTTCTAGTTTAAGTCCTTCACCTGAAACAAGCATGCAAGGTGAGAGTTCAGACTTGTGATTCATGCATGTTCCTGGTCTTTGGCTTACTATGTAATAAAGCCATAATGAGGGTGACTGCTTGCATGTCAAAAGACAAATGTTAACTTTTTTTTTTTTTTTAATTTAACAGTTAAGATCTAAGACCAAATTTTTCTTTGGGGATAAATAATAAATGCATGTATTTTTGCAGAAAAAAAATGTGCATTTATTACTTTTTACCCCAAGGAGCCTGCAAAGCATTACATCCACATTCAGTGGATCGCGGGTGCAATGTCAGGCTTTTGCAGACACGTCTCCTAGCTTTTTTTACCCATACCTCTGCACAGGTTTTTCGTTAGAGAGCTGGAAGCAGTGTCAATGAACTACAAGGGCGCTCATCAGCACCCTCGCAGTTCATTGAGAACTACAAACTGTATGTCATGGTGGCAGACAGGATTTGTAGTTTATTCTTTCATAGATTGCTGTGAACAAATGACGCGGCTCTGTGGGTGGAAGCCTGCACAGCCATGTTGATTTTGAAATGTGACAGCAGCTCTAGGGGAGAGGAACCCCGTACGCTCTCACAGCCGAGGGGATGGGGGGTGCAGGGGGAGGTGCTAGAGCATGTTACATCCTAAATATGGATGTAACATTCTCCAAAAGATTAACCAAATGTAGCCTTTAAATTGAAACAGTTTCCAGGCTTTGGACTCTGAAGTATTTACAAATAAAAGTTTTTTTGAGCTTTGAAAAGTCCTCACTGCCCTTTGTGCATTAAGGGGGGGGGGGGGGCTACTATTGTTGACATCTTAAAAAGTTGCTAGTTACGTGGCACTTGTTCTAATTGTCTGACTTCAGGATTTCTAGGTTAATGACCCAGAACAGTGGTTCTCAACCTGTGGGTCGCGACCCATTTGGGGGTCGAACGACCCTTTCACAGGGGTCCCCTAAGACCATCAGAAAACACATATTTCCGATGTGTAAAGAGCAGCTACTGTGTAGAAAGCAGCTACTCTGTTAAAAGCAGCTACTGTGTTGAAAGAAGCAGTATTGGAGGTAAAACGACACTCATGAATTATAATTACTGGGTAAATAATTTTATGGTTGGGGGTCACCACAACATGAGGAACTGTATTAAGGGGTCACGGCATTAGGAAGGTTGAGAACCACTGACGCAGAACAACCATTCAGCAGGTGAAGCCAGAGCTTGCAATCTACAAACATGTTTTTGGGTCAGTGACTCAAAAATTATCAAATCCATTATATGAACACGAAAGCAGGGCAACTAGTATTTTTAGAAGAAACACATCTTGTATTCTCATCATAATATCAATGATGTTTATATGTGACATTTTCTTGAAAGTTTATGGTGTCAAGTGCTTCTTTTGTTTTAAATATACTTATTTTGTTTTCTGATCACAGGTTTACCATCCACTACCAACCGCCTTCCTTTGGAACTGACAGTTGCGTACAACACTTTGTTAATTCACATTAATATAACCGGTGGATTTCTGTGTGAACATCAAGAGCAACTGAAGAATGTCCTCTACAGAGGTTGGGAATAGTAGCTTGCCCGTAGATAGTAGATGATATAGTTGGTCATAAGAAATGTTCAGTTTTGATTACAGAGAAAGATTATTTATAGATGTGGTCTTTCTTAAAGCTGAACTATACTCACTCCTCCAGTGACGAGATGTCCCCAAGCTCTTCGCCCAGCTGCTGACATCTTCAGGCTGCCAGGTCTCAATTGCCGACAACTATCATTGGCTGGGCAGGGATGTTGTCACTCCTGCGCACACGCAGTAATTCAGTCAGATATGGCATTGCCGAATTTATACAGTAAGCTGTGCGTGCGTGGCTCACTATTCAAGGGCAGACAGGCAGATGAGACATAATGTCTCTTCTGCAGTAAAATTCCAGTTTCTTGTTCCTGTTTCTTGCTGGAGGCTGCCATTTTGTTGAATTCCAGATCCCTGAGCAGCAGTAAAACTTTAGGCTGTCAGCAGATTGGCCTCTATAAATTCGGCACAGTGCCTAAAAATAGAGAGCACCTGGGCATGTGCAGGACAGGGTGAGACAGTTTATTACTGGATTTAAACAGTATAGGCACATATTTTTAATGTTTTACATAGCAAAAAGGGCCAGCATGTAGTGATCTGGTAGGACTTAACTTTCTGACTAGAGTTCCACTTTATATGCCACCAAGCTCCCTGCCAAGCTGCTGACATCTTCGGGTGGCCAGGTCTTGACCGCTGTCATTGGCTGGGCAGAGATGTTGCCACATTTCTTAACACTCCTAATAGAAATGCTAGTTTTTTGGCTAGATCTTGTTTCAGTATTTTCTCAGACACTTGTGAAAACAAACAGATATAAGGAAATTGGACATTTTTGTTGACGTTTGTTACTTTAACCGCTAGCCTACAGGGCACTTATACCCCCTTCCTGCCCAGGCCAATTTCCAGCTTTCAGCGCTGTCACACTTTGAATGACAATTGCGCGGTCATATAACACTGTACCCATATGACATTTTTATCATTTTTTTGTGACAGATAGAGCTTTCTTTTGGTGGTATTTAATCACCTCCTGGGTTTTTTTTATTTTTTCTTAAACCAAAAACCACTGAAAATTTTGGGGAAAAAAGTGTTTTCTTAGTTTTTGTTATAAAATTTTGTAAATAAGTGATTTTTCTCCTTTACTGATATGCGCTAATGAGGCTGCAGTGGTGGGCACTGATAGGCTACACTGATAGGTGGCACTGATGAGGAGGCACTGGTAGTTGGCACTGATGGGCATTAACAGGGATCACTGATGGGCACTGAAAGGCAGCACTGATATATGGCACTGATGGGCAGCGCTGACTGGCACTGATAGGCGGCACTGACTGGCACTGACGGGTGACACTGAAAGGCAGCTCAGATGGGCACTGATATGTGGCATTCATTGGCACTGGTAGGCACTGATATGTGGCACTGATGGGCACTGGCACGAGGCACTGATGAGCACTGATACAAGGCACTGATGGACACTGACAGGTGGCACTGCTGGGGCTACACTGATCATCAGGGCACACTGATCATCAGTGCCCTGATGACCAGTGTACATGTCCCCTCCGCGGAAAGCCGATTACCGGCTCTCCTCTCCTCTTGAGCTGTCAGCGTGACAGCTCGAGAGGAGAGAAATGCCGATAACCGGCATTTCCCTGTTTACATGTGATCAGCTGTGATTGCACACAGCTGATCACATGACCGAGCCGACATCTTCGGCTCTTTCCGTGATCGGTGATCCGCTGTGTCCGAGGGACACAGCGCCCCACCGATCGCCACGCTGCGTGCTCCCTGAACCGCGCATGTGCGGTGAGAATGGGGGGACGTCATATGACGTCCTCCCAGAACAAGAGAACCACCTTGTGCCCGTCATTGGACTATATGGCGGGCGGGAGGTGGTTAACCACTTGCCCTCCAGAGGATTTACCCCCTTCCTTACAAGGCCATTTTATACTTTAACTGACAAATGCACGGTAATGCAACGTTGTATATTAATTAAATTTGTAATTTTTTTCCCACAAATAGAGTTTTCTTTCAGTAGTATTTGATCACCTGCGGTTTTTATTTTTTGTGCTATAAACAAAAAAAGACCGACAATTTTGAAAAAATAACTATTTCTGACTTTTTGCTATAAACATACAATAAAAAATTTGAAAAATCAAATTTCTACATAAATTTAGAGCAAAATGTATTCTGCTACATGTCTTTGCTAAAAAAAAAAAAAATCCCAATAAGTGTATATTAATTGGTTTTACGTGAAAATTATACCATCTACAAATGGCGGTATATATACAGGAATCTAGGGAGACATGCTCTTTTGTATCTCTGTGCTGTGCAGAGAGATACAAAACAGCATGTCCATGATGACAGGAGAGAGACCTGTGTTGTTTACACGCGTCTCTCCCCTGTTGGCTTTCCCAGACGAGTGCCATCCGGGACCTGGTGATTGACATCTCTAGTCACCAATAGCGGTTCGGGTAAGGCAGCGTGTGCCCCTGTCCAGAAATACAAATCACGTATATACATGATTTTGCACAGTCCTGCCGCCCTGTAGCAGTATTTCTGCTATAGGGCAGAGGGCAAGCGGTTTAGAGATCCATCAGGTAAAATGGGAGCATTGCAGCCCCTGTCAGTATTAGGCATCCAACACTCCCAAAAATGTTGTATGTCAATGTCCCCCTGCCCTGGCACTGTGGTTCTTTCTTCCAACTCATAGAAAGCAGCCACAGTGCAGGTGTTTTCAGAATATTTTTTCTTGGTGGCTTTATGCACTGCGTTTATTTAATGGAACACATTTTTCAATTTTAAAAATTTTGATTCTAAAACTGTAAAGCACAGTTTTTTTCCCATTTTAGTTTCTTGTAGTCCCACTTGCAGTTCATAGTTTTTTTTTAATCATTTGTGCTTTAAGTGTTTTCTGGCTTAACAGAGATTGGGGAAAAAGGAGGTTGACATGCTGCTGTAACAACTATCTTTAGCTTATATTTGTCACAGCAGAAATACAAAAGTCCCATGTAGCCGAAATAAATGACTTTATAAACAGTTTTGAAATTGACAGCATCTGACTGTAAATCCTGCTACATAACTATATTACATTTTCTTAACAGTTCTTTTGACTAGAAGTCAGGGAAATGTGGGGGACACAACCATCACAGAGCTATGGAAGAAGGTCTTCAATGCAGTGCATCCTCAGGAAACATACTCTGCTCTGAATAGATTAGCTGGATTGCAGGGTGCCTTGTGGCTGGCAGAAAATCAGCTGGAGCCTATGATGAACCTATTTTACCTTTTTAACCAGGTATGTTTCTATAACATGATAGTATATTATATTACATTTATATCCTATATTGTATTACACCATTGTTTCAGGGTACTGAGACCCTGACCTAAAGTGTAGTCTAGGCAAAAGAAAAAACTTATTCAAAACTTTTCTGCAAAACATTCATGTTTCCCCATTTTAAAGATGCACCAATACCCTTTTTTATCGGCAAGTACTAGTACCAATACTTTTGGTCAAGTACTCACCGATACCGATTACCGATACTTTGCAGTGCGACTTGCGTCCATTTAAAATAACTGGGCACAAATCACACTGCAGAGAATGGCATGCAATTTGAACAGCAATTCCTATCCAAATCACGTGGCTTTCCCACCACTCCTGTGTGAACCCAGGCTGGTTATAGTGCATTGCACGCATATTAGTCCGCCACCGCGTCATTGGTTCCATTCCTCTGATGATGTGCGTGCGCACGTAACGCGTAAGGAGGAGCCTGGACGTCGTGGCGCTTCGCCGCCGGAGCCACGTGGAGGCCCGTTGGCCATCTTTAATATCTTTAGGGTTAGTTCACACTATACCTGGATGAAATTTTATTTACCTATCGCGATTTGGATACCTTTGCTTGTTTATAATAAAATTCTATTGATAACCTTACTACACTATGGGCGTCTTTCCCTAACTCCCCGAGAGGAGTACTTATTTTCAGAAACCCTGTACCAGGATCCAGGCACCATACCAAGAGGTGGAAGATTCCCTGTAAACAGGCAGTTCCTTCCAGCCAGCCCCTTTGAGGAAACCTCTGGTTACCTGGATCTTATTCATCTTTACTGAGTCCTGTCATCACACAGAAGGGAGGATTGCCCAAGTTGACCAGACCTCTGATGAGGAATTTTATACAACGCTCATATTCATTTTATTTCTAGTGAGTGCGCATTTTTATAATTTCCCATGGAGCACCACCATTATCCAGTAGATTCACCAGTCACAATTCATAGACTTTATGGACGCTTCTCTGGATTTTATTTGATCTTATATATCATTTTTAGCGCTGCACTATTTTATATCATCAGGTTTCCCGCACTGCTCCTGTGTGAACTTGGGCTAGGACAAGCCTGGGTTCACACAGGAGCAGTGGGGAAACGACATGCGAGTTGGACAGGAATAGCATTCCTAAACAAATCGCATGCTATTCTTTGTGGTGCAATTTGCGTTCATACATTTTGTATTGATGCAAATTGCACCGCAAAGTATTGGTTTGGGTATCTGGAGCATTTTCATGAGTACGAGTGTGTTTAAAGTGGACCTGTGGGGATAGAAATATGGGAGTTCACTACCTATTGAGTCAATGACCTGCATAAATATGTAGCAAGTGAATTCTAAGAACTCCTCTTTGTAAATGTAAAGGCAAGTTACTGCTCTAGATAGGTTCACTCTTGCCTGCTGCCGCTACAGTGGCTAAAATAAGTATTGAACACATCACCATTTTTCTCAGTAAATATATTGCTAAAGGTGCTGTTGACATGACTTTTTCACTACATGTCAGTAACAACTCATGCAATCAATACATACAAAGAAACCAAAACAAATCAGTTCAGAAATTAAGTTATGTGTAATAAAATGGAATGGCACAGGGAAAAACTATCGAACACCCTAACTGAAATGTATTTACTACTTCGTACAAAATCCTTTGTTGGTAATAACAGCTTCAAGATGCCTCCTGTATAGAGAAACCAATTGCATGCATTGCTCAGGTGTGATTTTGGCCCATTCTTCTATACAAACAGTCTTCAACTCTTGAAGGTTCCGTGGGCCTCTACGAACTCTGATCTTTAGTTCTTTCCATGGATTTTCTTTTGGATTCAAGTCAGGTGATTGGCTGAGACATTCTAGCAGCTTTATTTTCTTTCTTTGAAACCAATTGAGAGTTTCCTTGGCTTTGTGTTTTGGAATCATTGTCTTGCTGAAATGTACACTCTTGTTTCATCTTCATCATCCTGGTAGATGGCAACAGATTTTTATCGAGTATGTCTTGGGACATTTTTCCATTCATCCTTCCTTCAACAATATGAAGTTTGCCAGTACCGTATGCTGAAAAACAGCCACACACCATGATGTTCCCACCTCCAAACTTCACTGTTATGTTTTTGGGACTATGTGCAGTGCCATTTGACCTCCAAACATGGTGTGTATTATGGCATCCAAAGAGTTCAGTTTTGGTCTCATCTGACCAGACTATATTCTCTCATTATTTCACAGGCTTGTCTAAATGTTGTGCAGCAGACTTTAAACGAGCTTCAACATGATTTTTCTTCAGCAATGGAGTCTTGTGTGGTGAACATGCAGACAGGACATGGCGGCTGAGTGCATTACTTACTGTTTTCTTTGAAACCATTGTACCTGCTGATTACAGGTCTTTCTGAAGCCTTCCACACGTGGTCCTTAGCTCTTGGACAACTCTTTGGATAATTTTTTTCACTCCTCTGTCACAAATCTTGTGAGGAGCACGTGGTCGTGGCCGCTTTATGGTGAAATGATGTTCTTTCCACTTCTGGATTATGGCCCCAGCAGTGCTCACTGGAACATTCAGAAGTTTTGAAATCGTTCTGTAACCAATGCCATCATTGTGTTTTGCAACAATAAGGTTGCGCAGGTCTTGAGAGAGCTCTTTGCTTTTACCCATCACAAGATGTTTCTTCTGTGACACCTTGATAATGAGAACCCCTTTAATAGACCATCATTTGAGACTGAACCAGCTGATATTTGCAAGGGCAGGATTGCTTTATAATTACTGATAAATTTCAGCTGGTGTCTTGGCTTTACATGCTTTTTTGCACCTCCCTTTCCTCATGTGTTCAATACTTTTTCCCTGTGTAATTTCATTTTATTACACATAACTTAATTTCTGAACTTATTTATTTTGGTTTCTTTGTATGTATGTATTGCATGAGTTGTTACTGACGTGTGGTGAAAATTTCATGTCAATATCACCTTTAGAAATATATTTACCTAGAAAAATAGTGACATGTTCATTACTTATTTTATCCGCTGTATATAGGTACACAGCTTACTACATAGCATAATCTTCAAAACATTAGTAAGGCACTTATAAGAACTTGCTGCATAAATGTTTAGCGGAGTACTTAACAGGAACACTGCAGACCTCTATGAATCAAATCCACTGTACATCTGCACTGTCCTAACAGTTGAAATTCAACTGGTTGCTTGAATTGACTGCAACGGATGATATAAAAAAAGTTGAGTAGTAAAATGTAAGCACTGCATTTTAAAATATTTATTGTAGACATATGGTGATACATAGGTCAACGTGCCAATGTTTCAGGGACTCACAGGGTCCTTTTTTCCTCAGGGCAACTCAGGGACCACATAAATGTATACATAATATATAAAGCAAGCTCTTACCATCCTTTACCCCAGTGACATCATTATGCTCTCATACTCTTGCCAAATTCCTAAAAATAATGCCAGTGTCACCATAATAGTCATAAGACGCTTGTGTACACATAAAAAATCCAGATGTTAAATAAACATCAGAGAAAAATCGGTTAGGAAATAATGCTGTTGATCTCATTTGAATGGTATGGCAAAAGGTGGTCTTTTTTTTTTTTTTTTTTTTTTTGTACAGGCTCCTACTTTTTCAAGTAGAAAATACAACTTGCTAGAGTTGATCAAGGCATGGAAGGTTCCTCATCAGACACAGGAGAATATTCACACTCTGCAGAGTGCCTGCCATTTAAAAGATATTCTTTATACCTCAGCTGCTTTTCTGCAAGGTAACTCATCCTAAAAAGTAATGCCTATGGTGGTGTTATGACAGACAATGTTCAAGCATGTGTTTACTGTCTTTAATTGTTTTCTAACATCAATACTTGATTTTTGGTCCTTGTTATGATACTGAATAGAAACCATGTCGTGTGATACTGTTAAATGTGACTTGTTCTTGTGCTCTTAGATCTTGTTCTTGTTATTAGAAACCTTTAAAGGACCATAATAATAAAAATAGAAAATTGCATTACCTGAAAGTGCAGGAATATTAAAGCCTACGTATATAAAAATGCAAACTTAATTTGATGTACAGGAACCAGTTTTTCAGTTCTGCTGTAAATTAAAAATTGAATTATGGCTTTATAACTTTGTGGAGTAGGGCACAAGCCAGTTTTGCAGATGCAACCAGTTTTGAATTTTCTAAAGTTTTTTTAAAGTGATGCTTTAAAGGCTTCTCCTTTAAGAAAAACATGTTAAATGGACATATTGTAGTGGGGGAAAAAAATGTGCATTTTTTTTTTTTTTTTATATATATATATATTTTTTCCACAGGAGCCTGCAAAGCATTGCATCCGTGATCAGTGGATTGCAGATGCAATATCATGCTCTTGCAAAGTGTTCCTCCAGTTCCCTACAAAACAAACGGCAACTGCCCCAGCCTATAACTGGCCTTTGCAGCAAGGAGCAAATGGAAGGGTGACGCTTGTCAAACAACAACAAAAAAAATTACCAGCTCAACTTGCCAACCAGCCTGCAACCAACCAAATTGTCCTGTCTAACAGTTCACATTAAAAAGGGTTTAGTTTGAACACATTTGTAAGTTGCAGAGCCACTTCAGGGCAGTTGGGTGATATGGGTCCTGTCCATCTAATCTTTTCTTCAGGAGGGCAGATCTATTGACAGAAGTAAAGTGCCTCTGGTATACCCCAATTCCTACCTCCATCAGCAAGATTGTCCTACCCCATGAGATTGGCATGAGATAAAACTTATACTTATTGCAGTGGTATTTAAAAATGCTTACATCATTTTGCCACCAAAGTATGCTTTACATTTAGGAGCATATTCAGAAACCCTGTTTAATGGGTTCGTCCACCCAAATGTTGTATTGTATATTTTTTCTGATTTAAGAGAATTAAACCACCTGATATTTTGTTATATCTCTAAATTGACTATATTGGTGAGATCCCTGCACTTTAAGTTCCCGGGTCTGCACATCTGCTGTGGCCATTGCGAGACAGTCTGACTCTACTTTTGGATATTTACATATATCCTTTTTATGAAGAATGTAAGAGGAGGAGTTGGAAAATGCAAAGATGTCAGGAAATCTTGCTTTTGAAGTATGCAAGTTGAAAAAGAAACTAGGGGATTATTAAGCCCATCAGGTTCCACCTGTAGCGGATTTATAACTTTTGGATAGACCAGCCATTTAAGAGTATTTTTGCTTTGATTGTGGATCCAATATATTTGCTGAGCTAAATATGGAGTGCTGATTCAGTATTTTTATGCAGTTTTATTTCTAAGTGTAGTCTAAACGGAGTTCTCCAATAGGTTTGGCTTCAATGGATGGTAAGGATTTCCCTCAAGCAGTGGACCTCTTACAAGAAGCTGCCAGCGGCTTGTGTACTAGCAAAATATTAGCCGAGATCTACACCTGTCTTGGATGGTCCTTCTACAAGATGGTATGCCATGTAGTGAAAATGCCAGATTTTTTAGAATTTTTGCTTACACCTTGCCAAGCCAACATTTTGTAGTATAATGGCAAAAGCACAGTTTTTTTGTCAAGTTTTCAGGAAAAACATATATAACTTCAAAGATATATGTAACGGCTGTGGATTTCTGATTGTAAAGTTCACCAAGTATCAAAAACTATTTTCCATGCTAAGTGCATGTAAGATGTTTTGAAAAATAGAGCTAAACAGTTTTAGCTTACAAATGGGGGCTAATTTAGTAAATTTATGATAACTTTCAGTAAAGAGCTGGTGCTACTAGCCCAGCCAAGACATAGTTCTGAAATTGGCTGTACTGGCATGATCAGCTTGTCATGGTAATTACGGCCATGAGGACTATCTCTGACAGTTACTAAGAACCACTCTGCAAAGTTGATTTCAGAATTGGATTTGGAGTTCACACAGTCCTGGCTCTCTTTTGAAAGTCAAAGCAGCGCTCCATTCAAAAGAGGGCGTTCCACTTTAACCAATTCAATACCGGGCACTTTTACACCTTCCTGCCCAGGCCAGTTTTCAGGTTTCAGCGCTCTCACACTTTGAATGACAATTGCGCGGTCATACAACATTGTACCCAAACTAAAATTTTACCATTTTCTTCACACAACTAGAGCTTTCTTTTGGTGGTATTTAATCACTGCTGGGGTTTTTATTTTTTGCTAAATTAACAAAAAAAAGCCCCAAAATTTTGAAAAAAACACGTTTTTCTTTTTCTGTTATAAAAGTTTGGAAATAAATAATTGTTCTTCATAAATTTAGGCCAAGATGTATTCTGCTACATGTCGTTGGTGAAAATAACCCATATTAGGATGTATTTTTTAGTTTGTAGGAAAGTTTTATAGAGTTCACAAACTATGGTACAGATCTGAATATTGATCAATCCTGAAGTACTAACATCTAATCTAATTTCTTGAGGTCCAAGAATGTCAGAACAGTACAGATATCCCCCAAATGACCCCTTTTTGCAAAGTAGACAGTCTGACGTATTTCATAAGAGGCATGGCGAGTTTTTTGAAGTTGTATTTTTTTTGTCATAATTTTTCGGAAAATGAAAAAATTAAAATTAGTTTCACTATTTTTTTTTTTTTTTACATATTGTCACCAGTGCAGTACAGCGTCATCATATAACTGGCATGGCGGTGATCAGGGACACTGACCGGTGACAGTATGGGGAAAAAAAAAATATATTTTTTTTAATTTTTTTTTTTTTATTACTTTTTTTATTTTTTAAGATTTTTTTTTTTTCATATTTCACTATGACCAAAGTAGTACAATGTTACCATAGTAACATTGTACTACTTTGGGGAAGTGATCAGTATTTTTTTTTTTTTTTTTTACACAATTTGCTTATAGCAAAGAATTACTTTGCTATAAGCAAGCATTTACCTGAATGACATCGATTCATTCAGGGTTTTTTTTTTTTGTGCTTAGCTGTGATTTGGTCACAGCTAATCACATGACATGTGCATGTGATTAGCTGTGACCATTCATTGTATACAACTGACATGTGACCTGCTGTGATTGGTCACAGCAGGTCACATGGTACCGGCAACAGGGGGCTGATACTCAGATCTGTCATCGGCCGTGTCCGGGGTACACGGCCGGTGACAGATTGCGCGGCCCTGCAGGAGCGCAATCTGCGAATGTGCGGGAGGACGCCGTATGGCATCCACCCTGAACGCTGATGACATTTGCCGGCCGCCATTCGGCCATAGGGCGGGCGGCAAATGGTTAAGTACTGATCCCCCACTCCTTTGGCACCTTTTTGACACGTACCTGCTCCCACTTCCTCAGTGATTGCCTAGGTGATTGGAAGCAATAGTTGTTCAAAGCTTGCCCATTAGAAGTTCATACTTGTCTTCTATTCACTCCCCCACAATTCAGTTCCCCAGGTTTAGCAATGAGAAGCACTGTGTAACCTTTAAGTTGATCCTAATTCTATGTTAAGCTGCTGCGTAATGGTCCATTTGGCAAGCAAATGGCTGCAATGTAGAAGGAGGGAAAATAAGTTCCATTTTTCCATACCTAAAGGTACTGGGTATTTTCTTCCTTTCCAATGGTTAAATGAAACTGCAGAGGCAAAGCACAGGTTCACCTTAAGTCATGCAAGGATTTCCATCCATGGCAGCAACTGCAATATTCAGCAGGCCTGTGATTTAGCAAACCTGAGTAATGAGGGTGGTATTGGGTGTTTGGGTAGGTCTGAAATTGTCATGGGTCTGGACAGTGTCACTGATGAAGACAACAAAAAGCTCTTTATTTAAGATAATCGTATGGGTGTGGTGAGGCAGCTCTGCTCAGAAGTAGTGTGAATATAGCTTTATAATGGGTATGTTGGCTCTCATTCTATTTGTTTCTAATTTTAGTGGAATTTGTCCTGGTAGGGCCACTCATGATTTCCAAAGCTGGTTGAAATGCCAATGACAAAACTGGCCTTATTCTGTAATTTGTGCAAGGAGCAAAGGGCAGCAACAAAAATGCATGCATGAATATGCATTTATGATACTAGTCAGGTTTCACTAAAGTGGAATCTGTTTATTTGCAGGAGGGATCTCTTTACACTTAAGATTAGTGATGTGAAAGGCTTGACAGTCATAGGAGGTTTTTTTTTTTTTTACCCTAGGCAAAGCCACAGACAGCCCTGCAGTTCTGGAAGCAGGCACTGAGTGTGAATTTTCACAGTCTCCCAGCCCTGTACCACACATCTTGCCTATACAGTGACATGAACAGGGTAGAATCTGAACTGGAGGCTCTTACTTTACTTCATACGGTAAATATGCAGAAAACACAAAATAGAACAAGGGTTTGTGTGGCTAGCAGTGACTTTCATGATTTTTTATCTCTATGCAGAATGCCACCTGGGATCCTATTATAGGTTGGCATAAAAATATATATATGTAATTTTAAAAAATATATTTGTTGTGAATGTATTTACTTTTTATTCCATGTGTTCAGTTTGAAAAAACATTTGTATTCTTTAGTTTTGGGTGCTTTTAATGTATTACCAGCTTTTATTTCCATACCCATATTTATCTACCCCATAATATTACTTTTCACTACTGCTAGTCATAGATGGAACAGTCCAGATTAGGCTATACCCAACCTAAATAAAGATATGCTGTATACGTACCTTATACTTATGGTACTGTAGTGACATAGAAACCTGCAAGAGGAACCACCGCACACAGTGGAGTAAGTAGTGTTAGATCTGGGATCTGCTACATGGCAGATTTTTAAGACATCTCCTTTTATGGAGTGCCTTTAGTTTCATTTGGACCCTATAGTGACAGGGTCACTTTAACCCCTTTATGCCTGAAGGTAAAACAGATCTCAATGCCTGAACTCAGTTTAGCAACTGTATTAGTAAAACTTTACATATCATTGAAATTTGTTAGTGCACCTAGGTGAATTATACCTTTATTTTTGTTTTGTTTTGTTTTTTTAGGAAAAATTGGGTCTTTATTTGGTGATAAATGGTAATGGTTATGTCCTAATATTTTTTATTATAAAAGGAGAACTGGCCCAAAATAATAAAAGAAAAAACATTTTTTTTAAATTTAGCTGTAAATGTCTTGCCATTACCGTGACCCACCACCAAAGAAACCCTGAAATAATTTCTTCTGATGTTCACGACAATACCACATATACTGTTGTGTTCAAAATAATAGCAGTGTGTTGAAAAAAGTGAATGAAGCTCAAAGTCCTTCTAATAGCTTTTATTTCCATACACACAAATGCATTGGGAACACTACACATTCTATTCTAAATCAAAACATGAAGAAAAATATATCAAATTTGTGTTGTTCCTCTAAACAAATTGAAGAAAAGTGAATATTAGACTGTTCAAAAAAATAGCAGTGTTTGTATTCTTCTTTACAAACTCAAACATTCACTATATAAACTGAAAAATGTTTGAAGATTTTGCTTTCCTTTGAATCACTTAATATTTGGTTGTATAAGCACTGTTTCTGAGCACTGCTGTACATCTGTGTTGCATGGAGTCAACCAACTTCTGGCACCTGTGAACAGGTATTCCAGCCCAGGATGATTGGACTACATTCCACAGTTCTTCTCTATTTCTTGGTTTTGCCTCAGAAACTGCATTTTTGATGTCACCCCACAAGTTTTCTATTGGATTAAGATCCGGGGATTTGGCTGGCCACTCCATAACGTCAATCTTGTTGGTCTGGAACCAAGATGTTGCACGTTTACTGGTGTGTTTAGGTTCGTTGTTTTGTTGGAAGACCCATTTCAAGGGCATTTCCTCTTCAGCATAAGGCAGCATGACCTCTTCAAGTATTGTGATGTATTCAAACTGATCCATGATCCCTAGTATGCCATAAATAGGCCCAACACCGTAGTATGAGAAACATCCCCATATCATGATGCTTGCGCAACCATGCTTCACTGTCTTCACAGTGTATTGTGGCTTGAATTCAGTGTTTGGGGGTCGTCTGACAAACTGTCACTAGACCCAAAAAGAACAATCTTACTTTCATCAGTCCACAAAATGTTGCGCCATTTCTCTTTAGGCCAGTCAATGTGCTCTTTGGCAAATTGTAACCTCTTCAGCACGTCTTTTTTTTTTTTTTTCCAACAGTGGGACTTTGCGGGGGCTTCTTGCAGATAGCTTGGCTTCACATAGGCGTCTTCTAATTGTAACTGTACTCACAGGTAACTTTAGACCTTCTTTGATCTTCCTGAAGCTGATTGTTGGCTGAGTCCTTGCCATTTTGGCTATTCTTCTATCCGTTCGAATAGTAGTTTTTCGCTTTCTTCCACATCTTTCAGGTTTTGGTTGCCATTTTAAAGCATTTGTGATCATTTTAGCTGAGCAGCCTATCATTTTCTGCACTTCTTTATATGTTTTACCCTCTCCAATCAACTTTTTAATCAAGGTACGCTGTTCTTCTGAACAATGTCTGAAACGACCCATTTTCCTCAGAATTTCAGAGAGAAATGCACTGTAACCAGCATGTACAACATTTGCTGCCTTCCTTCCTTAAATAAGGGCAATAATTGCCAGCTGTTTTTCAAAGAATGAATGACCTCACTAATAGAACTCCACACTGCTATTATTTTGAACATGCCCCTTTCAATTAGTGATTCAATTACACAGAATCAGCAGCATGCATGTCATGACTGTTGGGTCTGTTGGATTTCTATTACTCTACTACACCTGCTAGTAAATTTTTTGCCATGTAGAAATATCATTTCTACCGAAAACAGTGATTGATCAGGTTAGTGATGTCTGACTGCTATTTTGAACACAACTGTATGTGCAGTTGTTGTTTGTACCTCTAGTAGGGCCAAGAACCAATAGTTCAAATTTTGCTGTTTTTCACCCTACCTAAACACAGTGACACTACAACCCCCCCCCCCTTTTTTTTTATTTATTTTTTTTTAAGCCTAAATCCAGTTCTGCTGTCAATCTAAATAGTTTGTTTAGGCCAAACTGGCCTAAATGACCTATTTCCTCCTTTACTAAACAATGCAGCTGAGTGAAGGAGTGAATGTCAGAGTGAAGGTTATAGTTTTTTGGGCCCAAACTAATTATACACTATTAAAAAAACCACTGACCAGGACCTTTGTCTCCAACCTTGACCCTGACCCTAACTTAGATCAGCCCTGACCTAGCCATTTTATCTTTAGTCTATTTGTTTTTTTTTGTTTTTTTTGTAGACACTTTTTTTTTTTTTTTTACGCTCTTCTCTGACTTGGAGAAAAACAAATGCCATGTATCTTTTTCTGCTTTCCAAGGAAAAATATGCAGTACAGGGCTAGTTTGGTCCTCCCAGGTCCCAATCAATAGTTTGCTAGCAGCAAACTGAAGTAGGTTACCAGCACAAATGCTAATCACATAAATGTGGTGCCTCAGTAGAGGGCACACTTCTGCAGTGCTGCATGTGTCTACTCGGCGTAAATGAATTAACCTCCTTGGCGGTATTCCCGAGTGTAGCTCGGGGTAACATTTCAGTACCATAAACGGTAACCCCGAGCTACACTCGGGAATACCATGCGGCACTGCTCCAGCATTTGTTCTTCACTTACCTTACCCTGCGCTCCCAAGATGTGTCCCCTGCAGCGTCCCCGGCCATCTCCTCTGGCCGATGCCGGCATCTGGCTTCTGTGTCCTGTCCCTGTGATGTCGGGACGTACGGCCGCCGCTGGCGGCAGGAAATTTAAAAATTTTACAAAATGTCTTTTTTTTTTTTTTTTTTTACATTTTACATAGTAAAACATTGCTGTCTCAACCAATTTCACATACATCTTGTCCCTAATGCTTTGTCCTGCGCCCTGCCTGCATTTTGTCTGTTCTTTCTGCCTGGAAACTGAGAAATGTCCATGGCGTCCAAAAAGTGTCCCTTTAGGTCAAAAGCGGTTTAGATCAGCTAGAGAACAGCGATAGTAAATCAGAACCAGTAAATCAGAATTGAGTGATAATGATTTGTGGGGAAATTCGTCATCAGACACTGAAAACGATTTTGCAACTTTGCTCAGCAATGTGCTAACTTGGCGCTATATTTCACATTTCAGTGTTTTTGGTTTGATTATATTATTGAATTAAATGTATTATTATTATATTATTATTATTCTTATCATTATTTATTAAATTATAATTTATGATTACGTGTTTCAAATTTTATCCTACCCGGGATGTTTACTAGACTCTTGTTCGGACAGATTTCAGTGAGTTATTCCTAAAAATTACAGGCCTACAATAAAAAAAACTACATATTTCCATGCAAAAAAATGGTACCGCTTTCAGCACCAAAAATCGGAAAGAATCATACCGCCAAGGAGGTTAAAGGACGTGTTCACTTTTTGTAAAACTAGCCACCTGACCTAGAAACTCCAGGTTTTTTCTTACTTCAGCATGACAGTCGCAACCTTCTCTGTTGCTTACCTTCTCCAGCGTCTGTGCATTGAGCCCCTACAGACTTGAATAGAAGCATCTTTAATCTTAGAGTATGGCTAGGTAGAAACCTGAGGGCTCTCTGCACAGGCTGAGCAGCACTGAAGAAGATTTTGGCTTAGAAGTAAACACCAGAAGGAGCCACAAATGTCACTCTTATGTAAGTGAGCAGCTGGGTGGGTGTTTTCTAGGTTGGAGGGCTAGGGAAGGAAGGCTAATGTTTTTACTACATGTGAACCTGTCATTCCTTTTTTTTTTTTTTCTGTTTCTACATTTTCCTTACTATTTCCCAATTGCAGTGCATCTCTCTGTTCACTTACATCCTGCTGTCCTCTGTTATCACATTTACTGCCCAGCTGACCCCATACATTGGTCCAGCTGGACACTGAGACTCCCTCCCTCGAGACCTTCAGAAATAAATTAAAAAAACAGTTCAGATGCTTGGACAATCACGTTAACATTTTCTTGTTATGGTTTGTCTTGGGTTTAAATGATTTTTTCTGTATTACTCCACTATGGCAATACTATTTATTTGTATTTCAGGAATTAGAAAACTACTGCATTGAATCCAGCTCATCGGACACCTTTTTTCTGTTCAGAACTGAACTTCTACTGAGCACCTCAATTTTGAGCCGCTATGTCCATGTACCAAACTCCTGGGAGGTGAAGTATCTTATAGCAAATCGCTACCTCAGAAGAAATAGGTAATGTATACCTGTAATCCTTCACTTTTCTTACACCGCACTCTCACACAAAAAGCAACAGGAATTTGATGTGATAACAAAGCAAAGGGTAGTAAGTCAGTAGCAACCAATCAGGTTCCAGCTTTATTCCTTTGGGCCAAGCTCTCTAACTTTTTGAATGGTTGTTACTGATTTCTGCACTTTGCACATTGATTGACTTATTAAAATAAATTAGAACACCAAGCAAATAGATGAAATACATTTATGACAGCTGTTTTACCTGCCAAAGGATTTGTATTTCTGGCCATCCAGCCTAGAGATTTATACAGCTCTGCCTGGCAAGGAAGGGGACCTTATCTTTCTCTGCTGCATTATTACTTTCACAAAAAACACATTGATGCTTTTTGGTACACACAATTTTCCATACACGATGCTCTAGAATCCCTTACAGGTAATTAGTTTAGGGTTAACTGTAAATTATGGCTGTAAAATTATTGTTTTCACTTCGGTGTGTAAGTAATTTGTATGGAATTGGTGAATGATAACAAGAAAAGCAGTAAAATAGATCTCCTCCTACAGCCCGCAACAATAGACCCCCCAGCAACAATAGATCCCCCCAGGAACAATGGATCACCTGCAACAAATTACCCCCCATCAGTAACAGACTCCCAGCAACAACAACTGATCCCCCCACAGCCAACATCAGTAGACCCTCCAGCAGCCAGCAACAGTAGAACAGTTTGGAGGAAAGAAGGGAAAAGGGAGACGTGATTGAAACCTTTAAATACATCAAGGGGGTGAATAAGGTTCAGGAGGACAATAGTTTCAATATGAAACCAAAATCGATAACACGGGAACACGACCTCAAACTAACTGGAGGAAAGTTCAAAACGAATCTTAAAAAGTTATTTTACTGAAAGAACGAATGATGATTGGAATAAACTTCCAGCAGAGGTAGTGAGCTAGTCAACAGTAAGTGGCTTCAAACATGCCTGTGAGAAACACAGATCTATACTCAGACAAAAAAATTTAATGAAAAAAACAAATCAAGAAAACAAAAAAAACAAAAACAAAAAATGACGTGCAAACTCGATGGATCACTCTTTCTGCTGTAATTTTTCCATGTTTTCTATAGAACCTACCCTCAACAGTAGATCCCTCCCAGTAAAAATTTCTCCCCCAGCAATATAAGACTCACCCTCAGCAACAATAGATCCCTCACCAGCAACAATAGACCTCCCTGCAAAAATAGATCCCCTCCAGCAACAACAGATCTCGTAGCAGTCAGCATCAATAGACCCTCCAGCACACCCCAGCATCCATTGCCACTACATACATTGCAGGAGGTGCCGGAACTGTGTTCCCCTGAATTTCCACTGAAAAAAAGCCCTGGTCCAATGTATACATATCCAATAGTATCTGTTTCTTTGCAGCACTGAACAAGCAGCAGAGCATTACATGGATCTGATGACTGCATTGCTTCATGAAACTCAGCCAGATGTAAGTAGTAGAGAAAGGCTTTTGGGGGCTTTGGCAATATCCCACTGTTCTTACTATTAAAAAAAGAAAAAAATCACCAGACTACTAGAGATTCAGAAAAACCTTGCTGTGTCCTCTTGAAAAGTGTGTCTTTTTCCATGACATTTTCATAGCTAAGAGCTCCTGAATGATGACATGTTTATAAAAAAAAAAACCTTTGCTCCAGCTATTGACTACAATTTCTTTTGTTCAGTTCCACTTTCCTTGTTCAGTTGGCCCATTCTTAGCTGATATTGATAACATAGCGATGAATAGGACCTGACAACTGTACCATGAACATTTATATTTATTTTAACAAAACACAATCTGGGGAATAACTAAGTTCCCTGCACATTTTAATAGAGCAGGAAACTGTCAGAAGTGGGTTTTGCCACATTGACAGAGCACATAGACCTGTTTCAGATTTATCTGCTCCACCTGTGGTAGTTTCTATTTCATAGTGAAATAGAAACTAGCGCAGGTTTACACCTAATTAATGAAGGTGACTTTGTCATATGGGATATGAGCTGTCAGCAGACATCTCACATCCGTCTCACTGCCATTCTGAGCTAAGTGGGAGTGGGGACAACAGAGAGATCGATGCTTGTAGCTTCATCTCTCCTTTTTCTGCCCTGTGTGCTGTGCTTGTCACAAAACAGAGAACAGGTTACTCCTAATTAACAAAGGAGCTTACACTCCTTTTGTTAATTAATAGCAGCATCTGCTCCATGTTCTAAATTTAGAAGATTTTTACAAGCTTTTATTCCCACAAAATGGCAGTTGATGTAATATCTTTACGTCCTGTAAGTTGGGAAAATGTCTAATATTCTTTTTTTTTTACTCTCAGAGTATATATCCCAGCCCTGCTCCCCTACCCAGACTTCCGTTGATTTATCTGGAAGCCGCCACAGCTCTGCTAGAAACTGAGAAGTTGCAGGACGCTATCACAGTAAGCGAAGAAGTGTTGGAAAATCTCAGTCACATCACAGCTGGCATTACAAGCATAGTGGAAGCAGAGACCAGTCAAGAGTCTAAATCTGACACTGAAAGGGTGAACTGTGTTTTATGGGCCTCCACAGCTCACTTCCTTCAAGGAGAAGCTCAAGGGAAGCTGGCAAATCATAAAGAGTCAGTTACTGCATACACCAGGTACGCTGAATGTCTGGCAAAAAACTCCCGAAAGATCTGTGATTAAATGTGTCACTAAATTTCAGTGTAGGTCTGTTTGGACAGTAAGGGTAACATTATGCAATTTTCTTAATTTCTTTTCTTTTTTTCCACCCATGGAAGGAAAATGTTGATGGAGAAATCCTACTGTTCTGCCACTAGGGTTGGGTTGTTTTATTACTGTCTGTTTTCTGCTGGGGAGTCTTCACTTCCTGTCCTGGAAACACAAATGAGAAATGAGAGGAAATTTCTCCTAAGTGATTGTGATTCCCTCAATCTTAGGCAATTGTCACCAGAACATGTGTCACTGTTGGAAGATTTCCATCACTTAATGTATTTGTGTATATATCCCGCGAGTAACCAAAAAAACCAACACTCCAATTAAAGTCACTTACACCCTTCACACACTCATCAATGCATTCCAAAATCTGAAAACAAACACATTAGTGCAGTGCCTCCCTATTACTAGACACCTCTTGAGAACCTAATCACGAACATAAGTGTATAACAAAACATAAATATTAAAAAAAAATTTATACTCAAAAATGTCCTATATACAAAAAATATATGAAGTCCCATATAAAATATGATCTTTCATGATGCTCCTTCACTCTTTCACCACTTCACATCTTCATAAAACATAAACCAATGTTCATCCACCAACACCCAGATTACCTAGAGCTTTTTGACCTCACATTGGGAAAGTCTAACCTTTCTCTACTTTATCCAAAACTGAAAAGAAAAAAGTTTCTCTTATGTTCATTGATGGACACTTCTCTTCTGAATCTTGACCACAGGGTTATACCACCACCTACAGGAGGAGGACACTAGGCAGAAAAGAAACACAGCACTGCCTATGGGCAGTCCTAACTGGTATAAAACACCCATTCTGCTATAGACGTCTACCTGGCCATCTGTGCATCCAGTTCTTTTTTACCTAGTGTAGGAGTAAGGACCTGGCTCTCTGCTGAGACCTTTGGTTCCATAGATTTTTTTTTTCTCCTTTTTTATTTTTTCTTGGTATTTTTCATACGGTGATGTTCAATCAACAGCCAGGCTGGACGATGGGCTGTATAATCTAGATCCAGTGGTCACCCCGTCCAACGAGCATATGTAGACCACAAGCTCAGTGCTTGGTCGGCCACAAAGAAGCCCCTTCCTGAACCTATAGCAGAAGTACTGCTACAGGGTGGCACGGGTGTGCAAAATCATGTGTGATCATACGTGATTTTGCATTTCCTTGTAGGGGCGCTTGCCCTACCCGTGCTGCTATTCGCGGCCGTGGCTGTCAATCACCGGGTCCCAGCCGGTAATTACTTGCCGGTGCTCATGATTGCCGAGCATCTCCAACTGGGGGGGAGGGGCACACTGTTTGTAAACAAAACAGTTCTTTCCCCTGTCAGCTCCTGCACACTACTTTGCATTGCTGTGCATAGCTGGGTTGTTCCAATGTTTTTCTTTCCCGCAAGGTTTTGCAGGCTGCTTTTACAGTTCCTTGTTTTCCCCTTTGAGGGTTGTTTGGGTGGTTGTCATGTTTTGCCTGGTTGCTTCTGTTGTGCTTTTGGTTTGCCCACCCCTCATTGTCATTGAGGACATGCCTGTGGTCAAGATTCAGATGAGCTGTGTCCAACAGGAAAACTGGATTTTTTGTTACTCACTGTAAAATCCCTTTCTCTGAGTTAATTGACAAACACAGCACCCACCCCAATGTTGGAGTTTATCCTCTGACACTGCTTTGTTATTAACTGGATTGCCTATAGCAGAGGGGGCGGTTAGACCACTTAGGACTGCCCATAGATGGTGCTGTGTTTCTTTTCTGCCTAGTGTCCCTCTCCTATAGGTAGCGGTATAACCCTAGTCAACATTCAGAAGAGCTGTGTTCGTCATTGAACTCAGAGAAAGGAATTTTGTGGTGAGTAACAAAAAATCCATTCCTTTACTTACACTTTAACCACTTGCCAACCGCTCTATAGCCGAATGATGGCTACAGCACAGGTGTCCAGTTCTGTGAAGGCATCATATGACTTTCTCCCAGAAAGCGCCCTCCCACACGCCCCGGCGATCTCCGAAATCAGCTGTGTCCTACGGACACAGCTGATCACGTGATGTGGTAAATGGCCAATCATAGTAACCTTTTACCACGTGATCAGCTGTGTCCAATGACACAGCAGATCACAGGGTAAATGCAGTTGCCGGTTTTCGGCTGCACTTTCCTCATGCTGTCACAGCGTGAGAAAAGTACTGCCAATAACCGGCAATTGTCAGAGGACGGGTCAACACTGATGATCAGTGCCGCCCATCAGTGCCTAGTAGTGCCACCCACCTGTGCCCAGCAGTGCCACCCTGGAAAGGCCATTCGTGCAGGGAGAATATTCTGCCGAGGATTTGGAGAATGTTTCACATGCTTTGTTTTGCGGTAGATGCTCTTAAGGATTCAATTCAGCAAATTTCTTGCATGGGTCTCTTATCAGTTCACATGCACAGGGTTTTGTGGCTGAAGAGTTGCTCGGTGGAACTGCCATGCAAGAAATTGTTGGCAGGTTTTCCCTTTCTTGGGGAGCGACTGTTTGGGGAGAATTTGGATAAATATATCTAAAAGATTTCAGGAGGAAAAAGTTCTCTGTTGCCTTTTAAAAGAAAATCCAACCGCTCTTTTAAGGGATCAGGGGCTGGTCCCTTATCTACCTGACAGTCCTTTCATCGCATGCAGGCCGCAGCTTCTAGGGCGCAGGGTCAGAACCCAAGAAGACCCTGGGCTCAAAAATCAGCCAAGTCAGATCCTAAATCTGCCTCCTTATGAAGGTGCGCCCCCACTTGTGTGGGTGGGGGGGAAAGCTTTTGAATTTTGCAACTGCCTAGAAGACTCTAATCCAGAACTTCTGCCTGGCAGTACTAGGGTCGTTGGTTCAAATCCCAAACCACGGCACCACCTGCCTGGAGTTTGCATGTTCTGCCTGTGTGGGTTTCCTCTGGGTACTCCGGCTTCCTCCCACAGTCCAAAGACATGCTGGTAGGTTAATTGGATCTTGTCTAAATTGGCCCTAGTATGGATGAATGTGACATAGCACTGCTTAAATTGACAGCGCTATATAAGTACCTGAAATAATAATAATAATTTCCAATTAACAGCTTTGCCGTTTGGGCTGGCAACGGCTCCTTGAGTGTTTACGAAGGTTCTGTCTCCTGTGTTGGGGCTGCTCAGAACTCGAAGGGTAACAGTCATAGGTTATCTAGATGATCTGTTGCTCAGAGGTTGGGCGGTGCCAAGTCTGGAGCAAGATGTGGCCCTTACAGTTCAGGTCTTGTAACAATTGGGCTGGGTGCTCAACTTCAAATGTCGGCCCTGAAGCCAGTACAGAGCCTGGAATATTTTGGGGATGATCCTACACACAGCTCAGGCAAAAGTATTTTAAAGTAAAGGGAAATGTTGTGCCTTGAGATACCAGGTCTGCAGTTTAGGGGCCAAGAGGTATCCTTCGATTCACCTCTGTATGAGATTGCTGGGGAAAATGGTGTCCTCATTCGAAGCGGTACCCTATGCGCAATTCCACTCCTGACTGCTGCAAAAGAACATTCTGAGTGTTTGGAACAAGAAGGTTCAGCCCTGGATTTGGAAAAAGGTAGATCCTTTCGGCTAGTGGTTTGGAAGGTGGTTACCACCGATGCCAGCCTTTCGGGTTGGGGGGGCTGCCCTGGAGAAGGCCACTGTTCAGGGAACATGGCTTCCAGGAGGAAGGTTTCTACCCATCAATGTCCTGGAACTTTGGGCAGTGAAGCTTGATCTGAGGTATTGGACATTCAGGCTTCGGGGCTGGCCAGTACAGATTCAGTCTGGCAATGCCACAGTAGTGGCCTACATCAACCAACAAGGTGGTACCAGGAGCCGAAAGGCTCAAGAGGTGGTGAATTACATTCTAACCTTGGCAAAAAGTTATGTTCCAAGTTTGTCAGCGGTGTTCATTCTGGTCGTAGAGAATTGGCAGGCGGATTATCTCAGCCGCTGACGGTTGATTCTGGGGGAATGGGCTTTGCATCTCAAGGTTTTCTCGGCGATCTGCCAGCAATGAGACATAGATCTGTTGCCATCTAGGTTCAACAACAAGGTCGACCTGTTTGTGTCCAGGATGAGGGATTCCTTGGAGTAAGTTTTCCCTAATCTATGGAGTTTTCCTCCAGTTCAGCTTTTGCCACGTATCCCACACAGGATTCGGGAGGAGGCTGTTCCGGTGATTCTGATCGCTCCGGCCTGGCCCAGGAGGGCCTGGTACGCAGACAATGTGAGACTGGCAGTTGGCAGGCCTTGGTTCCTTCTGTTCAGGCCAGACCTGCTGTCTCAAGGTCCTATATTGCAGCCAGCTTTATGGTTGCTAAATTTGACAGCATGGCTATTGAAACCCAGATCCTAAGGGAAAGGGGGTATTGGATTCTTTCATTCCCATTATGTTGAGATAGGGGGAAAGATTTCTAGGAACACTTATTACAGAGCTTGGAAGGCCAGGCTTCAGCATTGGGTATTTTTTTAGAGGTTGATTGCATCTCACTCTCCTCTAGTTTGTACCTTTTTGTGAGGAATAATGTGTTGAGCTCCACCTGTTAGGCTACCTTTAAAGTCCGTGGGACTTGAACTTGCTCTTGGTGGTTTTGCAGAAACCACCATTTGAGCCTAGTAGGGGGATTGCGCTAGTCCTGTTGACCCAGAAGGTTTTATTCCTAGTGGCAATCACTTCTGCAAGAAGGGTGTTAGAGCTGTCAGCTGTTTCTTGTGAAGAACCTTTTCTGGTTTTGCATCAGTATAATGCGGTATTGCGACCTCAACTATCTTCTTTACCAAAGGTGGTTTCTAGTTTATATCTCAATCAGGACATCGTTCTGCCTTAATTTTTTCCTAGGTGGCAGTTGACAAGGGAGAAAACCTTGCATACCTTGGTTGTGGTACACGCTAGAAGTGTGTTTCTGAAGTTGGCAACGCAGGTCAGGTCGGATGCTCTTTTTGTGCTGCCTGACTGCCGAGGAAGGAGCAGTGGGCATCCAAGGCAACTATTTCACATTGAATATGTCAGTTGGTCCTTAAAACCTATGGTTTCAAAAGTAAGGTCCCACCCTTTCGGGTAAGAGCACACTTTGCCTGGAGTGTTGGGGCATCTTGGGCAATCCACCATCAGGCGACAGTTGCTCAGTTTTGCAAGGCCGCTACATGGGCTTCGGTTCACACATTCACAAGGTTCTACCAGGTGGATGTAAGAGCCGCAGAGGACTCTGCCTTTGGCCACATCGTCTTGCGAACGGCTGAGTAGGTTTTTTGTGGGATTGTTGGCGGTGGCTATCATGGTGTCACCCTCCCCTCAAAATTTTTTTATTGCTTTGGGACATCCCACATAATCATAAATAGCCTGCACTGTGTCCTGTGATGTACGATAAAGAAAATTGGATTTTTTTCTACATACTTACTAGTATAATCTGTTTTTTGGAGTACATCATGGAACACAGAGGTCCCTCCCCTCTTTCTGGAATTTCTTGGCTTTCAAGAAAACTGAAGTACTTCCTGTGTAGGAGGTGTTATAGAGGGGAGGGCTCCTCTCTGATTGGTTGGAGAGGGTCCATTCACCTGTAGGTGGCATATAACCCACATAGTCATGAATAGCCTGATCTGTGTCCCATGATGTACTCCAAGAAATGGATTTTACAGGTAAGCATGTAGAAAAAAATCCAATTTTTTCAAAATATTCAGTCTTTTTTCATTTATAGATACATAAATCCAATGGTGAATAAATACCACCAAAAGAAAGCTCTATTTGTGTGGAAAAATAATTGCGTACAGTGTTGCATGACCGCACAATTGCCAATTAAAGTAGTGCAATAGCAAAAAATTCCCTGGTTATGAAAGGGGTAAAAACAATATCCACACTGCTTTTTATAAGTTAGACGTTTCTGCTGGAGAGTGTAATATTTCTATCAAAACAATACTGGCTGGTCTCTTATTCTTAACCACTTCCCGACCGTCCTATAGCAGAAATACTGCTACAAGGTGGTATGGGTGCGCAAAATCAAGTGTATATATACGTGTTTTTGCATTTACGGGCAAGGGGCGCACCCTACCCACACCGCTGGCCGCGGGTGTGAATACAGTGTAGCACACAGACACTGCCCCCTAGTAAAACACTCCCTGCACACAGTTAACCCTTTGATCGCCCCTCTTATTAACCCCTTCTTGCCCATTGCCAATTGCCATTAGTACAGTGTCAGTGCTTTTTTTTTTTTTTTTTTTTTTAAACCTCCCTAACGGTATTCCCGAGTGTAGCTCGGGGTAAAATGTCAGTGCCAAAAGCGGTAACCCCGAGCTACACTCGGGCTTACCATGCGGTGCTGCATAGGGAGTCCCTGCAGCACTTACCTTGTCCTTCGCTCCCGCGATGTGTCCCCTGCAGCATCCCCGGCTATCTCCTCCGGCCAATGCCTATATCCGGCTTCTGTGTTCCGGTCCCTGTGACGTCGGGACTTACGGGCGCCGGCGGCGGGAAATTTGAAAATTTAACAAAATGTAATTTTTTTCAAAACACATTTTTCATAGTAAAACATTGCTGTTTCAACCCATTTCACATACATATTGTCCCGAGTGCTTTGTCCTGTGCCCTGCCTGCGTTTTGTCTGTTATTTCTGCCTGGAAACTGAGAAATGTCCATGGCGTCCAAAAAGTGTCCCTTTAGGTCAAAAGTGGTTTTAGATCAGCTAGAGAACAGCGATAGTAAATCAGAACCACTTGCAGAATTGAGTGATAATGATTCGTGGGGAAATTCGTCATCAGACACTGAAAACGATTCTGCAACTTTGCTATATTTCAAATTTCAGTGTTTTTGGTTTGATTATATTATTGAATTAAATGTATTATTATTATATTATAATTTTTTATGATTATTTATTAAATTATAATTTATGATTTCGTGTTTCAAATTTTATCATACCCGGGATGTTTAATAGACTCTTGTTCGGACAGATTTCGGTGAGTTATTCCTAAAAATTACAGCCTACAATAAAAAAACTACATATTTCCATGCAAAATAATGGTACCGCTTTCAGCACCAAAAATCTGAAATAATCAGACCGCTAGGGAGGTTAAAGCACTAATCACTGTATTGGTGTCACTGGGGACGTCAATGACACAAAATCAGTCCCCCCCCCCCCCCCAGTGTCAGAATGTCCGCCGCATTCCCGCTATAAAGCACTAATCGCCGCCATTACTAGTAAAAATAAAAAATCCCAGTATATATACCGCCATTTGTAAATGCTATAACTTTCACGTAAACCAATTCATTTACACGTATTTGGATTTTTTTTTTAGCAAAGACATGTAGCAGAATACATTTTGGCGTAAATTTTTTTTACTGGACATGTTTAAGAGCAAAAAGTCGATAATATTTTTTTTTTATCTCAAAATTGTCGGCCTTTTTTATATATATATATATATATATATATATATATATATATATATATATCGCAAAAAATAAAGACCACATAGGCGATCAAATACCAACAAAAGAAAGCTCAATTCATGGAGAAAAAAGGACGTAAATTTCATTTGGGTGCAGCGTTGCATGACCGTGCAATTGTTAAAGTACCGCAGCACCGTAACGCAAAAAATGGCATGGTCAGGAAGGATGGTAAATCTTCAGGAGGGCAAGTGGTTAATCAGCATGTCAAATTGATATTTTTTAGCCATGTGAAGCCTTTTTGTCCTTTCCTTAGTACCGCAGAAGTTTAGGAATTTAAATGAGGTCCAAGCTGTCCTCCAGTGGATAAAAAGTACCCCTCCTTATAGAAGTTTGTAACTCAGATCTTCAAAAACATGTATCAAAGTCTGTTTGGGGAAAAAACAGCATCATAGGCTTTTCCAGACTTAAGAAGGTGTAGATGTGGCCCACTAATGTTTTATTCTTCCAATTTATCCAACTGCTTTATTTGAATTTGATTACGGGTTTAACTACAGATCATGAGGGCCCCATAGCAGAGTTTTAGTTGGAACTCTGGCCATCCTTTCTCCGTGGTACATAGCAGAGTCAAATGTGAGGATACTGTCACTGATCTTAATATAAATATACAGCGATGTGGGTATAATTTGTAAGGAAACAATGGGGCAGCAGTGCAAGACATTCACTTTTAATCTTAATTTCCAGTTCACTACTCTGTTCTCAAGTATCTTCCAGGTCATTTTGAGTTTAGGAGATCTTCATTGTAAATGATGGGCCCTTTCACTCCATAAGTGCTAAAGGAAGTGGTCTAGTAGGTAGTAAAACAAACCTCACAGAAGTAAAGGGGATCTGTGGCTAATGATCTTGATTACTCCTGTGTGTCTGAGGTCAGCTTCAAAGTTTTTATTTTGCCTCAACAGCTTCCCTTATGTGGTCTTTCTCCCATCCCAGGCCCTACAGTAGCCCCATAGGCAGCTATAGCTTCTGTAATGCCATAACCCTACTCTAGATTATGTTCTTTGATACTCATGTTTCCTTTTTTTTTTTTTTTTTTTTTTTTTTTTTTGCTTTTGTATTTGTAGGTGTATAAACCTAACGACGAAAGTTCAGTTTGCTGACTCTGGTGAGTTTTGTAGCTAACCACAATTTGTGTTATAACAGGCCCCTACTAAATAATTGTGTCAGAGTGATGTAGGTAAACACACTTATCTGACTAATGTACTGTTGACAGGTGGCCCGCACAGGCAAATCAATGTACACATACGTCACTGCCTGTTTCCTGGTTTCGTGTGCGCGTGCCCCTGCCTACTACCGCTATGCTTGAGTCTGTCAGCAAGGCCAATGATTCACAGCCAGAACCTGCTGACTGGCTGTGTACAATCACAGCCCAGAGCTCTGTGTTGATAAACAACACAGAGCTTTGTACAGATGGAACGATCTCTCTGTTTCTCATCCCTGCAAAGCAGGGATGAGAAACTAAGAGATCTGTTAGTAAAAAGCAGCACACTTTACACATAATTAGGCTCACATTTAACCCCTTAATCTCCCTAAATGTGAACCCTTTCCCAGCCAGTGTCATTAGTACAGTGACAGTGTATAGTATTCTCACTGATCACTGTATTAATGTATGTCACTGGTGATGTCAGTAGCAGTTAGTCCGCTCCCCCCCAGCGTCAGTGTAAGATTGCCTGCCGCACTATCGCAGTCCCATTAAAAGTCGCTGATCACTGCCATTAGTCGTATTAAAAAAAAAAACAAAATTCATATATATATATATATATATATATATATATATATAATATACCATAGTTTGTAGGTGCTATAACTTTCATGAAAACCAAGACACACTTATTGGGATTTTTTTTTTATTAAAAGACGTGTAGCAGAATACATTTTGGCCAAAATTTATGAAGTTAGATTTTGTTGTGTATGTTTTATAGAAGAAAGTATAAAAGAATGTTCTTTTTTTTTTTCTTTCATTTATATCACAAAAAATAAAACACCCAGTGGTGATCAAATAACACCAAAAAAAAGCTCTATTTGTATGAAAAAAATTATATACATTGGTACAGCGTTGCATGACCATTACCAGTTAAAGTAGCATAGTGCTAAATAGCAAAATATGGCCTGGTCATGAAGAGGGTAAAATCTTCCAGAGCTTAAGTGGTTAAACGCATAAACATGTTGTTTAGTAACACTATTAGAACACTTGGATAACATCAAACAAAAAGGACTGTGCTCCAAGCAGCTTTTCTCCACTGTCATACAAACCCCAGAGGCAAGCTGAGCGGTTCACGCTCACTGACTAGACTGCAGACTAGACTGCACCTTCTATTGCAATTCCTGATGAATCCTATTAGAACACCAAAGTTGACTATATAGGTTATTATAAATTAAATATCCTTTATTGACACTCACGGTCAGTTTTTGTCACACATCCAGGGTTTATGCTCTTTTTCACATATTGCAGGATCTTTGAAGGCTACTGATCACATTAAAGAGCATCACATATTTACAGTTCTGAAAGCAGCAGCGTTTCTGGGCAGAAGTCACCAGTTTTTGCAAATGGGAGATAAAAAGATTTCCCTAATGAACGTGAGACTTGCCCTTCAGGCCATGCAAGGTGAGTTGTTTGAATATGGAATGTCAACACCTATTTTATAATTGTTGAGAGTAAAATATACAGTTGTGGCCAAAATTATTCAACCCCCAATGCTGTAAAGGGGTTTAGGGACTATAGTGTACATTTGGAATTGTATTCAGAATCAAATCCTACAAGGACGTTGTAACTACCCAAATGCAACTAAAATGACATCAATTGTTTATGTAATACAGTAGTAAATGGTTCTTATGTGGTTTCTTCATTGCCACAATTATTCAACCCCTTAAAGACTACCACTCTGAAGAACAGAGGTTCATACAGGTGCTTTCCATCAGGTATTGAAAACACCTGTGGATGTCACCGAGCAGCAATCAAGCATAATAAGCACCAATTAGGCAGCTTTAAAATGACTGTGATACTCAGCTCCTTCTAGACATTTACTGGTGTGGTTACAAACATGGTGAAGGCAAGAGAATGGTCCAGGAAGACAAGAGAAGAGGTGATTTCTCTTCACAGGAAGGGCAATGGCTATAAGAAGATTGCAAAGATGTTAAACATACCAAGAGACACCTTAGGAAGCATCATTCGCAAATTCAAGGCAAAGGGCACTGTTGAAACGCTACCTGGTCGTGGCAGAAAGAAGATGCTGACTTCGACTGCTGTGCGCTACCTGAAGCGTAGAGTGGAGAGAAGTCCCCGTGTGACTGCTGAGGAACTGAGAAAAGATTTGTCAGATGTGGGTACAGAAGTTTCAGCCCAGACAATAAGACGCACACTGCGTAATGAAGGCCTCCGTGCCAGAACTCCCAGGCGTACCCCCTTGCTGTCTCCAAAGAATAAGAAGAGTCGACTGCAGTATGCCAAAAGCCATGTGGACAAACCACAAAAGTTGTGGGATAGTGTTCTGTGGACTGATGAAACAAAATTAGAACTGTTTGGGCCCATGGATCAACGCTATGTTTGGAGGAGGAAGAACAAGGCCTATGATGAAAAGAACACCTTGCCTACTGTGAAGCATGGTGGAGGGTCAATCATGCTTTGGGGCTGTTTTGCTTCTGCAGGTACAGGGAAGCTTCAGCGTGTGCAAGGTACCATGAATTCTCTTCAGTACCAGGAGATATTGGATGGAAACGTGATGCAGTCCGTCACACACCTGAGGCTTGGGAGACGTTGGACCTTTCAACAGGACAATGATCCCAAGCATACCTCCAAGTCCACTAGAGCATGGTTGCAGAGGAAAGGCTGGAACATTTTGGAGTGGCCATCGCAGTCACCAGACTTAAATCCGATTGAGAACCTCTGGTGGGACTTAAAGAAAGCAGTTGCAGTGCGCAAGCCTAAGAATGTGACTGAACTGGAGGCCTTTGCCCATGAAGAATGGGCGAAGATACCCGTAGATCGCTGCAAGACACTTGTGTCAAGCTATGCTTCACGTTTAAAAGCTGTTATAACTGTAAAAGGATGCTGTACTAAGTACTAAGATTGAATGTCACTTGGGGGTTGAATAAAACTGATAATGCTGTGAGCACAGAAAAGACATTTGTGGTTATTTCATTATAACTGTTATGTTATATTTGTCTGACCTACAAGTGCCTCTTTAATGTAAATGTAAGCAAGATGACTGAATGATCAAAAGCAATGTCAAACTGGCCAAAACACTCAATTTCAGTGGGGGTTGAATAATTTTGGCCACAACTGTAATTTTAGTGCTTAAATGCTGGACGTAATGCCTATGAGGTTTTCTTATTTGTTCTCTTAATTTCCTAAAAGTCACAAAAATTGTTTATGCAAATGTGGACTTAGCCTTTACATTTTTTTTTAAAGTTATCATGATGAAAATCATTTTTGTTAAACACCCACATATCACGCTAAGTATACTTGACTAAAGCATTTGGCTTGGTTTTCTCAAAGCAGAACTGCAATAAAATACTTGATAAGTAGAGTTTTTTGATATAAGAGACTTTTTTATGTCTTTTCTGCCAAAAAACATAGTTTTTCCTAGCAGTTTTCTACTTTCTGTAAAATGTCAGAAAAACAATTAGGTTCCAGAATAATATAAATCCAACGTGCATGAGGTGGAGTTGCGTCATTAATGACTCAAGGGATATGATGCAAGGCTGAAAAGAAGAATCCTTGAAGATGTCCATGATGAGGGGGAGCTTGGACCTGAAAGAGGCCAGCGTAGGAGGTAAGTCTTCCATTCTGTGCAAGTATGCCATGCATACTAGCTCATTATGGCAAGTGCTCCTGCGTGCTTGAGGTGACTTCAGGTTGACTTTAATTTGAAAATGAAGGTCTGGTGGTGTAAAAAGTAGAATCGGACTGACTCTTAAAACAAAAGTGCAAACTTTTACATTTGAAAACAACTTGCCGCTGTGCACATTTGCACATGATTTACAAAAACATTTTTATAGACAAATATGAGCCGTAGTCCTCTAAGTCCCTTTGCCATTGTGTACAAGTGAATATTTTCTTATGCAATTAGACATGTTGTCAGGAGCTACTGTATGCTTGCTTGGTGCAAACAGATCTATAATCGGACAGAAAAAAAGATGAAAAAAGGTGCACACTCTATGGCCCACTAGGTCTTTTTCTGCTGTCTCTATGGGCCATGGTAGGCAGAGGGATTACTGTAATATAAAATACAATTTAGATTACTGATCATAACAGAAAAAATGTAAAGGAATTAAACATTCACTCATAGGACACTCTGGATTACACCAATTGTATAATCATTGAACACAAAGATATTAGACACATTATACATGATGGCTGAACACTGGCTTACCCTATTATTATTATTATTATATACATTATACTCACTAAAGACTACACATATGAAACCTCTTCCTAATGGATATAAAGCTTAGCTATAGTGTATTTTGTAGTAGGTACCAGAGCTGGGAGAAGGGGTGGGCAGGATGGGCGGCTAACCTGGTCTCAGCGGTAAAGGGGGTACTCCCTCACCACACACTCAGTAGCTAGCAATCAACGGGCCACAGAGTCATGTCTGCTCTGAAAGTTACTTCTTTTACTCTGACCTCACCCACTCTCCACCTTATCTGCCCACAGCTGACACAAAAAAACACAACAAGCTGCACAACTACCTTTTAGCTGCTAGAAAGCAAGCGGTTTGGCATTGATGTGCAGTGCACACTCCATGCCAACTGTTGGCAGCTGGAACAAGAGGGCAGATAATAGGTGAAGGGTGGTACACACATTCTACAGCATGCACTAGAAGGGGGAAGCAGATCCACATCCTTGCCCTGAGCCCTGGACTAATCTGTCCTAGTATTGCTTGCTACAGAAATTGAACTCTTTTAAAATTATTTTTTCTTGCCGGTATTCATGCAAAAGAAATACTTTCTTCTCAGGCTTTCCTGGTGCACTTTTCTGCCTTATTGGATTGTTGTGGAAGACAGAGCATAAGAAAATAGTAGCTCTTGAATTTAGGAGGTGGAGGTACCAGGGTAAAATTGATTACCTACTTGATCAATATGAGGAAATGAAGAGGTAAGTGTATTCCTGAAAGAAGACAAAAACAGTACATTATTAGTAAAAGAAGGATTCCTCATTGTAAAAATTAGGTTAAGACAACATTTCTCTTTGCCTGATCAGATGACCAGTGCCAAAGTGTTGGTTGTTTGGTTTCTGCCAGAAAAATATAGGGAACTAATTTTTAGGTAGACCTGTTCCGTCAGAAGTTCACTGTGCGCAGCCTGTTTAATATTTACCAGGCTGCGCACTTACCTAAGATCTTTGGTATCATATTACACCATGTTGCAACATGGAAGCAATGTGTATAGCAAATGACACTTTAAAGAGATTTCTTACTTTTCCTGATATGATTTTGTTTTACTTTTCAGTTTAGATTTAGTTTCAAGGATAAAGTCTATGTAAAGGTAAACTTTTTTTAAGTTTTGAAAAGAATGGGGAAGAATTTGAGCCCCTATCAATTTTTATTGCAGTCTGTCTCCCTGCTGGGGAGATTTACACATTTATTTGTCCTGGTAACTATTGTCGCCAAGACAGAAAGTGAGGAGGAATCCTACATTTTAAAGTTGAAACAAACAGCGAGACGTGAATTAAAATCTCACAGTTCCTGCCTTGACAAAACTAGGGTATTCCCCTTTATTTTTGGGCTCTTTCCTCACACTTTCTATTGTGTCTCCTAAGACACAAACATACATATAACACACACCCACTTTCACTATAGATCGTATTTACACCTACCTGTGAAATTACACGTTAGTCCTCTCAAGAAGGGGGAAACACTCAGATGGTGAAGACTAGAGTATCTGTTATAAAACTGGTAGTGTTAACTGATTGCACAAAGTTTATATCGGGCTGCAAAGGGTTACGGCAGAAATTGAGTTAATTGAACAGTCACTGTGGACTATTTTAGGAAAATATTTGGATACTCTTAAGACATTTTTTCTTTCAGTCTAACTTTCTTTTCTACCATCTTTCTAAGGGATTTGCCACTGCACCTGGTTGTCTGCATCCAAAAAAGCTTCTTGCTGGACAAGTCGCTTGTTCAAGAATTGGAGGATTATTTGCAAAACGAAGAAAAAGAAACTACCATCTACTCCTAAAAACTTTACAGAATGTTTAGTAACTCTGCTGGGTTTCCCCTTTTAAAATATTTTCTACCTGCGTTTAAACTAAATTGTTATTATTTGTATACAAATCTAATGTTCTGAGTATAAACATTTTGCTTAAGCATATCTAAGGTGATGATCATTGAAGGTGTGTGGCTGTTGCTATAGATTACTAGATCAAATACCATCCATAGTTTTTTTTTTTTTTTTCTTCTTTATACTGGTTGTCTTGAACTTCAAAAGAGAGACTACAGTTACCTGCCACACACAACTGACTTTGTGTGAACAGCTAACACAGACTCAGAAGGGTACATGAGAGTTCAAAAAGCAAGAATATGCAGACTAAATATGCCAATATTTGCAGTGTATTTATGGGGATGGGATGCGTGATGATTGAGGTTTTGCCTAGGCAGGTATGGAGCACTTTCAGCCAAGGGAAGCAGGAAGGCCTGGAATATTGATGACTGAGGTGGGACCCATGAGGGAAGGACCTATGACAGAAGTGGCTTGCAGGTAGACATGCTGTGGAGTGTATAGAGAGAAGAGGCCTCCTGCCATGTGACTTGTAGCATTGGCTTTATTGGTCCTGCTAGCAGCGGAGTCAGGCAGAGTGTCCAAGCCAAGCAGAGGAAAGCAGACAGTGAACCCAGCAGTCTAGTGGCAGGTGAGCAATAGGCAGGAACAGATCTGCACTGGTGGCAGCAGACAGGTTAAGCATAGGCTGGTAGCAGTCAGGTAGAGAGCAGGCACTGGTAGCAAATAGGCAGATGCTTGCAGCAAGTAGCTCAGCAGAGTCAGACAAGCTGGGTCAGAGACTGGTAGTCGGATCAGATACAGGTGCATAGGCAGGTGTATAGGCAGGGTGCAGGCCAGAGTCGATAACAGATCAGCGGTACAGCAGCAATGGGAGCAGGCAGAAGTGGCGTTCAAGAGACAAGCTGGAGTTGGTGCAGGCAGCATTCAAGGAATGGTCAAGACACGCTAGGTCAGTTACTGGAGTAACAGGTCACAATCACTGGCTCGGTTTAAATGGCCCCTTTGACGCCATCCTTGGTGACAGATGCTCATGTGTACACAAAAATGCCCCCAGAGGGGCCATCTTGCTTGTCCTTCCTGACATGGCATTCCGGCACTCTCTTAAGCAACTCACCCCCTTCTCCTCTGCACTTGGGGTCTCCAACCTAGAGGCTCTATCTCTAGTTCTTTTGTCACTTTAACCCATGGATCTATGTGTAATCCAGGTTATTACCCTCTTCCTCTGGGTCATGGAAGGTCATCAGTGGTGCCTAGTACCCCTCATTGTCCATCCTCTACTTCTCGAGCGTGCCCCATGATGTGCCCAGACAACTGGGGCCAACCTTGGCTGTCCTCAACCCTAACCGGTTTCTAAATCCCTCCCTGGCAATTGATACTTCTAGGAAGTTTGGGCCCCTGTGGCTGTCCTAGTGCCTTGTCTTTGCATCCAAATTATGGGACACTCAGACGACCTCCTATGAAGGCTCCAATGGAAAAAAATAAAAAGGCATCCAAGAGGTGCTGGGACTTTGATATGAGTTTAATCAAGGTAGTATGAGGGGGAAAAGAACACTTGAAGAGCTCAGCGGCTCAGGCTAGGCTTCTCACAATAGGCAAGGCCACCCCACTGTGGGTACTTCAGCAGGTTACCAGGAAAATGTGTGCTCATATGGGAGCACCAGACCAAAAGATAAGAGTCCAAATTAATTTAATGATGTTATGCTGGAAGACTGGCAACACGTTTCAGCGGTCAAAGGAACTCCCACTTCATCAGAATTTCAGTTAAAAATGAGAACCTTGAATGGACTCAAAGGCTTTCCTGTTTGAATCAGTGCAGGTCTGCTGATTGCTGGAGTAGGATTCGTGACCAGCAGGGTCTGCATCAGCAGAGAGAGTACAGTGTGTACAGTGGTGGGTAGTATGTGCGAGAGAGAAGTGCAGAGTGTACGGCGGTTCGTAATATGTGCAGGACAGGAGTGGAGAGTGTATGGCAGTAGGTAGCATGTGCAGGATGTTGTCAGTACTTTATTTGTATTATTGATTTTTGTATTTACTTTGTACAATTATTTTTATTTATTTTTTTTCACAGTGTTTGGGGGGGGGGGGGATGTGTCAGTAGTTTTTTTTGTTTTGTTTTTTCTTAATTGTTTTCAAAGTGCTTCTGTGTGTGTGTGGGGGGGGGGGGGGGGGCAGTGGACAGTGTCAGTATTTTTTTAATTTTATAATTTCATTTTTACAATGCTTTTTGGAAGGGAGGGAGTTGGGACAGTAGTTCATGTCAGTAGGGCTATGTACAGCGTCAGTGTTGTTGTTTTTTCTTTTTTTCTTCAGTTTTTTTACAATTTATTATTTTTTTTTTCCACAGTGCTTTTTTTTGGGGAGGGGTGTATTTTTTAATATTTTTAAAAATTGTATTTTTTTTTTTTTTTAGTTTCATTTAATATTTATTAAAAAATGTTTTTAATTAGCCCTGTTGGGGGAATTTGTTGAGATATCAGGGGTCTAAACATATCCCTGCCATCTCACCTTTGAGACAGAGAAAGGGTCTTGGTGACAGAGATTCCCCAATCTTCCTCTACAGCCTCACCTGCAGCCGCACACCGGAGGACAGATGAATATAGTGTATATTTATTGATCCATAGGACACACAAAACGCCAGGACATGAATACAGGACATGTTTAAGCATGAGATCGTGTGAAACGCGTTAACAGGTCCTGTATTCATGTCCTAGTGTTTTGCGTGATCTCTGGATCAATAAATATACACTATATTCATCTATCCTCCGGTGTGCGGCTGACCCTTCTTCCTATGGCTTTCCGTGTAGCAGCTGAAATCCACGGGAGGGGGAGGAGAAGCGGCTTTCAGCTGCTTCACAGTAAGCCCTACAGGAAGATTGGTACTTGTAACTGCCATCATCGCCACACCAATCACCCCTCGACTCAAATTTCACCTGCTGCAGAAGGCACCAACCAGGGGTGCAGTGTGGGTCAGAGCACAGTGGGCCTCCCTACCCATTCAGGGCCCGTGTGCAAGTGCACACCTTGCACCCATGGGTGATATGCCCTGGCTTATTTGACTGTCCCCTTACTCTCCAAACTAGTCAGCCAGTTGTGGTTGTCTGTGATGCTACTGTCTACAGACAGGATTATTGTTGCTTGACCTCACCAGAAATCAACCCGATCAGGCAAAGATTATCTCATCAATGAGGACCTACAAGCTGATCATTCTTACAATCTCCTATAGATTTAAAAACAACTATGTAGTGTAAGGTCTAGCTTAGGCAATCCAATTAATATTTATTCAGACCTTGGAAAAACAAAAGTCAAACTAAAGAAGACTGCAATCAGATGTCCATCTTAACAGTTGAGCATCCTTATGGCAATAACTATCCTCAGAGATTCCAGATGTAGATACAGTTTCTCCTATGTTAAGAAAAACACAAATCGTGCACGATCATATACATTTATTTACAAAAATACAGTTTAGGACAACAATAAAATAACATTAATTTTAATAAGGATACCATGAATAAAAAGTCTTTTTTTTTTAACCTGATGAGTACAGATTTATTTTTTACCATTGCACCGATTATAACTTTGGCAAACATTTATTAGTACAATTTACTACATGCAAACAACTGTTACATGCACTTTCAGGTACACCTGTTCAATTGCTTTGTAACACAAAGTGTTAAACAGCCAATCACATTGCAGCAACTCAATATATTTAGGCATGTAGACGTGGTTAAGACGTCTTGCTGAAGTTCAAACCGAGCATCAGAATGGGGAAGAAAGGGGATTTAAGTGACTTTGAACGTGGCATAGCTGTTGGTGCCAGAGGGGCTGGATTATTTTAAAAACTGCTGATCTACTGAGAATTTCATGCACAACCATCTCCAGGGTTTACAGAGAATGGTCCAAAAAAGAGAAAATATCCAGTAAGCAGTAGTTGTGTGAAAATGCCTTGTTGATGTCAAAGGTCAGAGGAGAATTGGCAGACTCGCTGCAACATTTAGATGGTAGGAGCAGAATTTGGCGTAAACATGAAAGCCTGTCTTGTATCAACGGTTCAGGCTGGTGGTGGCGTAATGGTGTGGGGGATATTTTCTTGGCACTAGCAAGGTATACAGTGGGGCAAAAAAGTATTTAGTCAGCCACCAATTGTGCAAGTTCTCCCACTTAAAAAGATGAGAGAGGCCTGTAATTGGCATCATAGGTAGACCTCAACTATGAGAGACAAAATGAGAAAAAAAAATCCAGACAATCACATTGGCTGATTTGGAAAGAATTTATTTGCAAATTATGGTGGAAAATAAGTATTTGGTCACCTACAAACAAGCAAGATTTCTGGCTCTCATAGACCTGTACCTTCTTCTTTAAGAGGCTCCTCTGTCCTGCACTCATTACCTGTATCAATGGCACCTGTTTGAACTTGTTATCAGTCCACAACCTCAAACAGTCACACTCCAAACTCCACTATGGTGAAGACCAAAGAGCTGTCGAAGGACACCAGAAACAAAATTGTAGACCTGCACCAGGCTGGGAAGACTGAATCTGCAATAGGCAAGCAGCTTGGTGTGAACAAATCAACTGTGGGAGCAATAATTAGAAAATGGAAGACATACAAGACCACTGATAATCTCCCTCGATCTGGGGTTCCACGCAAGATCTCACCCCGTGGGGTCAAAATGATCACAAGAACGGTGAGCAAAAATCCCAGGACCACACGGGGGGACCTAGTGAATGACCTGCAGAGAGCTGGGACCAACGTAACAAAGGCTACCATCAGTAACACACTACGCCGCCAGGGACTCAGATCCTGCAGTGCCAGATGTGTCCCCCTGCTTAAGCCAGTACATGTCCGGGCCCGTCTGAAGTTTGCTAGAGAGCATTTGGATGCTCCAGAAGAGGATTGGGAGAATGTCATATGGTCAGATGAAACCAAAATAGAACTGTTTGGTAGAAACACAACTCGTCATGTTTGGAGGAGAGAGAATGCTGAGTTGCATCCAAAGAACACCATACCTACTGTGAAGCATGGGGGTGGCAACATCATGCTTTGGGGCTGTTTCTCCGCAAAGGGACCAGGACGACTGATCCATGTGCAGGACAGAATGAATGGGGTCATGTATCGTGAGATTTTGAGTGCAAACCTCCTTCCATCAGCAAGGGCATTGAAGATGAAACGTGGCTGGGTCTTCCAACATGACAATGATCCCAAACATACCGCCCGGGCAACGAAGGAGTGGCTTCGTAAGAAGCATTTCAAGGTCCTGGAGTGGCCTAGCCAGTGTCCAGATCTCAACCCCATAGAAAACCTTTGGAGGGAGTTGAAAGTCCGTGTTGCCCAGCGACAGCCCCAAAACATCACTGCTCTAGAGGAGATCTGCATGGAGGAATGGGCCAACATACCAGCAACAGTGTGTGCCAACCTTGTGAAGACTTACAGGAAACCTTTGACCTCTGTCATTGCCAACAAAGGATATATAACAAAGTATTGAGATGAACTTTTCATATTGACTAAATACTTTTTTTCCACCATAATTTGCAAATAAATTCTTTCCAAATCAGCCAATGTGATTGTCTGGATTTTTTTTTTCTCATTTTGTCTCTCATAGTTGAAGTATACCTATGATGCCAATTACAGGCCTCTCTCATCTTTTTAAGTGGTAGAACTTGCACAATTGGTGGCTGACTAAATACTTTTTTGCCCCACTGTACCTAAAAAAAAAAAAAAAAAAAGTGGCTGGTGAGTGTATTTCGAGGTTATCTGCTGCAACTTTACAAACCCCTGTTTATGTTTGATGATGGGTGTCACAAGCTTATGTGTACTTTGAATAGAGAAAACCACTTGCTGTACATTCTAAATGATCTCTAATGTTCTAGTTTCTGTTTATTTCAGCCTCTTTGACATAAGTTGCCGGAAAGTCAAGTTAACTCTAGGAGCAATGACTCTCTTCCTTACGGGAAGGCTGTGATACCAATAGACGTTGGTTGGGAAATTCATCATAAGCAAGCTTCCATGTTCTAGTTCTAGCTTTACAGGCTGAATTTGACATATAGAATTTTTGCTGCGGGAATCTCTGTGCCGGAAGACGAAATCTCTGCATGCTCCAAAAGACACAGAAGCAATAGGGCTCTGTGGGACAAGCTCCTTCTCATCATCTCTGTGGTCACCTATGTGATCATTTCCATCTTTATACCTTCCAAAAATGAAAAGAAAAAAATCATTACCTTCCTAGATAAAAGTAATTTTCTATATATTTATTCTGTTCTGTCCAAAATGTTTGTGCGGTTTTTGCTTATCTGACAATGAGTATCAGTATAAAACTAAGTGATCTACAAACTATAAGTTTTGACAGATACAACCTCTCTTTGGGAAACGTTTTTTTTGCCTATACAACTGATCAAAAGGGACTAACATTCAATTAGAAATATAAGTAATTCTCCAGAGATTTGCACAAAGGGCTGTCACTTTTTCAGCTTATTGGATCCCCAGTCACCATCTACTTTGCTGAAACAAAGACCTGTGTCAGCAGATATATAGATGCCTGTAGTGAGCCATTATATCTAAATGGATGCACTCGGTCTATTGTAAACATCTTACTGATCTCCCTATTTACATTAATATCCTCCTGGGCAGTTTCCTGTCCCAAAGCACTTTAAAGTGAATGTAAATTTTTTTTTTTTTTTTTTTTTTTAAAAGCTGCTCTGTGCAGCTTCCCATGGTAGTATATGTGCAGGCTTGATCTCAGGGCAGGCTGTGTGTGTATCTATTGCCCCACTCCCTCATCACTAGATTTGATTGACAACAGCAGGTGCCAAAGTTGGGAGAGCGAGAGCAGCGACGGATCGTCAGCGGGCTCAGGTAAGTATTTGGGGGGGCTGGGGGAGAGCTGCAAATAAGTTTTTTTTTTTTTACCTTAATACTGAGAATGCATTAAGGTAAAAAAAAACTTTAGCCATTACAACCACTTTAAAGTCTTTTTCTTCTGCACATTAGCACCCTCTGGAGAACTTGCTGATCTCCAAAACGTGGGTTACACAGTGCTTTGGGGGAACACAGAGACTATTCATAACCATTTTGCATTTTTACTCAAATTATCAACATTTTCAACCCTTTCAAAGCTTCCACTATTGGTTTGTCAAGGATTAGTTCAGATGTATCAAAAAACATTTCATTTGCAAAAGACCTCATTCAAGCATAAATTAGCAAAACTGTTATAAAAAAAATTTTGCCTACTTTGGTCAATGGCTATTTCATGAGGCTCATAAAGAGTAGGGATTCAAAAAAAGTTTACAATAAAAAAAAAAAAAAATTAAAGCACCTTGTCACCCTGCACATACGCATCCAAACATACGATTAAGGCATGCATATTTATGTAAAAAATTGAGCAACACATGCAGGGTATTGTTACGCACCCTGGGGTGAGAAAAATAATTCCAGTTTCCTTATTCACACTTATCTGTAGGCTAATGAGCCGTAAAAGCTTTTAAAGCATTACCTAGTAATAATTTTGGGTACCCTCATTTTCTTTTTTAAGTGATTGTAAACCTATTGTTTTTAATAACAAACATGTCATAGTTACCTGGTCTGTGTAATGGTTTTGCAAACAGCAGCCCTGATCCCCCTCTTCTCGAGTCCCCCCCGCTGGTGGCTCCTGCCTCCTCTCACATGCAGAGTGCACACCATAGCAAGCCACTTGCTATGGGGGCACTTGTCGCTCCCAAGCTGCACTGTGTACAGTGGGGATTGAAAGTTTGGGCACCCCAGCTAAAAATTTGTATTAATGTGCATAAAGAAGCCAAGGAAAGATGGAAAAATCTCCAAAAGGCATCAAATTACAGATTAGACATTCTTACAATATGTCAACAAAAGTTAGATTTTATTTCCATCATTTACACTTTCAAAAAAACAGAAAACAAAAAAATGGCGTCTGCAAAAGTTTGGGCACCCTGCAGAATTTATAGCATGCACTGCCCCCTTTGCCAAGCTGAGACCTGCCAGTGTCATGGATTGTTCTCAGTCATTGTCTGGGAAGACCAGGTGATGTCAATCTCAAAGGTTTCAAATGCCCAGACTCATCTGACCTTGCCCCAACAATCAGCACCATGGGTTCTTCTAAGCAGTTGTGTAGAAAACTGAAACTGAAAATAGTTGACGCTCACAAAGCTGGAGAAGGCTATAAGAAGATAGCAAAGCGTTTTCAGATGTCAATATCCTCTGTTCGGAATGTAATTAAGAAATGGCAGACATCAGGAACAGTGGAAGTTAAAGCAAGATCTGGAAGACCAAGAAAAATATCAGAGAGAACAGCTCGCAGGATTGTGAGAAAAACAATTCAAAACCCACGTTTGACTGCACGATCCCTCCAGAAAGATCTGGCAGACACTGGAGTTGTGGTACACTATTCCACTACTAAGAGATACTTGTACAAATATGGTCTTCATGGAAGAGTCATCAGAAGTAAACCTCTTCTACGTCCTCACCACAAAAATCATCGTTTGAACTTTGCAAATGAACATATAGACAAGCCTGATGCATTTTGGAAATAAGTTCTGTGGACCAATGAGGTTAAAATTGAACTTTTTGGCCGGCATGAGCAAAGGTACGTTTGGAGAAGAAGGGGCACAGAATTTAATGAAAAGAACCTCTGTCCAACTGTTAAGCATGGGGTTGGATCAATCATGCTTTGGGGTTGTGTTGCAGCCAGTGGCACAGGGAACATCTCACAAGTAGAAGGAAAAATGGATTTAATAAAATTTCAGCAAATTTTGGATGGTAACTTGATGCCATCTGTGAAAAAGCTGAAGTTAAAGAGAGGATGGCTTCTACAAATGGATAATGATCCTAAACACACCTTGAAATCCACGGGGGATTACATCAAGAGGCGTAAACTGAAGGTTTTGCCATGGCCTTCACAATCTCCTGACCTCAACATAATTGAAAATCTATGGATAGACCTTAAAAGAGCAGTGCGTGACAGACAGCCCAGAAATCTCAAAGAACTGGAAGACTTTTGTAAGGAAGAATGGGCAAAGATACCTCAAAAAGCATTGAAAGACTCTTGGCTGGCTACAAAAAGCGTTTACAAGCTGTGATACTTGCCAAAGGGGGCAGTACAAGATATTAACTCTGCAGGGTGCCCAAACTTTTGCAGATGCCATTTTTTTGTTTTCTGTTAATTTGAAAGTGTAAATGATGAAAATAAAATCTAACTTTTGTTGACATATTATAAGAATGTCTAATCTGTATTTTAATGCCTTTTGGAGATTTTTCCATCTTTCCTTGGCTTCTTTATGCACATTAATACAAATTTTTAGCTGGGGTGCCCAAACTTTCGATCCCCACTGTATGTCCAATGACACATAAAGCGTGGCTCAGCCCTGCCCCCCATTCCCTCCTCACTGGCTGTGACTGATAGCTCTGGCTGCTGTCCTCTAAGCCTATGAGGAGGGAAGAGTGACGAGAGCCACTGGTCTCAATGGATCGAGATCAGAGAATGCATAAACGTAAAAACCTTCAGCCATTAGGACCACTTTAATTTCATGGGTGCATACAGTTTTGAGAGCTGACTCATATTGCAATTATTTTCTCAGTGTAAACATCTTATTTTTTTTTACTCAAAAATTGGGAATTAAATTGTGTTTGTGTGCATTAAAACTATTACACAACATACAAATTGCAAACACTGTGGTTTTATTCTACATGTCCGGTAATTTGCTTTCAGAAAATACACTGCTCTAAAAAATTAAAGGAACACTTTAATCAGAGTATAGCATCAAGTCAAGTAGCAGAAGGGGTTGTTAATCAGTTTCAGCTGCTCTGGTGTTATTGAAATTAACAGGTGCACTAGATGGGCAACAATGAGACAACCCCCAAAACAGGAATGGTTTTACAGGTGGATGCCACTGACATTTTTTCCCTACTCATTTTCTCTGACTGGTTTTCACTAGTTTTGCATTTGACTAGGGTCAGTGTCACTACTGGTAGCATGAGGTGATACCTGGACCCTACAGAGGTTGCACAGGCAGTCCAACTCCTCCAGGATGGAACATCAATACGTGCCATTGCCAGAAGGTTTGCTGTGTCTCCTAGCACAGTCTGAAGAGCATGGAGGAGATTCCAGGAGACCGTCACTTACTCTAGGAGAGCAGTAGAAGGTTCTTAACCCATCAGCAGGACCGGCATCTGCTCCTTTGTGCAAGGAGGAACAGGATGAGAACTGCCAGAACCCTAAAAAATTATCTCCAGCATGCAACTAGTGGGAATGTCTCTGACTAAACAATCAGAAACAGACCACAAGAGGGTGGCCTGAGGGCCCGACATCCTCTAGTGGGCCCTATGCTCACTGCCCAGTACCATAGAGCTCGATTGGTATTTGCCATTGAACACCTGAATTGTCAGGTCTGCCACTGGCACCCTCTGCCTTTCACAGATGAGAGCAGGTTCAGCCTGAGCACATGTGACAGACATGAAAGGGTGTGGAGAAAGTTATGCTGCCTGTAACATCGTTCAGCATGACCGTTTTGGTAGTGGGTTAGTGATGGTCTGGGGAGGCATATCCATGGAGGAAAGCACAGACCTCTACAGGCTAGACAATGGCACCCTGACTGCCATTAGGTATCGGGATGAAATCCTTGGACCCATTGTCAGACCCTACGCTGGTGCAGTGGGTCCTGGGTTCCTCCTGGTGCACAACATTGCCTGGCCTAATGTGGCGAGAGTATGCAGGCAGTTCCTGGAGGATGAAGGAATTGATACAATTGAATGGCCCTCCATGCTCGCCAAACCTAACTCCAATAGAACACCTCTGGGATATCATGTTTCAGTCCATCCGCCGCCGCCAGATTGCACCTCAGACTGTCCAGGAGCTCAGTGATGCCCTGGTCCAGATCTGGGAGGAAATACCCCAGGACACCATCCGTCATCTCCTTAGTTGCATGCCCCGACATTGTCAGGCATGCATACAAGCACCTGGGGGCCAAACAAACTTCTGAGTACCATTCTGAGTTGCTGCAATAAAATTTCACAAAAGGGCTAGCCTGCTGCATCATTATTTCACTTTGATTTTCAGGGGGGTCTTTGAATTCAGTCCTCTGCAGGTTGATCATTTTCATTTCCATCAAACGATGGGCATCCTTACATTCCTAACACTTTATCCAGTCCATATCAGTATCAATATCCAGCATATTTTTCCCCATTGAGATCTGATGTGTTTTCAAAGTGTTCCTTTAATTTTTTTGAGCAGTGTATATAATGTTCTCGGGGGTCTTAAGTACTTTGCTAGGCAAAAATGCAGATTTTAACGTGTAATAAACATGAATAAATTGCTCCAGCCAGGAAATTGTTAAATATTATCCATAGCCCTAAAGGTCTATGAAGGTCCTATATTTTACTGAAAGTAAATTGTGAACTGTTATTCTAATACATGGAGAAGTGTTCATGGCTAGATCCACTTATAATACCTGTTGATTAGAACAAAGTTGAAGGAGTGTCCTGTGGCCAGTTTCACCTTGTCTCTTATACGATCCAGGACAGGAATCCAAGGCTTTGGAGACAATGTGATGCCAGAAAATGCATAGGTCAACCCTTCATCTCCATAAGTTACTTGTTTTCTAGGTACAGTATGCCATTTTCCAAAAACATGAACTTTACTAAGATCCCCTGTGAATTAAAAAAAAAAAAAAGATTAAACTTATTGTAATAATTTTACTTCTTCTGTTCATGCTATTTTACAGTTTTAGTTGTATTAAAGGGTAAGCGTAGGGTATTTTCATGTGAGAACATGTTGCGAATCATTATTGGGTAAGCGTAGGGTATTTTCATGTTGCGAATCATTATTGTTGTGTTTGCTATAAAAGAAACCTGTGCTTAGAGAGATATGGAGGGGCTACCACTGCTGACCTTCGCCAGAAAATTACAGTCATCCTGACCCACTGGCTTCAATACATTATTCAGCTTACCTCTGAGGAGTCACAATCTACCGTATTTGCCGGCGTATAAGACGACTTTTTGACCCTTGAAAATCTTCTCAAAAGTTGGGGGTCGTCTTATACGCCGGTACACATGTTAGGGGGGCTGCGGCATTAAGTACAGGGGTTTGCAGGGGCTGATGTCTCTTACCTGGATCCAGTCCCACGACGATCCGGTCCAGGAAGCGCGGCGTCTCCTTCAGTTCGGCCACTGGATGTTCGTGCGGCTGCTCGGCTCCGCCTCCTCACCGGTGATTGGCCGCCAGAACTGTAGCTCAGGAAAGGCACACAGGCGGCCAATCACCGGCGAGGGGGCGGAGCCGAGCGGCCCCGCGAAAATTGAGTGCCGGAGCAGCAGGTAAGTGTGCTGTGTAGAGGTGCTGCTGCAACCACATATGCTGGCTGCAGCAGCACCATACGAGAACAGGGTCAGCAAGTCTCAGTGGGAGGAATAGTGCCCCATCATTGGTGTCACTGATACCAATGATGGGGCACTATTCCTCCCACTGATACCAACGATGGGGCACTATTCCACCCCCCACTGACACCAATGATGGGGCACTATTCCACCCCTCACTGACACCAATGATGGGACACCATTCCTCCCACTGACATCAATGATGGGGCACTATTCCTCCCAGTGATACCAATGATGGGGCACCTATTCCCCCCACTGATACCAATGATGGGGCACTATTCCTCCCACTGATACCAATGATGGGGCACTATTCCTGCCACTGATACCAATGATGGGGCACTATTCCTCCCACTGACACCAATGATGGAGCACTATTCCTCCACTGATACTAATGATAGGGCACTATTCCTGCCACTAATGCCAATGATGGGGCACTATTCCTGCCACTAATACCAATGATGGGGCACTATTCCTCCCACTGACATCAATGATGGGGCACTATTCCTCCCACTGATACCAATGATGGGGCACTATTCCTCCCACTGATACCAATGATGGGGCACTATTCCTTCCACTGATACCAATGATGGGGCACTATTCCTTCCACTGATACCAATGATGGGGCACTATTCCTCCCACTGACACCAATGATGGGGCACTATTCCTCCCACTGACATCAATGATGGGGCACTATTCCTCCCACTGGTGTGCATTGGAAGAGGGGTAGTCTTATACGGCGAGTATAGCCCAAACACTACATTTTAGCAGGAAAAGGAGGGGGGTCGTCTTATACGCCCAGTCGTCTTATACGCCGGCAAATACGGTACTGCTAAAAATTAACTCCAAAATTAAGTAACAACATCATTTAATTGCCTGTTTTTGCCCCCTATGTTACCTAGCCAACCTTCCCAAGCCAAGAAGAAGAGTAACAACTAAGTACATTTTACACATTTACAAGGTTGTTTTAGATGTGCCCATAAAAATATTCACGGTAAGTACATACCTGAAAAATACACTATGTCCTGCTCCAGCTGCTGAAAGATCTCATTTGCTTCAATCTTAGTGAAGAGAATAGTATAATCACAGCTCAGGTTAGCTGCTCTTATCCTTCTCCAAACACGGCATTTCTCCGGTAAAGAATCAGACACTTCATTTTTATTCTTCTTTACCAGACCTTTCTCAGAAGAACCAGGATCTGAGGGTTCTGAATATTCTTCTATATGACCCCTTTTTTTAGGAGAGGGAGTTTTTTTAACTATAAATTTATCCATACAAAAGTCACAAAGCGTTCACTTAAAAGAATAATGACTTTTTGTGTTTCAATTGAGAAGCCTAAAATAACAAAAAAACAGAAAATCAGGTAAATAACTATGAATACAAAGGAAATGATATTACACAGAGGAAAGACAGCAATATTGCCTTGTATAAATTATTTACATTGGGTGTATAAAATGAATAAAGATTGAAAGATGTGCAAAAGCTATGCTTTACTGGGAACTGTGTTTCTGGGAATCTTCCAGGACAGCAACCTGGAGACTACCACCTTTTATAGGAAACACAATACCAAATGTAGTTAAAAGACTCCTTAACCTCAGTTATCAAAAAAGTAAGAATGGCCGCCAGTGTACATAGGGGAAACCCTATAAAATCCCTAAAAAACGCACTCCAATCAGAATAAACCCTCATTCCAAAAAGAATAAACTCTGCATGCGAATATACTGTCCTTGAAGATTCCCGGAAACGTTGTTACCAGTAAGACAACATGGTGTTTTCAAGCCGTTTTCAAGGAAAGCTACTTGAGAGGATAAACAAGAAATAGTCTTAATGAAAAGTATACCTTATGGTGCCGTTCCAAGCTAGATGGAAGGAAAAGGATCACCCCACCGGCAAGAAAGAAGCTGGGAACATGACTCCAAGCCATTCCAAGGTCAGCCAATACAAGTGAAGGGATGGACGCTGCTCTAGACGGTGTGGCCAGTATGGCGGCTGAGGCCATTCCTCAACATTGGACTCCCGATATACTGGAACCCTGCTCAGATAGTACGCCTGTATGTTAAGTTTCCCTGATGTAGACAGCTGATAGGGACTCCTGTCCCCCGGATATACTGGAACCCTGCTCAGATAATACGCCTGTATGTTAAGTTTCCCTGATGTAGACAGCTACTAGGGACACCTGTCCCCCGGATATACTGGAACCCTGCTCAGATAATACACCTGTGTGTTAAGTTTGCCTGATGTAGATAGCTACTAGGGACGCCTGTCCCCCAGATATACTGGAACCCTGCTCAGATTATACGCCTGTATGTTACGTTTCCCTGATGTAGACAGCTACTAGGGACGCCTGTCCTCCTGACATACTGGAACTGTGCTCAGATAGTACACCTGTACATTTTTAGCTCCCCTGATGAGAACAGCTTCTAGGTATACCAGAAGCAACTCTCCCCAAAAGAGGATCTCTGGGACCAGAGAAAAAAAAATAAGGGGGGGGGGCTTTATTCCATCTTACCTGTTGATATCTGCTGACTTTTTAGCATTGCTTGAAAAAAATCAAAACATCTTTTCCTGTGATTTCTTCCTCAAAGGCAGCTAATGCATTTTTTATGACACCTAACCTCTGGGGGATTGCTCTGCCAATACTTCCCACATACCTTGTTCTTGTTCTAAATGGACAACCCAGTCCCAGGAGCTGGCATCTATGGTTATAATAATGAGAGAGACTGCGCCCAGGAGGGATCAAGAGACTCCTGGCAACAGAACTGTGCTGTCCAGTGATCTGTGCCTGTGGTTCCATGCCACCTACAAAAATCTTTTTTATCCTCCTGGAATGCAGCTAGGTCTCCATTACCCATTGAATTGCTGCTGTCATTAGATCCAGGGTGTTGATGAACTGCCTTATGGATACCTCAAGAGATTTGATCATTCCTACCAAGAAAACCAACTTGTCCATTTCCTCTGTAAGAAAAATATTTTGCTGACCTGAGTCTATCCTGTAACCCAGGAAAAAAATTTACTTCAAAAGAACTTAAGCTTGGGAATTGCCACCGACAATACTGAAATAACATTAAATAGAAGAATACTGATAACAAGTGATCTGCTTATGAGACCTGCCAATGAGATAGTATATACCAGTGGTCTCCATATTGTGGCCCGAGGGCCGGACGTGGCCCTTTGCTAACCTTTACCCAGCCCTTGGGGCACTATTCTGATATGATGCACTGTTCCTTCCACTGATATCAACAGTGGGGCATAATTCCTGCCACTGACACTAATGATGGGACACTATTCTGACCACGAATATCAATGATGGGGGCACTATTCTACCCACTGATATCGCATATATCAAAAATGCAGCGCTAAAACATAAGTAAATGAATAAATTATAAAATGATAAATACAAGCGCTAATGGTAAGCGCTATAAAGTGACAACAGTGTATCGTCTTAAATCAGAGGGATAAAATGACATAAACGTACACTATAAATGTATGTGAATACAAGTCCAAAAATATTAGTGTTTAAAATTTCACATAGGTGCATCGACAATCCAGTGTCTGGGGGTATGGGTCGCTCTCACTGGAAAAACATAAATAAGGTGCTCGTGACTTCCGTGGTAAGCAAAAGAGGTGTGATTGCACTCAACGGACGCACAATATTATTGCACATGTATGTAATAATCAGAAGGGCACTGGTGGTCATCTAGGAACCGGTAAGGATGAGGCACTCGGTTGGTACTTTACACACCCAGGGAAGGACTCCAGACCTCTCAGTGGGACCCTCACAGCATACAGGGACTGCTCCTTGGTGTCACTTACACCCGGCATCAAATTAGATCAGCAACAATGGGTATCCGCCTTAGGTAGCTTGTGCTGATCATTTTGTGTCTTCAGATGGCAAAATGTAAGACTATACTGGAGTAAAATGGAGTTACTTAATCAAAATGACCATCGCTCATCAGTAGCGGCGGCTAGAGGTCAGCAATAGGGCTCCATCCAACGCGTTTTGTGTAATAACATGTCCTCAGGGGTACACCCATCATGCAACAAAAGTGAGTGCCAGCAGTTTAGACACTATTGGCTGTGTGTTGAGTTATTTTGAGGGGACAGCAAATTTACACTGTTATACAAGCTGTACACTCACTACTTTACATTGTAGAAAAGTGTCATTTCTTCAGTGTTGTCACATGAAAAGATAGAATAAAATATTTACAAAAATGTGAGTATACTCACTTCTGTGAGATACTGTGTATATATGTATGGATAGACAGATATATATATATATATATATATATACACACGTGATTTGCATTTCCGCCCTACTCACACTGCCATTGGTAGCTACAGATGTCAATCGCCAGGTACCAGCTGGAGATTTCCATCCGGCAATCACCGAGTAACACTAACACAGGTCTCTCTCCTGCCAGCAAGAACATGCTGCTGTGTATTTTCTCTCACTGCACGGCAGAGAAATACACAGCAGCATGTTTTTGTGTCATCTGACACAGCTGTCTATGCAAATCACACCAAATGTACTGCATGCACTACTTTAGAAATCGGTGTGGCTCCGACCAAGTCAGAACCGCACCGTTATGACTGCTGTAATAGCAGACAATAGGGTGCAACTTGGCATATGATTTGCAAATCACATGCCAAGTCGCACCCAATGTGACCATACGTTCACCTGTGGGAAGATGTTCAATGTTTCACCGGTTTTTAGGGTGGAACATGTTTCCATAGCCGCAAGGCTGGAGGGCAGGAGGTTAAGTAAACTGAAGCAAAAGTGCATTTGCCCCTATAGACGTATTTTTCCGACAGATACCACCTGTTCAGTTGCCATGGGCAACACTTTCAATAAAGAGCACTGTGCCCAGGGTTCCACAGTCCTCTCACTTTCTTTGGGTTTCTAATAATAATCAGCCCTCCATTATGTGGAGACAGTGTACGTTTAGTTGGGGTTTATCAGGCAAGACAGTGCTGCCTGTCATCCTCTTGTCATCCCAGGTCTAGCACTGCTGGAGGAAGGTTAGATTAGGCGGTAACTATGGTAACTCGTCCAGATGGATCCTCCTCCTAGGAGGCAGGACAGAAGCAGCGAATTTTGGCGCCAAATTCTCCCAATCCCCGAGCTAGTGACAGGCACACTGAATCCCGGCAGGAGCAGCCATGCTCGGGCAGAAGACCATCAATTCCTTCTTTTCCCAGGTCTCCAAGAAGCGCTCTTCCTCAGAGGCCTGGCCAGGAGAGGATGCTGACCGGGTAGACATAAAGAAACTACAGAGCTGCGAGGTACGTGTGGTACTGCGGGCGACTAGCAGTGGTGCGCCCATTGATATTAACCGCGTGAGGCCTAGGACTTATACGGAGTAGAGTGTGCAGTGTTAGTGTATAGAGAGTAGGAGACCTCTTACTACTATAGCAGGAAGACAGCGTGCTCTCCTCATGGGTCCTCCGTGCACCTCACGCCTCGTTTCGGTGGCCGAGCAGCCAATCGGAATGAAGGAGCCTGAGAGGGGCGAGGTCAGCGCTGAACTTGTTTTAGCGCGAAAATCCAGCATGTACCTCTGAGACCCGGAACTGACAGACCACGTGACGTAAGGGGCGTGGCAGCTGAGCTAACTCCGGGCTGAGAGCTGTGTGTTCGAACCATAACATATAGCTAGACAGCGAAATTGTATGAAGCCAGTTATATGATATGTCATTATGCACGTATATAGCTTTAGGGGTGTCAGGCATCTGTGTAAGTTCAAGTTCTGCATCCCTCGACCATTCTCTGATTATTCTCCTCAGACCACACCTGTCAAAAAGACAAGACAAGAAGATGAGGAAAACCAGCCACAAGTCACCTCTTCTCCCCTGAGCCCCGAACAGCTGGACCGCATTCAGAAGAATAAAGCGGCTGCGCTACAGAAACTCGCAGCCCGCTATGTGCCCGAAGGATTCGGGGAAAGCTGGAAGCAGGAGCTGCTTTCTGAGTTCGCCAAGCCTTACTTTGTGAAGGTAAAAGTCTCAGCAACAGCAGGTTTTTTTTTTCTTTAATAAACTGCAAATTAAAAATGGTGCTTACCCTGTGCTGTGATTATCTCCAACAAAGCACTCCTGATTGTGGACAAAAAAAATTATCATATATGCTTGCAAAATTAAGGGGATGATTTACTAAAGGCAAATCAGTTTTGTTCACTTTGCAAGGGAATTTACCCTAAAGCTTAGTGACATTTCACTTTGCAAAGAATACCTGTTGTGTGCTAGAAAAATAAAATGGGCATATTTTTGTTCATGATTGGATGGTGGATTATCTCCTATAAAGCACTCCTGATTGTAGAAAAAAAAAAATTATAATCATACATGCTTGCAAAATTAAGGGAATGATTTACTAAAGCCAAATCAATTTTGTTCACTTTGCAAGGGAATTTACCCTAAAGCTTAGCGACATTTCACTTTGCAAAGAATACCCCGTTGTGAGCTAAAAAAATAAAACAGATATTTTTTTTTCTTGTTCATGATTGGATAGTGGAAGTCAACAGAGCATCACCTCATTCACGAAGCTCTGGGGAAAATGTCCTTGCAGAATGGACAGCCAGCCTGTTTGCATTTTAGTACATCAACCCCTATGTGTCTTGTAGTTTTTCCAAGAAAGACATACAGCTGCTGTGGGACACACTGCAGGATCTGGGATGCTTTATGATCTCTTGGCTTCAGCTCATCTGTTTGAATTGCTCAGAGGTCCTAGACTTTGCTGTATTCCTTTTAGTTGCCTAAGGGGCAAGAGGCCACCATTGGGCAGAATGGCTCCTCCTAGTCCTATTTTTTTTTTCCCTCAATTGTTGATTAAGTTTTTTTTTTTTTGTTTTTTTTTTTTTGTGGGTAACAAATGGCAGTGTTACTAAACCCACAACAGTGAAATCAGTCTGTACATGTAATAAAGCATGCTTGTTATACTCACTGTGGAACCTAAGGGGTTAATCCTCTGCATTGTGTAAAAAGGCTGTTTGATCCTGACTTCTCTGCCCCTCATCTTGTTCGGATGTCCATGCTGATAAAACAGACTGAACCCATAGCCCTTCTGCACATGCTCAGTTTAATGTGTATTGCTAGAGAGGGTTTTTTTTTCTCTTAGGAGAGTGCATGTGATCAGCACAGGGCTAATCATCATTGTCCAGACAGGTCAGGGGTTCTGCATCCTCCTAGAGCAGAAAGAAACTCCTCCTACAAGCCTTAACCAGTGCTCAGCTGAAGTCACAAGACTGCTCTAACTTGTGATAAAAGGTATTTAGCAGTTTATATTTACTAAAATAATTGCACGTCTATGTGCTGTGTACTGTGGGAGACCAGATATAGTGAATGCAGGACCCTGGGTTTAGTAACACTCTAAAGAGGTATTGCAGTGTTACTAAACCCAGGTCCCCACATTCACTATATCTGGTATCTCACAAAACATGGAGTGTAATTTAGTATATATAAACTGCTAAATACTTTTTCTCATCAGCAGTTAGAGCAGCCTTATGACTTCTATCAATGACCAGCCGAAGCACATGCTGAAGCTTGTAGGAGAAGTTTTCATTCTGATGTAGGATGATGCAGGACCCCCGACCTCTGTCTTGACAGTGCTGATTAACCCTGTGCTGATTACATGCAATGCAACACACCAAACTGAGCATGTGTGGAGTGTCTTTATACATTGTGTTATCAGGAGATAGGAGGGGGACACTGGAAGAAGGGGAGGATCAGAGAAGTCAGGATCAAAAAGGGTTTTTGCACAATGCAGAGAATTAACCCCTTAGGTTCCGCAGTGAGTAGAACAAGCATGATTTACTGCATATACAGTTTGATTTTACTGTTGTTGGTTTAGTAACACTTTAAAACCAAGAGCAAACTTTTTTATTTTGCAGCTTACCATTTCTTAGAAATGACGGCTGTATCAGTATTCCTTTTTTAGGCTTGCTTCCATTTTTATCTGGCAATCCATCCAGTAAGTCTGTTGTTTTTCAAAAGCACAAGCTCTCCAACAGAATATCAGTTTACATGGATGAGACAACCCATTCAACACTGAGGTGATTAAAATGATCCGCTTTTATTTAATCATGTAAAACCTTTATCCCAAAAGAATAACTGGTTGCTGTAATTGAATACAAATTATGAGCTGGAGTTTGGCTTCAATTTGTTATTGCATTCAAAATTGCTTGTACGTTTACCACTCTCCTCACCATCCCAGGCTGATATTGCTACTGTGCCTCATGTGCTCATTCCTCCAGAGTTGTTTTACTAATACAGGAGGAGTGTTTCTGTTCAGATCACCAAGGGAAGAAAAAAAAAAAAGGATGCAGCCACCACATCTGATTGGTGAGCTGCAATATAATACATTTTGGCTTTGGGCTTAATACTGCTTTAAAAAGTGAGCAGTAGAGAGGGGGTTTGGTATGTATAGAACTGACTTGTTACACAACCGATTCCAAGAAAAGAATAATATAAAATAGTTTGCAAACCTAGAGAATTGGGATGCACACTGGTCACATGTAAAAAGCTCAATGCATTTTAGTGAGCATGCATAGAGCACGTACAGCAACACACGGAGCACCTCCCACCTGAGGCCACATGTGTCACCCATTCTAGGAATGAATAGTACTTCCCTTTCACATGGAACAGGTCCAGAGAGTAGTGATAAATGACTCATTCTCTAAATGGTCTAAATTTGTGAATGGTGTGCCCCAATGCTGTTCAATTTGTTTTATTAATAGAGCGGTTGGAATAAAGAGCTCAATTATAGTGTTTGCTGACAATACCAAATTATACAGGAAGATAATTTTTGCACTGGATATAGCACAATTACAGGAAGAACTTGATAGAATAGAGGGTTGGGCAACTACATTGCAGATGAGGTTCATTATTATTGAGAAATGTAAAGTTTACTTGGATGCCAAAAGTACCGCTTAGGAGGGGCTATACTGGGAAAATAAGTGATGTAAGGGATTTGGGGGTGCCTGTAGATCAGACTTTGGCAATCGTGTGCAATGCCACACTGCAGCTAGCAAAATATTGCCATGCATTATCAAGTCATACATTCAAGAAATAAATCAATAATTCCATCCCTTAGCAAAACACAGGTTCAGCCTCATTTTGGGAGCTGACCAATAGAATGCATCCTGTTAAAAAAGGATAAGTTCACCTTTAAGAACCTGTTACATGTTACTCCCATTTTTAGGGTGGAATATGTAACGTTTTTTCAATTCTACGGTCGCTGCCCAATTCTTATTTTTACTTTTTTTTTTTTAACGCTTCCATGTGTACTGCTAAATAAGATATGAAAAGCAATAATCAAGAACCCCACTGATTGTGTTTTTTTTTTTTTGTCAAACAGAGCTTGCTTAAGATGCAATAAATAATATATTGGCCAGGTCATTCAAAAAAGCTTTCCCCTACCTATGTACAGACTTGGCAAAAAATACTATTGAATTAGTATATTTTTAAATTACTTCTAATGATTTGTTTTGTAGGAACATACATACAATATACTAAATATGATACCCTTTCTTCTCATTTAGTTGACAAATTACGTCTCAGAAGAACGGAAGCGATGCACTGTATATCCCCCTCCTCACCAGGTCTTTACCTGGACTCAGATGTGTGACATTAGAGATGTAAGTGAGCCAATATATTATTTGTCAGTGTTTGTGTGCAAAACTAAATGTGATGGATAGAAAAGGTCTAAACAGGAGTCTATATCAGACACAGTCATTGTATATCTTGCATTCAGATTCACGAAGTAGTGATTTTAAAACAAAAAAAAAGGGAAAAGATTTATCTTCCACAAAGCCTTCTTCCCAGTAAGAGAGCTATGAAAATGTGGAATAGACTCCCTCAATAACTAGATCTAGCCGACTCAGTAGATTGTTTTACAAAAGAACTGTATGCATTCCTACATGCACAAAATCTAACTGGGCATTAACTTTATAGGTAATGACACCAGAGATTTTTGATCAAGAAAATATCAGATCGCCTTCTGGGGGGCTAGGAAATAACTTATTTTTCCCCTGGTTGAGCAGATTGGACCATGCTCCTATAGGGTTTTTTTTGTCTTCCTCTGGATCAACTGTGGGTAAAAGATTCTGTATATTGAGGTTATCTAAATTTTATTTTTTTATATTGCTTGAACTGGATGGAGTTTTTCAACCTGACTAACCATGTAACTATGAATAATGTGATGCTGTGCTTTAGTAGTCTTTACCTCAGTAAACCAGCTCTTTTGTGTGTGCAAGTGCTGCTTTAATTATTTTGTTATGGCTGAAAATGAAAAATACAATTTAAAGGATAAGTTCACTTTATGACCAAAAATAATAAATGCACATTTTTTTAAATTTTTTTTGCAGGAAACAAAAATGTGCATTTATTGTTGGTTGCATGAGCATGTAAAACAAAAGGTCTCCTGCAGATCTGTCAGTATATCTGCTTGCCTGTACAGGCAAGCTGATATACCGACAGGAAAAGTCAATGAACTACCACAGTGCTCCACAGCGCCATGGTAGTTAATTGAGAATTACATGCTGACAGCCGCTAAGCCTGTCAGAACTTGTAGTTCGTTCATTCACAGAATTCTCTTTTTAAAAAGTGACAGGTTGTACAGGGAACTTCTCCCTGTACTGCTGTCACAGGTGAACTTACCCTTTAAAGCCTGGAGCCTAAGCGAATGTGATACGTAAACAAATAGTCATATAACTCATTAAAACTGGAGACTGTAAATTATCCGTATAGCTGATACAAACAAACACACTGTTGAAGTGATGCATTCAGGATGTCTAAGTTTGCTGTCCCTAAGGCATTCTCTGGGTTCCAGCAGCAGATTTCTGCAGCTGCAATGACCAGGGCAAGCAAATAACAGTAGCCTCTAAACCTGTATAAACTAATGGCAGGCTGACGGCAACTGCCGCTGTTGACACATGCCGATGTAGCCACAAACCAAGTGTTAACTTGTGGATGTCTAAATCAAGACAATGAGTTGATCCTCTTGTGTGACCAACCATACATGTCCATTTAACTCTTATGGGCAACACATGTAAATCCAGTCAGAATAAGCCTTACCCAAAAATGTCAGAGTGCATTTAACAGGATGAAAATGCAATAAAATGTGGCATGTTATATAAAATGTCTGTTTGTGCAAGGGGGTCTCCCCTCACCACATGGATTCATGAACACTGTTAAAGCTTTTGATCCTTCTTGGTATATTGGATGATCTAGTTCCTGATGCTTTTATTAAGGAAGCAGTCTCTAGAGCTTTATTCTTGGCACGTAGAGGCATTTTGCTTCACTGGAAAAATTCCTCCCCTCCCACATATAGGGAATGGATAAATTCTGTGGGAACCAGTCTTGGATACGAAATTATCAACACAGAGGTTGTCCATCTAAATTTGATAAAGAGTGGAGTGGGTGGCTGGATATTCCCGGGCAGGCTACAGGGAATAGTCATGGACAGAATGTTATGGTAATATGCTGCCTCTTTGGTACCTATATCACCAATCTTATGAGGTCTTTGTGTTGAACTAAGAAAACCATAGGCTGAGCTGTAAATAGTGGCTGGACCTGAATTATGCTGGTGGTATCGCGCTAAAGGAGTAGATTGTTTGTTCGACATTGTTTGGTACTGTGCCTTCACTGCCTGATATGTGGCTATGGAGCTATGTGTAATGTAGCTGTATATGATTGTGTCATAATGGTTCTGGAACGTCAACTATGTAAGTTTGTGTAAACTTAATAAAGCTTCTCTTTTTGACAAAGCTTTTGTGACATTTAATACATTTTAAGGGTTTTTGAATGCCTATTTACATAGTTACATTTTTTATTTTTCCCTAGGTGAAGGTTGTCATTTTGGGGCAGGATCCTTACCATGGACCCAAGCAGGCTCATGGATTGTGCTTTAGTGTTCAGAAGCCTGTACCACCTCCACCCAGGTACCCAGATTTAGTTTTATGTGAGTTTTTTTATGCCTTGTACACTCACTGGCCACTTTATTAGGTACACCTGTTCAATTGCTTAATAACACAAATTGCTGATCGGCCCATTACATGGTAGCAACTCAATGCATTTAGGCATCCAGATGTGGTGAAGAAAACTTGCTAAAGTTCCCCGCTGCCCATTAAGGATTGGCACCTTTTGACAGGTACCCGCTCCCACTTCGACTGCCATCGCCTAAGGTGATCAGAAGTGGAAGTTGTTGTCCCCCCTTCCCACCCCGTAGTCTTCTGGGACATGTGACAGGTCCCAGAAGACCACAGGGCCATTCACAAAGCGCAGCACTTCTCGCACATGCGCAGTGGGCACCTGGCTGTGAAGCTACAAGCTGTCACAGCCGGGTGCCCACACTGAAGATTCCGGCGCCAGGGAGAGAAGGTGGCCGGTGAAACCAGCTGTGGTGAGGACACCACTAGACTTAGGGACTGGTAAGTGACTGTATTTTAAAAGTCAGCGGCAGTTTTTGTAGCTGCTGACTTTTATTTATTTATTTTTTCCCAGCTGGAACTCCACTTTAAATCCCCTTTCTTCCCCATTCTGATGCTCTGTTTGAACTTAAGCAAGTAGTCTTCTCCACGTCTACATGCCTAAATACATTGAGTTACTGCCATGTGATTGGCTAATTAGCAATTTGTGTTACCAAGCATTTGAACAGGTGTACCAAATAATGACGAGTGAGTGTTTAAATTGGAGAATTTCAAGTTCTGCACTGCATTCTTGCGTCAAACCAATGTAGCGGAACCTTTTTGTTTTATTCTTGGATAGTCTGGAGAGTTGGGTCCTGCCAGGTTTTCATTTCTATCTGTTCTTCTTTTTATGTTAATTTTGTATTGTGTGGGATTTTTTTTAAATTCAAGTGGGAAAAGGTTTTACCGTGTGTGTGTGTGTGTGTGTGTGTGTTGTATGTTTTTTGTGTTTTTTTTGTTTTTGTTTTTTTTTGTTGTTGTTGCTTTTATGTGTTTTTTGATTTGGAGAGGTTCCCAGTTATAACCTACCCAGCGGCACTTTTTATAATGGGGACATGAAGTGAGGTGTTACCTACACAACAGGGATATACAGTGGGGATCGAAAGTTTGGGCACCCCAGCTAAAAATTTGAATTAATGTGCATAAAGAAGCCAAGGAAAGATGGAAAAATCTACAAAAGGCATCAAATTACAGATTAGACATTCTTATAATATGTCAACAAAAGTTAGATTTTATTTCCATCATTTACACTTTCAAAATAACAGAAAACAAAAAAATGGCGTCTGCAAAAGTTTGGGCACCCTGCAGAGTTAATATCTTGTACTGCCCCCTTTGGCAAGTATCACAGCTTGTAAACGCTTTTTGTAGCCAGCCAAGAGTCTTTCAATTCTTGTTTGAGGTATCTTTGCCCATTCTTCCTTACAAAAGTCTTCCAGTTCTTTGAGATTTCTGGGCTGTCTGTCACGCACTGCTCTTTTAAGGTCTATCCATAGATTTTCAATTATGTTGAGGTCAGGAGATTGTGAAGGCCATGGCAAAACCTTCAGTTTACGCCTCTTGATGTAATCCCCCGTGGATTTCGAGGTGTGTTTAGGATCAGTATCCATTTGAAGAAGCCATCCTCTCTTTAACTTCAGCTTTTTCACAGATGGCATCAAGTTACCATCCAAAATTTGCTGAAATTTTATTGAATCCATTTTTCCTTCTACTCGTGAGACTGTGCCACTGGCTGCAACACAACCCCAAAGCATGATTGATCCAACCCCATGCTTAACAGTTGGACAGAGGTTCTTTTCATTAAATTCTGTGCCCCTTCTTCTCCAAACGTACCTTTGCTCATTCCGACCAAAAAGTTCAATTTTAACCTCATCGGTCCACAGAACTTGTTTCCAAAGTGCATCAGGCTTGTCTTATATTCTTATAATATGTCAACAAAAGTTAGATTTTATTTCCATCATTTACACTTTCAAAATAACAGAAAACAAAAAAATGGCGTCTGCAAAAGTTTGGGCACCCTGCAGAGTTAATATCTTGTACTGCCCCCTTTGGCAAGTATCACAGCTTGTAAACGCTTTTTGTAGCCAGCCAAGAGTCTTTCAATTCTTGTTTGAGGTATCTTTGCCCATTCTTCCTTACAAAAGTCTTCCAGTTCTTTGAGATTTCTGGGCTGTCTGTCACGCACTGCTCTTTTAAGGTCTATCCATAGATTTTCAATTATGTTGAGGTCAGGAGATTGTGAAGGCCATGGCAAAACCTTCAGTTTACGCCTCTTGATGTAATCCCCCGTGGATTTCGAGGTGTGTTTAGGATCAGTATCCATTTGAAGAAGCCATCCTCTCTTTAACTTCAGCTTTTTCACAGATGGCATCAAGTTACCATCCAAAATTTGCTGAAATTTTATTGAATCCATTTTTCCTTCTACTCGTGAGACTGTGCCACTGGCTGCAACACAACCCCAAAGCATGATTGATCCAACCCCATGCTTAACAGTTGGACAGAGGTTCTTTTCATTAAATTCTGTGCCCCTTCTTCTCCAAACGTACCTTTGCTCATTCCGACCAAAAAGTTCAATTTTAACCTCATCGGTCCACAGAACTTGTTTCCAAAGTGCATCAGGCTTGTCTATATGTTCATTTGCAAAGTTCAAACGATGATTTTTGTGGTGAGGACGTAGAAGAGGTTTTCTTCTGATGACTCTTCCATGAAGACCATATTTGTACAAGTATCTCTTTATAATGGAATAGTGTACCACAACTCCAGTGTCTGCCAGATCTTTCTGGAGGGATCGTGCAGTCAAACGTGGGTTTTGAATTGTTTTTCTCACAATCCTGTGAGCTGTTCTCTCTGATATTTTTCTTGGTCTTCCAGATCTTGCTTTAACTTCCACTGTTCCTGATGACTGCCATTTCTTAATTACATTCCGAACAGAGGATATTGACATCTGAAAACGCTTTGCTATCTTCTTATAGCCTTCTCCAGCTTTGTGAGCGTCAACTATTTTCAGTTGCAGTTTTCTAGACAACTGCTTAGAAGAACCCATGGTGCTGATTGTTGGGGCAAGGTCAGATGAGTCTGGGCATTTAAAACCTTTGAGATTGACATAACCTGGTCTTCCCAGACGATGATTGAGAACAATCCATGACACTGGCAGGTCTCAGCTTTGCAAAGGGGGCAGTGCATGCTATAAATTCTGCAGGGTGCCCAAACGTTTGCAGACGCCATTTTTTTTTTCTGTTATTTTGAAAGTGTAAATGATGGAAATAAAATCTAACTTTTGTTGACATTATAAGAATGTCTAATCTGTAATTTGATGCCTTTTGGAGATTTTTCCATCTTTCCTTGGCTTCTTTATGCACATGAATACAAATTTTTAGCTGGGGTGCCCAAACCTTCGATCCCCACTGTAGATAGAATCCCTACATGGATTTTTACCTAAAAGTATATATGAACCCTTACTCTGTAAAACACCCCATTTGGTTTGAAGTAGAAATACAAAGCATAGTGTGTGTGATATTTAATGAATTTATATATATATATATATATATATATATATATATAATTTGCCAAAAGTATTGGGACACTCCTCCAAATCATTGGATTTAAGTGTATAAAATCAAGCGTGTAGGCATGCAGACTGCTTCTACAAACATTTGTGAAAGAATGGGTTGCTTACAGGAGCTCAGTGAATTCAAGCGTAGTACCATGATAGGTTGCCACCTGTGCAATAAGTCCATCCGTGAAATTTCTTGGTACTAAATTTTCCATTGTCAACTGCTAGTGGTATAACAAAGTGTGAGCAACTGGGAACAGCAACTCAGCCATGAAGTGGTAGGCCACGTAAAATAACAGAGCGGGGTCGGTGCATGCTGAAGCGTAGAAGTCGCCAATTGTCTGCAGAGTCCATACCTAAAAGACCTCCAAACTTCGTGTGGCCTTCAGATTACTACAACATTGTGTAGAGAGCTTCATGAAATGGGTTTCTATGGCCGAGCAGCTGTATCCAAACCTTACATCACCAAGTGCAAAGCATCAGAGGCAGTGGCGTAAAGCGTGCCACCATTGGACTCTAGAGCAGTGGAGATGTGTTCTCTGGAGTGATGAATCACTCTTCTGTCTGGCAATCCAATGGACGTGTCTGGCTTTGGCCGTTTCCAGGAGAACGGTACTTGTCTAACTGCATTGTGCCAAGTTTAAAGTTTGGTGGAGGGGGGATTATGGTGTGGGGTTGTTTTTCAGTGGTTGGGCTTGGCCCATTAGATCAGTGAAGGGAACTCTTAAGGTGTCAGCATACCAAGACATTTTGGAGAATTTCATGCTCCCGTTGTGGGAACAGTTTGGGGATGGCCCCTTCCTGTTCCAACATGATTGAGCACCAGTGCACAAAGCAAGGTCCATAAAGACATGAATGAGCGATTTTGGAGTGGAGGAACTTGACTGGCCTGCACAGTCCTGACCTCAACCTGATAGAACACTTTTGGGATAAATTAGAGCGGAGACTGCAAGCCAGGCCTCCTTGTCTGACATCAGTGCCTGACCTCACAAATGCGCTTCTGGAAGAATGGTCAAACATTCCCATAGACACACTCCTAAACCTTGTGGACAGCCTTCCCAGAAGAGTTGAAGCTGTTATAGCTGTAAAGGGTGGGCCAACTCAATATTGAACCCTATGGACTAAGACTGGGATTCCATTAAAGTTCATGTAAATGTAAAGGCAGGTGGCAGTGTGTGTACACTGACCCTCTTGGTGCAGGGGTGCATGTCTGAAGAAGCTTAACTATTGGAGGACAAGCATTTTGTGCTCCCTGCACAGCCAGAAAACTTGAAGTTGCAATGGATGTGCCACTATGCCTAGCATGGTCAGTTTGAAATGGGAAAGCAGGAGGACTGGTAGAATCACCAGGTATTCCTTACAAAGGAAGAATTACAGAGCAGATGATACTTTTTTTTTTAAATACAAATACATGTATTGTGCAGCTGTCTTTTGGATTGCACATATGATTCTCATTTAATCTAGTTAGTGTGATTGTGTATAATGGCTTTTGACCTATCAAGATTGAGTGGATGTAGTAAAAACAAGAGAAAATTACAGTATGGCTTGCTTGTGTGTGTTGATTTTTTTGTTTTTTTTTACTTTTGTATTGCTGCTTTAAAGTGGTTCTATTGCCTTTTTAACGTTTTTACCTTCATGCGTGCTATGCATTAAGGTAAAAAAATCTGTGCTGCAACACAATGCTGTGATCAGTGTCGAGCCGAGCCCACCCGGTCTGTCAGCAGATGCAGACAGGGCAGCTTGGGAGCAAGCCTACACAGGTGCCCCCATAGAAAGTGGCTTTCTATGGGGGCACTCGCCGAAGAGGAGGATTGGGGCTGCTGTGTGCTAAACCATTGCACAGAGCAGGTAAATGTAACATGTTTGTTTTCATAACACACTTTTTTTTGTTTTAATTAAATTTAGTAAAGTAACAATACAACGTCTGAAAGAACAGACAGTGGTCACTCAGAGTAATACAGAACTAAAGGGTGTGCCACGCAGTGCTCAAGGCGTACAAAGTAGTAGTGTAATACATTCCCATAAAGTGAAACACATTCAGTTAGGGAAGGATAGCATTATGGTAACATTTGACCCATGATTTCCGTTTATAAAAAGTCCGTGCTCATCTCTGGTCTTTTTGGCAGCTTATTGCATCTTGGGAAGTCTTAGTTGCAGGCAAACGTGTTTTGAATCCGCCTATTTCCTGTGTAACTTCAATTAAAAACTTCTTCTGTTGTTAGCCTGGAAAACATGTACAAGGAGCTTCAAGTGGATATTGATGGTTTTGAGCACCCTGGACATGGTGATCTATCTGGGTGGGCCAAACAAGGTAAAGATAATTTTTAGCTTTGGTTACATCCATTACAAAGGCATTCTGTAAAGGGCTTAGTAATATCCTATTTTAATTCCAATTGTCACTTTGTGATTTCACACGCAGATATGTATTTCCATATCTTAGGAAGTGTAATTTTATATCGCGGACAGTGATTCATGTGGGATATATTTTATTTTTCAGAAATGTAAAATAACTATCAGAGCTACTTCACTGCATGCAGCGACATAATTGCTACTGTGTCCCAGTGGACATATACAAATTTACCATGCACATGTACATCTAGATCTGTGTGATGAAGCACATATACGGAGAACAGGGAGATTCTCCTTGGCAAAATGGTCCTCACAGCTTGGAAATGATTCTTCAATATGACATTGCTGTGTAGTTTTGCTAGTCACTAAAAATGGTTGTAAAGGCTCAAGGTTTTTTTACCTTCATGCATTCTACTCCTGAAGGCAAAAAACCACCTGTATGCAGCAATCCCCCCCAATACTTGAGCCCCCTCTAGATACAGCGATGTGCACGAGAGCAGCGGCTCTCTGGGGAATCTTCCTCCTCATTGGCTGAGACAGCAGCAGGAGCAATTGGCCCCCACTACTGTCAATCACAGCCAGTGAGCGAATGAGGAGAGAGCAGGGGGGGTTTGCGCACTTGGCAGGAGGAGGGGCCAGGAGCATCAGCGGGGGACCCGAGAATAGGATGATAGGGATACCTTCTGAGCAGGTGAGTATAATAAATATATATAATTTCTTTTAGTGTTTTGCTGTTTTTGCTTTTGCGGGGTTCATGTTTGCACACTAATCTGATGGTTTTCCGCACAGCATGCATTGGCAAACAAAATGCTCAATCAACTAGACATATTTTTTTTTTTTTCTGTGAATTCTGCATATGAGAAATCTAACCTGATTGTCTGCAGTGAACCCCACAACCTGATTTTCTTCCAGTTTTTTTTTTTAACTAAAGGCACATTGTTTTACAATACTTTCTGCTCACTAAATTAAAAGTACATTAAAGCGGAGCTCCACCCACAAGTTGAGGTTTCGCTGTAAGGATTGGTCCCTCGCTTCCCGTGAACAACTGGCACCTTTGGGGAGCTGGTACCCGATTTTGACAGGTACCAACTTCCGCTCTGACCACCAAAGCAATTGGAAGCAGACGTTCTCCTGACAGTTTTTGTAGCTTTTTTTTTTTTTTCCCTCCCCCAGGGACTGGAGCTCTGCTTTAATGAACTTTGATCTACTTTATTCATGCTCAGATGCATTAAAATTGCTATAAAGAGGATGCAGTTTAGAGATTTTTATCCTGTAATCTTTCTGCATGTGTTTGACATCTTTCTGCAGTTCTACTAAATCTAGATCTTCCAAAATGCTGTTTTGGATTTTAAATGTTTGGGTATAGGAGAGATACATATGCAATACCCAAGTCTCTATAATATTCTTTACTGGAGGTGTGCCACAAATATATTTTAAGATTAAATTATTGGATTCAGGAAACTTTTGCAGATGTTTCTAGTAGAAAGGTGCCCATAAATATTACACAAAAACTGTTTAATCCCTGAAAGTTTTAAAATATTTAGAGGCAATCAAACCTACTACTAAGGTGGCTTCAATAGACTATTGGCTGAATTGAAAATTTTTACAGCCCGTTACATATTTATCTTCAACATCACAAAGAATTTCAGAATATTTATCTTTGATAACTATGCATACTTATAAAATATGAACATGATATTATTAAAGAAATGATCCTCAGTCAGTAGGTGCCTAATTGCAGCAGCAATTCATTTTCTTTTAAATATTTAGCTTGATAATTTTATTAACACCTGGAAAGTAGCCAATGCTTGCACTAAAATGAGAGAAATCATAATGCTTGACATGGCAACTGCTGACTGCCTGTTGGACATGTAATGTATGGTATCACTGGCTGTATTACTGTGTAAGCATGTTAAAGGCATTCACTACAACATTTACACAGGGATTATTCATCCTAGAGAAGAGACAATGCATTAAATAAATATGTAAAATTATAACTGATTTTTGTCTAACTCAGGAGTTCTCCTTTTAAATGCTGTGCTGACTGTGAAAGCCCACAATGCTAATTCACATAAAGACAGAGGCTGGGAGCAGTTTACAGACTCTGTTGTGTCTTGGCTGAACAAGAACCTTGACGGCTTGGTCTTCATGCTTTGGGGAGCCTACGCCCAGAAGAAAGGAATCGGTATTGACAGAGTAAGTGTTTGTGACGCAATTAGCATATATCACGTGATATTGAATTTAGTTATAAAAAACATCTGGAAATCTAAAAATGTTGGTATATTGCATTGGTCAGAATGTTTAAAGAGGAAGTTAACCCTGTGCATGTTATTTTTTTTTTAATAACTGCAAATAAATCCTAGTAGGACAGACAGGTGAGTGACACCATGGGGGCTTGGTGTTGGTGGAAACAGACAGCTTCAAAGGCTTGATAGCACAGGGACAGAAACATGGGCGGCGTTCAAACTTGCAGGGATGCATTCGGAAAAGTACTGTTTCTAACTCAATTGGGCTACTTTTACACTGCTCCGTTGCAAAAACATGGTAAAAAGGTTTTGCCATGTTTCACACCTGTGAAAAAAAAAGACGTGACTCAAAAACGTAGCCACAAATGCATTTTTGATGTGGTTTATATTTGTGTGGGGTGTGTTTTTGTGTGTGGGTTTTTTTTTCCCCTCACCAACCCAAACATGCAGCAAGCAATGGACCCCCCAACTGACCAGTGTGAAGAGTTCTATAGGATTTAATGGTTGTGTTTTTTTGTTTTTTTTTCTTCTTCTGCTTTTTTTTTTTTTTTTTTTACTCAAAAACAGAAGAAACAGGGATCAATGTGAAAACAGCCTCAACATGCAAGGTGAACTTCCTCTAATATCATAAAATGGCAAAGCACACTAGAGATTTAAAATCTACAAATCCTATAACCAAGCTATTTGTATATACATACTGTTACGTGTCTGGTCCAATAAATTGGATTCATAGTTTACCACCATACCTTGGAAAAAGGGAAGTGCCAATAAAATTTGCTACATTTTATTTGTGTAAACTTCTATCCACTGGGAGGCAAAATGTAGGACAACTCTGTAGGAGCACCTTTCTGCTGTAAGCTGCCTACATAGATAGCTATGTTTGACTAGATTATATATTCATGTAGACAGTTGTATGTATGTACGTACACACACACACACACACACACACTATTCTTGCAGTGGGGTGTGCTTCATACAGCCGCGCTTTTTGTTTACATTTTAAAATCGGGTTTTTGGGTTTTTTTGGTTTTTGGTTTTTTTTTGCTTGAAAAGGTCTTGGAACCCCCAAACATTATTTTTTTTTTTATTTATTTATTTATTTTTTTAAAGCAGAGGCCCAGAGAATAAATTTAGTAGTGTTGTGTTTTTTGTTTTGTTTTTTTTTTTATTTGCTCAGCAGTTTTTCAAATGCCGTATTTGGGAAAGAATACATATTTTTTTTTATTGCAAAGAAGCACAATACATAACCCAATTTTTTTGTCAAATATAAAAGATGTTATGCTGAGTTAATAGATACCAAACATGTCCTGCTTGAAAATTGCACATGCCTGTGCAATGGCAACTTATGGCGTACATTTTACATTTCATAGGCAACGCTTTAAAAGCCTTTTAAAGGTTACCACTTACAATTTACAGAGGAGGTCTAGTGCTAGCATTACTGCCCGTGATCTGACGATACCTCATGTGGGACTATCCCTCTGTGCATGCAGGACTGACGAGTGTGTTCGCCTTTGCGTGGGGGGGCAGAGGGCAGTTGCTTTTTGTTTTTTTTTGTTTTTGTTTTTTTTACACTGACAATAAAAAAAAAACAAAAAACTTTTTATTGCGGTCCCAAGAAATGTACACATCCCCAGTAACCGCAATAGACACATGACCGGTATTTTTTTTTGGGGATCTAGGGTCTGAGACCCCATATCCCTCCTCTGCACTTGCAAGCATTCAAAACACCAACACCTGCAGGCATCACTTTGATACAACCATGGAAAGTCCAGCGATGTACAGGTATGTTGCTGGTCCGGAAGTGGTAAGAAAAAAAAAATCAAGACAATATAGGAGAGTGTATTTTTATAGTTGAAATATACATGTACACAAAGTGTGTGAGGTGTTTATTATAGCATTTTATATTGTCGTATAGCTATACTAACATAACTAGATACCCTAATCCAGTGGTCTCCAGACTGCGACCCTTTGCTTGCCTTTATCCGGCCCTATTCCCACTGAAACCAAAGTTGGGGCACCATTCCTACCAAAAACACCAACAATGGGGAACTATTCTTGGCACTGACATGAATAATGGTGCATTATGCCTCCCATTAAAATTTTGATTAAGAGGTATTGCTTACTCCCATAGACGGCAGGGCATTTCTTACTTATATCAGCCACAGTCTGGGCCCCCCCCTAAAGCCTGAAGGACCGTGAACTGGCTCTTTGCATAGAAAGTTTGGAGACCCCTGCCCTAATCCTTTTTTCAATTAAAAAGATGAATGTGAACATTTTTACAAAATACTAATGAAAATATAAGGCTATTCCTTTTTATATGTAACTGACAGGTTTTGTTTTGCAGAAGCGCCATCTTGTGCTGCAAACAGTCCATCCTTCTCCTCTGTCAGCTCACCGTGGATATTTTGGTTGTCAACACTTCTCTAAAACAAACACTTACCTGCAGAGTGTGAGTAAAAAACCAATTGACTGGAAGGATTTGTGACCAAATGAATATTACTTGTGGTATAGCCCGTATCACACAGGCATTAATCTGAATATCATTAGCAAAGTGAGAAAACACTGCTGCTACTTGCTAATGTATCTGGTCTGGTTAAGCTTTACTATACATTACAGTTTTCAAACAATATCTGAGTTTCTGTAAACCGTTATTAATAAGGATACAGTGTTACATTTCTTTAGCTGGGAAAGACCCATAACAGCCACACCAAAAGTTAAGCATTTGGAAAACTGATCTGTAAAGTTTGTTGCTGGCATTTTTCTTTTGTTTGTTTTGAATCATTCAGTCATCACCACTGTACCTACAAAGTGTGCCCTATATTAAATAAAAAGTCTTAACAATTTGTTTTCTGTTCTACTCGGCAACAGCCTGAGTAGAAAAATCTGTCCCCTGCTATGAGGCACCAAAGAAGAAATTTCTCTCTAAAAGCAGCGGTCAGTCTGCAGAGGTCTAGTATGTCTCCTCCTAAGTCTCTACATCTTACTTCTCTCTAATCAAGAAAGCCCATGCTCCGTCTTGAGTGCAGAGCTTTATGTCTAAGCAGGGATCTTGTTACACCTTTACAGGGAGACTACTGCTTTCACAGAGAGCAAGCATCCTTCTCTGCAACGTCCTGTCAGTGGACCGGCATTTCAGGCTGTGGCTGCTTTGTACAGAAAACCTACCAAGACTGCACAGTTTTGTTTTATTGCCCCTGAAATTTGTAGAGGAATAAAACCAAGTTCATTTGGGCTTTATTAACTTTTCACAAAGAAATGTATACTTGTTAAATTGTTGAAACTCCCCATTTCTTAGAATGGTTATACGTTTTGCAAAATATACTGTAATATATTCCTATCTTCAGCAATTGAGTTTTTCTTTCAGAAAAACACAACAGAAGTAATGAAGCAAGCTTTGCTACCATTGGTGTCTTAAAAGATCCACAATGCATGCCAAAAAATGGCTTTTGTGGTTTTGAGCCTCCATAAAAATACCCTAGACTGCTAGAACACTAGATATTTACTGTTGAGGTGAGTCTTTAATGCAGAACCAAACACTAGTCTATGCACCTTAACGGGGTTCCGTGTGTCCCTAAATTGTTGGTGTTTGTGTTGTATTAAAGTGGAACTGCAGGCAGAGGGATTTTCCCCCTTTTTTATGTTGATGCTGAGGTTTAGCCATGTCCAGATCACTGTTCTTTACTGTAAAATTCATACATTTCTTCACACCAGGTACTTCTGGCCCACTTCCGCTATGAGAGCTGAGGTTCATGCTAGTGTTATTTTTATGCCCACTCTCTCCTTGTCTGTTCACAGTACATCTTGTATTTTATGAATGGTTCACAAAATACAAAGCGTTCTGTGACTGTAGAGGGGAGGGTTTAGTTTGAACACTAGCATGAGCTGCAGCTCTTTAAGCTGCCATAGGCTGGAAGTACAGCAAAAGGTGTACTATCCAGCATGAACAGAAGTGTGAATTTTATAGTAAAGAACAGCGATCAGGTGTGGGATAAACCTCAGAATTTTTTTGTTTGTTTGTTTTATACACATCAGAAACATGAAGTCTCTTTGCCTAGAGGGCCACCTTAAAGACTCAAGTTAACAAATGTCATTGTACTCCCCATAACTATTTGAACTAATGTTACCTCCACCTACCCTACTACTACTTTTTGCATACAGTGCGAGACTTCATAGAGACTAATCCATTAATTTTTTTTTTTTCCTCAACCAGTTATGTCACTTATTAAATATTAAAGGTATTTGCCTTGTACAGGCTTGAGTACTGCTATGTATTTAACTAGGCTTTTGACTTATCGTAGACTAGTTCATAATTTTGTTTTTAAAAGGTATGGTTTGGAAAATACCTACTAGCCAACAGTTATGTAGAACAGGCAATATAAAGACACCAGGACATGCCTATCTTGTGGCCAATTTGCAGAATCCCTGAAGTGCCTATGTAAATACTTCCTTGAATAAAACCTGTATTTGGGGAATAAACCTCTTTTATCCATGTATTACCCATAAAGCATAGCCCTTAATAGTATACCTGGAACCCTAATCAAACAAATATTTAGAATATCTGGCCAACTCGCTCCCATTGCCCAATATGCAAGGTACCACCCTTTTGATGAGAAATGTGCAGGCTATGGGACCAATAAATAACTTGGAAAAGGCTTTTTAGTTAATGAATCTACAGAAAAAAGTGTAATGTGAACACTACAGCTGACTTGCAGAAAGGGTAACTACTACAGCAAATGCTTTATTGCAATAAAACTTTATGCATGTTTTAGGTGGGATTTCCCATTTCATTTACTTGAGTGATTACTTAAACATGCTTTTCTTTATTTCTTTAAAATAAAAATGTTTGTATAGATTTTGTAAATCTGGGTTTGTTTGTATTGTTCCTTGTGAGGTATACAAGCTAAAACAGTAGTGTGAATGACTGAATAAGCTAAATATTTCTAAAGGCACTAAATGTATTTAGGTTTGTGTTTTTAATTTTGTAATAAACAGTTATTAAACCATTTTCGTGATGAGATTTGTTTTTAAACCGAATTCAGATTTACATTTGAACTATTCTTTATGCTGGCTTCACACTTGTTGAGGAAACGTGATCTCCTGTCCCCATGCTTTGGTTACATGAGTTTTGTGTTTTCTGGATCATCCCAATTGTTTCTAATGGGTCCCCACTGTACCACAATACATACACTATATTGCCAAAAGTATTGGGACGCCTGCCTTTTCACGCACATGAACTTTAATGGCATCCCAGCCTTCGTCCGTAGGGTTCAATATTGGGTTGGCCCACCCTTTGCAGCTACAACAGCTTTAACGCTTCTGGGAAGGCTGTCCACAAGGTTTAGGAGTGTGTCTATGGGAATGTTTGACCATTCTTCCAGAAGTGCATTTGTGAGGTCAGGCACTGATGTCAGAAGAGAAGGCCTGGCTCACCGTCTCTGCTCTAATTTATCCCAAAGGTGTTCTGTCAGGTTGAGGTCAGGACTCTGGGGTGGAGGAACTTGACCGGCCTGCACAAACTTGCTCATCCATGTCTTTTTGGACCTTGCTTTGTGCACATGTGCGGAGTCATTTTGAAATGGAAAGGGGCTATCCCCAGACTGTTCCCACAAAGTTGGGAGCATGAAATTGTCCAAAATGTCTTGGTATGCTGACACCTTAAGAGCTCCCTTCAATGGAACTAAGGGGCCAAGCTCAATCCCTGAAAAACAACTCCACCCCATAATTCCCACCTCCTCCACCAAACTTTGCGCAATGCAGTTAGGCAAGTATCATTCTGGCGACCGCCAAACCCAGACACGCCCATTGGATTGCCAGATAGAGAAGCATGATTTGTCACTCCAGAGAACATGTCTCCACTGCTCTAGAGTCTAGTGGTGGCGTGCTTTACACCACTGCATCCGATGCTTTACGTTGCACTTGCAGCTGCTTGGCCATGGAAACCCATTCCATGAAGCTCTCTATACATTGTTGTGCTAATCTGAAGGCCACAAGAAGTTTGAAGGTCTTTAGCTATTGATTCTGCAGACAGTTGGTGAGTTCTGCGTGCTGTGCGCTTCAGCATGTGCTGAGCCCGCTCTGTCTTTTTACATGGCCTACCACTTTGTGGCTGAGTTGCTGTTGTTACCAGTTGCTTCCACTTTCTTATAATACCACTAACAGTTGACCGTGGAATATTTTTAGTAGCAACGAAATTTCATGTATGGACTTATTGCACAGATGACAACCTATCACAGTACCACACATGAATTCACTGAACTCCTGAGAGCAACCCATTCTTTCACAAATGTTTGTAGAAGCAGTCTGCATGCCTAGGTGCTTGATTTTATACACCTGTGGCTATAGAGGTGATTGGAACACGTGAATCCAATGATTTGGAGGGGTGTCCCAATACTTTGGCAGTATAGTGTGCACATGCAGCAAGTTGCAAATCACTGGGGAAAAAATTGATTGGGTATGTGAACACGTGTTTAAAGCTTGCAGCAAATTAATTGGCTGATCAAGCGTCAACATATCAATGTGAATGTGTAGCTGTAAATGGGCCCTAAAACAAAAGATTGAAAGTTTATGTAAACATAGTTGGGAATAATGTAGCTGCAGGTTGAAGATTTGGGGAATAAAGGGGCATGGTACAGCAAGCATTCTGTTGCAAAATCAACTTTGGATATAACGTGAACATATCCCAAAAGTTAAGGGGTTTTTCTTTAATTTAGAATAGTGGGTAAGCCATGAATGTACAGTTGTGTTCAAAATAATAGCAGTGTGTTGAAAAAAGTGAATAAAGCTCAAAATCCTCCTAATAGGTTTTATTTCCATACACACAAATGCATTGGGAACACTACACATTCTATTCCAAATCAAAACATGAACAATATATCAAATTTGTGTTCCTCTAAAAAAAAAAAAATTGAGTTTGTAAAGAAGAATACAAACACTGCTTTTTTGAACAGTCTTATATTCACTTTTCTTCAAACATTCACTATATAAACTGACAAATGTTTGAAGATTTTGCTTTCCTTTGAATCACTTAATGAATATTTAGTTGTATAAGCACTGTTTCTGAGAACTGCTGTACATCTGTGTTGCATGGAGTCAACCAACTTCTGGCACCTGTGAACAGGTATTCCAGCCCAGGATGATGGACTACATTCCACAGTTCTTCTCTATTTCTTGGTTTTGCCTCAAACTGCATTTTTGATGTCACCCCACAAGTTTTCTGTTGGATTAAAATCCGGGGATTGAACTGGCCACTCCATAGTGTCAATCTTCTTGGTCTGGAACCAAGATGTTGCACGTTTACTGGTGTGTTTTGGGGTCGTTGTCTTGTTTGGAACACCCATTTCAAGGGCATTTCCTCTTCAGCATAAGGCAGTATGACCTCCTTCAAGTATTCTGATGTATTCAAACTGATCCATGATCCCTGGTATGCGATAAATAGGCTCAACACCGTAGTATGAGAAACATCCCCATATCATGATGCTTGCCCAACCATGCTTCACTGTCTTCACAGTGTACTGTGGCTTGAATTCAGTGTTTGGGGGTCGTCTGACAAACTGTTTCCGGCCACTAGACCCAAAAAGAACAATCTTACTTTCATCAGTCCACAAAATGTTGCGTCATTTCTCTTTAGGCCAGTCAATGTGCTCTTTGGCAAATTGTAACCTCTTCAGCACGTCTTTTTTTTTTTTTCCAACAGTGGGACTTTGCGGGGGCTTCTTGCAGATAGCTTGGCTTCACATAGGCGTCTTCTAATTTGTAACAGTACTCACAGGTAACTTTAGACCTTCTTTGATCTGCTTGGAGCTGATTGTTGGCTGAGTCCTTGCCATTTTGGCTATTCTTCTATCCATTAGAATGGTAGTTTTTCACTTTCTTCCACGTCTTTCAAGTTTTGGTTGCCATTTTAAAGCATTTGCGATCATTTTAGCTGAGCAGCCTATCATTTTCTGCACTTCTTTATATGTTTTCCCCTCTCCAATCAACTTTTTAATCAAGGTATGCTGTTGTTCTGAACAATGTCTGGAACGACCCATTTTCCTCAGAATTTCAGAGAGAAATGCACTGTAACCAGCATGTACAACATTTGCTGCCTTCCTTCCTTTAAATAAGGGCAATAATTTCCACCTGTTTTTCAAAGAATGAATGACCTCACTAATAGAACTCCACACTGCAATTATTTTGAACATTCCCCTTTCAATTAGTGATTCAATTACGCAGAATCAACAGCATGCATGTCATGACTGTTGGATTTCTATTCCTCTACTACACCTGCTAGTAAATTATTTGCCATGTAGAAATATCATTTCTACCAAAAACAGTGACAGGTTAGTGATGTCTGACTGCTATTATTTTGAACACAACTGTATGTATGTTTCAAACTCCCTAAATGTAAACTAATAGCATATAAACAATTTTGGAGAGGTCTGTTGCTCTTTGCATTTAGGACATGTGCAAAGAATAATTGGTCTTTCTACAAATGTATGTCTACATCCGACTACTATATGCACCACAATAAATACATGTAACTGCTTCTGTAGTCAAACTTCCAATACAGGCTAAATAGACATGAGCAGTAGCATGAATTTTAATATTTGTTCTCATGGATGTGCTGTGTTGCTGATGACTTTCATTAAATTCACAATGTAGTTATAGTGATTGCTCATTGTTTTCCCATGGGGAGACCTTTACAAATGCATAGCAATACAAACAAAACTGCTTACATTAGTACATAGATTTGCAAGCATATCTGGTGAGAACAAGCAATCCATGAAGGTACTGCTACACAGAAGCAACTTTTGTAAACTGTTGTACAATCTGAACCATCCCAGTTCAATTTTGCTTATTACATCAAATACAGCTGTTAAGTCTTTGCACAGGTTAAGAAGGGCAGAATATATTTTATTCCTTCCTGAGTATGTATATACAGAATATAATAATGGGGGGGCTGATTCACATGATCTGACTTCTCTTTTTACAAGCTCTGAAAAGTGAAGGTAACAATATTGCCCTGATCAGCTGTAAACTAGTTTTTGTGCCCATTATGTTGTGATGTGTCCCCTGACTAATTTACCAGACCCCCACCCAACCCTTAACCGGTATATACCATGTTACGCCTGTCTTTTGGGAGTAACATAGTGCCGAGTGGACCCTTACAACACCCCATGAAAGCATGTGGGGGATCCTCTCCCCCCAAGCAGCTAATCACTTTTGAAATGGTTGCGGCACTGAATGAATAAGTTCTGTCTGCCATCACAACACAGACATGTAGTTCTCAATGGAAAACAAGTGTAGTGATCACTACTGAACTTGTAGTTCATCACCATTTCCTCTAAATGCCTATACCTTGGTATGAATAGAGAGCTGGAGGAACAGCCTGGCATTCCATCAGTGATCCCTGATCTGACATGCAATACTTCGCAGGCTCCTACCCAGAAAAAAAGAATTGCGCATTTTTCTTTGTCAAAAATGTGTTTATTTTTTTTTAAAGGTGGACTTGGCCTTTAAAGCTCCCTCATTTAATGACACAACTGATAAAGCACATGTGTCAAACACAAGGCCAGTGGGTCGAATCCGACCTGCCAGGCCATTTCATGTGGCTCTTGCACCTCTCCTGCAGTTGGGACACTGCCCTCATCACAGCAGAGAGGAAGACAGAACTCCATCTACAGCACCTGCACCTCTATGCAGCCACAGCACCCCCCATCCCTGCCTCCCTGGGTTTTGACATTCAGTGGACTCTGGCAGCTGACTCCAGCCCTCCTCCAGATCCTGCACTTTCTGCTTCCCATTTCATCCCCCAGTGGTATTGTAACAAAGTGGAAGCAACTGGGTACAACAGCAACTCGGCCACATAAAATTACAAAGCGGGGCAACTGTCTGCAGAGTCAATAGCTAAATACCTCCAAACTCCGTGTGGATTTCAAATTAGCACAACAGCGCACAGAGCGCTTCATGAAATGGGGTTCCATGGCCGAACAGCTGCATCCAAGCCTTACATCACCCTGTGCAATGTAAAGCATTGAATGCAGTGGTGTGAAGCGTGCTGCCAACAGTGGAGACGTGTTCTCTGGAGTGACGAATCACGCTTCTCAGGCTGGCAATTCCGATGGATATGTCTGGGTTTGGCGGTTGCCAGGAGAATGGTACTTGCCTGACTGCATTGTGCCAAGTGTAAAGTTTGGTGAAGGGGGATTATGGTGTGGGGTTGTTTTTTTTCAGGAGTTGGGCTTGGCCCCTTAGTTCCAGTGAAGGGAACTCTTAAGGCGTCAGCCTACTAAGACATTTTGGACAATTTCATACTCCCAACTTTGTGGGAACAGTTTAGGGATGGCTCCTTCCTGTTTCAACATGATTGCGCCCCCATTACACAAAGCAAGGTCCATAAAGACATGGATGAACAAGTTTGGAGTGGAGGAACTTGACTGGCCTGCACAGAGTCCTGACCTCAACCCAATTAGAACATTTTTGGGATGAATTAGAGCAGAGATTGCAACCCAGGCCTTCTTATCCAACATCAGTGCCTGACCTCACAAATTCGCTTCTGGAAGAATGGTTAACCATTCCCATATAAAATTCAGAACATGGGTTGTATAAAAGATGCTACACCCTATTAGTTACAATCATAGAATACAAAAACATTTGGGTTTTTAAGACAGCAGGTATCAAATAATGACAACCATATATCAACATACATCAATGTGACAAACTCCTGCGCTCCTACCTAAAAACTAATACTTACCAACAAAGGTAAAGCTGCTACATACAGTCATATACCCATAGACAAAAAATATAAATGAAACAAATGATGCAGCGCTACTACCATAACAAATTCTTCACACATAAATGAATAAGTGAAACAGTGCAAAATTAGTGACACAAATAACATAAACACACAATATTAAATAGTGCCAAAAAACTCATAAATAATCACGTGTGACAAGTGTCAAGACGAGGTCCTAAAAGGACCAAATAACATAAATGGTGCCCCAAGTAATCCAATGGGATCCAATAGTGCTCCAAATCAAACAAGTAAGTCACAACAGGACTCAATGTGCTAAAAAACCTCCCACCGGAACTAAAAATCAGTTCCCACCATATAACACAAAACACACGTGCATCCCAATAAACGCATAAACTAAGAACTGATCATGCAAACAAACGGGACTTTATATATTTATTCATGTTTGTTTGCATGATCAGTTCTTAGTTTATGCGTTTATTGGCTCTACACATTTCGAGGTCCAAGCCGCTTCATCAGGAGAGCACATATCAGAATCTATTACAATCCAAGATTCTAGGCTAGGCATAACCATCAGCCCAAGACCCCCCAGTGAGGGAGAGACATTCCTGGAACCATGCGTTATCCCCAAAGAGAGACCACTGGAGCATACTAGGACAAGAGCGAACTACCACCTCAACAGCCTCCAACATTTGCAATGTATCCATATAGAACAGACAGTTAAACCCTTAGCATTTCAGGAAGATTTTCAACCACCATTACCACCATCGGGGACATGCAACATGGCCTGATACGTAGGTATGGAACACATATGTAAATTGTGTTTGTACCACACGTGAGGTATTGTCATGTACGTTATAGCAAGCGCAATAATTCTAGCTCTAGACCTCATTTGTAACTCTAAACTGGTAATCTGTGAAAATTTTTTAAGTTTTGCCTATGGTCATTTTTGTATATCATCTTATATATTTTACAAAAAAAGTGTTATATATTACTGTGTTTTTTTGCATTAAAATTCATTAAAGTATATTTCTTCCAAAAAAAATTTTGTTTGAAAAACAACTGCTCAAAGATAACAAATTGCAACAACCGCCATTTTATTCTCTAGGGTCTCTGTTAAAATATATATATAATGTTCTAAGTACCGTATTTTCCGGCGTATAAGACGACATTTTAACCCCTGGAAATCGTCTACAAAGTCGGGGGTCGTCTTATACGCCGGGTGCTGTGCTGAAACCTTACCGTACTTCCGGGTTGACGCTACTGCGCATGTCTTCGGCAGCAGTAGACGATCGCGGATCACCGTAGCTCGCAGAACTGCATGAGACGTCGGATGCGGCAGTGCTCGATTGAGCTTGACTGAAACTGTGATATGCAGAGAAGGGATACACAGTGATTCTGCGCATGTCACAGTTTCAGTCACGATCAATCGAGCACTGAACGGCTGCATCCGACGTCTCATGCAGTTCTGAGAGGAATGGTGATCAGTGATCGTCTACTGCTGCCCTAGACATGTGCAGAAGTGTCAGCTCGGAAGTACCGGTATGGTACTGCTGCATCCGACCTTGTCCCCTTAACTGCTATGAGATACGGTAATTATTAATATTATAATGTCTGTGGCAGTTCTGTGCAATTTATGGTATCTTGGAGACAGGCAGGGCTGGGCAGGCAGGGAGAGCTGACCCACCCAATCCAAGCAGGCTTTGTATGCAGTGTGCACAGAAAATACTGGTACATTGCTTGCCGTGATTGGTTGGAAGAGGGGGGTAGTCTTATACGGCGAGTATAGCCCAAACCCTATATTTTAACAGGAAAAGTAGGGGGGTCGTCTTATACGCCCAGTCGTCTTATACGCCGGAAAATACGGTAATTTTCTAGCAAAAAATACTGATTTTTACTTGTAAACAAAAAGTGGCAGAAAATACCCCTCCCTTATTACCTGAGCCATTGGCTCCCGCTGCTGTCAATCAAATCTTGTGAGAAGAGAGCATGGGGACAGGACTGTGTCATCCTGTCTGTGTCAACACCAGAAGAGGTGGATGGGGGTTGCTCTGCACAAAAGCATTGCACAGAGCAGGTAAGTATGACGTGTTCTATTTTATGAAAAAAAAAAAGTTTTAATCACATTTTCATCATCTTACCCTTTATTTCTTTTCAGCCTGTTCCTGCATGTTCTTCTTTAGAGCACTCCTCGTTCCCGAATTCTTTACTTAATTCTTAAATGTGGTAAGGTCCTCTACCCCAGTGGTATTGAAATAAAATTCACCAAGGTCTGGTCAGTAAATTTTTCTTCCAGCAGAGGTCCGAATCTCATGTTGGCACCTGTGGTGCATTTTTGCGTCCGGCAAACCGCATGTTGCTGCAGTACCATGTGGCTTGGTGCAGCGCAGTTTTAAAGAATAGGGTTAGGGACTTCTTTCTCTGTGTTTCTTGTGGGTAGTGCAGCTCATTAAAATTAATTTGCTGACCTACCAACAATGTGTGAACTGAATTTACATGCACAGATCTGAACCTGTTCTTACAACAGTGTCCTCAGTATCTTCACCTTTAGTCCTCAGCTCCATTTCACATTTGTGTCCCCACCCCCCTTTAAATTTGCCACTCTCCCATCCTGCATTACACAGACAGAACAGAGGGTGGGCGCTGCAAGAGAGTGAATGGTTGCTAGCATTGCCCTTCATTCTAGCATCCAATCACTTTCTTATTAACCTCAAGCAGCTTCTGCCAGGTTTTCTGGCAGTCACCCAGGTTCAAACTCACAACCTGGTGCTTGTAAACTGTCAGCTTACATGCTGCACCACCAGCTGAGTTGGAGTGTGTCCCTTCCAAAATTAAGAGTGTTAGCAGGCATAAGAGGACAGCTACACGCTGAAAGCTGGGTTTAAAGAATAATTTCACCTTTTGGACAAAAATAATAAATCCACATTTTTTTGCACATAAAAAAATGTTCTTTAATTATTTTTGTCCAAAGGAGCCTGGAAAGTATTGTACCAGCGATCAGCAGATACATCCTGCAGACCTGTCAGAATATCATCTGCTTGCCATACGGGATGCAGGAGCAAGCAGATATTCTGACAGGAAGCTTCAAACTACCATGCGCCGTGGTAGTTCATTGAGAACTACAAGCCAACAGCCGCTAAGGCTGTCGGGACTTGCAGCTCATTCATTCATGGAAGTCCTGGAGTGAATGACCCAGCCATGTAGGTGGAGCCCCGCACAGCCACGCTGTTTTCAAATCTGACAGATAGTACGAGGAAACTTCTCCCCGTACTATCTATCAGAAGGAGGAGGCAGCGGGCGCAGCTGCGTTTTTAGGGTGGAATATGTAACATGTTTCAAAAGGTGGATTTATCCTTTAATCTCGTGATTTCTCTAACTCTAGAATACCTTATCAGCTTTACAAGCCCTGCATTAAAGGCTTTGCTTTTTTTCCACTGTCAGATTGATCTCTATCAACACCCAAAATATCACTTGCAGATTGCCCATATTGCCTTCTCTTTCAACATCAACCTCTATCCCCTGTCAATTCAAAAATTGTTGTTTTGTAATTTTTCTTCCTTCTTCCTCCAGAATTTATTCCATTTATCAAATTCTTTCTTTGAATCTCTCCATTCTTTAAGAACTCAAAAACATTTTTGTTCCCATTCTTCCAATTGCACTTTTTTCCTCAGAACTATTTTCTCCATAACCCTGAAATCATGTGCTATACACTCCTCTTTGCACCTCTTCAGACATCTTTCAATATGTAAATGTGATCCCAGGATGACTTGCTTCCTTAAGCCCCTGGGAATAATACCTTTCATAATACAGTATAGGATTCAAGAGAACATATTGACATAGTGATTTTAGTTTCACGGTGGTATGAACAACTGTTTCTTTTTGAAATACCATATATATCTCCTGTTCCATATTTTGATCTGTACTATTGACTGTGATTTTATGACCATACGTTTTGAATAGAGATATAATATATCCACATACAGGTGGACGAACATATGGATTCATAGACGTACATACAATAGTCCCAATGTGGACATATTTAATTTTATTTTATCCAATAATCTTATCTTCCATACATATAGAACTTATATTTATTAAGGTTGTTTTGTATGTACCCCGCAAGGCATGAATCTATATTAATTTTTATTCGGATATTATTGGTGATACTGGATAATTTCCATATTTTATATTTTTGTAATTGTTTATATCCGATCAGTATTTTTACCTATGGTTATTTATTTTAACTTATATGTATTTTTTATTTTATATTTTATTTTGTACTGTTCTTCAGTCTCTCTGATGAAATACTACATAAATATTTTTTAACTACCGTATTTTTCGCACCACAAGACGCACTTTTTTCCCCCCCAAAAAAGGGGGGAAAATGTCAGTGCGTCTTATGGAGCGAATACAAAGCGGCCGGTCCGGTATTTTTGCGGCCACCATGTCAGAATACCGGGCCGGCCGCTCAGCTGTTGTCTCCTGCAGGGCCTTACCTGTTCCTCGCTCCAGCGCTGCACATTCTTCCCGCGCTGGCTTCTGTGACAGCCGGGTGCCCACTGCGCATGCACTGTCCGCAGTCTCTGGTCATCCCCTGCACTGTGTCCGCAGTCTCTGGTCATCCCCTGCACTGTGTCCGCAGTCTCTGGTCATCCCCTGCACTGTGTCCGCAGTCTCTGGTCATCCCCTGCACTGTGTCCGCAGTCTCTGGTCATCCCCTGCACTGTGTCCGCAGTCTCTGGTCATCCCCTGCACTGTGTCCCGCAGTCTCTGGTCATCTCCTGTACTATGTTCCGCAGTCTCTGGTCATCTCCTGTACTATGTTCCGCAGTCTCTGGTCATCTCCTGTACTATGTTCCGCAGTCTCTGGTCATCTCCTGTACTATGTCCGCAGTCTCTGGTCATCGCCTGTACTGTTTCTGCAGTCTCTGGTCATCTCCTGTACTATGTCCGCAGTCTCTTGGTCATCCTCTGTACTTTGTCCGCAGTCTCTGGTCATCGCCTGTACTGTTTCTGCAGTCTCTGGTCATCTCCTGTACTATGTCCGCAGTCTCTTGGTCATCCCCTGTACTGTGTCTGCAGTCTCTGGTCATCTCCTGTACTGTGTCCGCAGTCTCTGGTCATCCCCTGTACTGTGTCTGCAGTCCATTGGTTCAGAATATTTTTTTTTTCTTGTTTTTCACCTCTAAAACCTAGGTGCGTCTTATGGTCAGGTGCGTCTTATGGAGCGAAAAATACGGTACATGCTGGCGTATAACATAACAAAGTATTGTTAGAAATACATAGGGTTGTTTTTAGTCCATATATTACACATATGATACCTTCGATTACTTTCATAAATATTGCACATTCTTTGAATTGGGTGTTTATAAGGATAGGATATTAGAATGTACTATATAGATAAAATGATTGTGGCTATCCAATTTTGGACGTTCATCATACTATCTCAGTGATGTATATAGTCTTTTTCATATATATTTTATTATTATTTTTATTTCCCCACGTTTCCTCGTTTTCTAGTGACATGAATATAACCTTACTGAGAGTTGTATTCTAGTTACATAAAGCTGCCAAGATTCATTTTTCAGAGCAGTTCTGTCACTGTGCGGCTGCCTCTGTGAGCGGCTTGGTTTTAATGCGATATAACCTTCAAGTAAATGGCCACTAATCAATCCGGCCCGGACTGCGGCAAGATGGCCTCGGTAATCACGTGACCGCAATGTCGCCGGCAAAATGGCCGGTCTCCCCACAGTCTTTTCACACCTTGTGGGCGATTGAAAGGAGGATAATGAGGACATTGACAATAGGTGTACCCCTGAAGATGTGTTATTACACAAAATGCGTTGACTGGAGCCCTATTGCTGACGTCACGCCGCCGCTAGCGAGGAGCGGTGGCCATCTTGGTACTCATTTTATACAGTTGTTTTGCATACTCCACGTGGATGATTTTAATTGTAATTTGCGAATGATACAAATAAATACTGCACTATAAAGCACCTTTCTGGCTCCTGTGGCTGAGCTAATTCCTCTCCAGGACTACTTGGTATCTACCCCAATGGATGGATGGATGGAGCCGGATGACTAGACCTGGAGCTGTCAGTACACTGCTGCACCCCCAGATGTGTGATGTTAATAACCCATGCGCATTAATACTTTTGGTCTTGTGAGTGTACATCTGTCCCAAGGGTGGATTCCTTTTCACAAATTCCTGCACATCTGTTCTTTACAAATAACCACATGTGCTAACGAAGGCACTTTTTGAATTGATATCCTTCCACAAAGGACATTAGCAGTACTTATAATTCATTGTATGAACTGTTTACAGTTAGTCACTATTCATAGAGTGAAACACTCAGATTGCACCATTGTTGCACTTTTCTGCACTTTACGTATATGTTGATATCATATGTGTTTATAATATGTTACATTCGTTTATAGCACTGCACTAGTACTTTTAACATGTAGCAAAGCTTCTCCATGCCATGTAGCCATTTGCCTACAGTCAGGGCATCTGGTACAGGCATGTCGTAAATCACAAAAGGGTGTCAATGAACATGCCGGAGCTACGTCTCTGCACATAACCACTAGGGTACCAGATGGGATTCTCGTTCCTTGTGTCTTATCAAGATGAGACACACAATCAGATATGTCTGGGTAGAAGCATAGGAAAAAACAGAAAAACTGTCTAAATACAAAGCAGTTAATCACTTACCCTCCAGAGATTTACCCCTCCTCCCTTCCTTACCAGGCCATTTTTTGTGATACAGAGATGCATTACTTTAAATGACAATTGCACGGTCATGCAACGCTGTACATAAATGAAATTTATATAATTTGTTCCCTACAAATAGAGCTTTCTTTCAGTGGTATTTGATCACCTCTGCATTTTTAATTTTTTGCGCAATAAACAAAAAAATATCAACAATTTTGAAAGAAGAACAATGTTTTTGAATTTTTGCTATAAAACATATCCAGTAAAAAAATTAAAAAAATTAATTTCTTCATAAATGTAGGCCAAAATTTATGTCTTTGGTAAAAAAAAAAATCCAAATAAGTGTATAATAATTGGTTTAAGTGAAAGTTATAGTGTCTACAAATGGCGGTATATATACTGGAATTTTATTTTATTTTTTTATACTAGTAAGGGTGGCGATCAGCCACTTATAGCGGGACTGCGGCGGGCATTCTGAAACTGGGAACTGAATAACTGCCACTAACATCCCCACTGACACAAATCCAGGACTCAGTGCTAATAACAAGCACTGACACTGTACTAATGACACTGGGAAGGAAGGGGTTAACATCTGGGTGATCAAAGGGTTAACTGTGTGCTGTGTGTGTTTTACATTATGTGCTGTGTTGTGTTTTACTACGGAGACATGCTGCTTTCAGGGGTGTGTAAATTTTTTAAAACACTATTTGTCCAAGGGACTAAATCGAGGTCCCAATCTACTTGTCACTCATGACAATCTACGTGTCCTGATAAAAAAAATAAATAACTTGCTAGGATGGAAAATATGAAGGATTGATTTTTTTTTATTAGGCAGAGGTGCTTTTAGGAATGTCTGGGGCTTTATGGCAACTTAAATTTTGAATGTTTTTTTGCTACAAAATTTCTTAGAACACCAAATTATATATATATATTTTTAAAACGGAGGCTCTAGAGAATAAATTGGTGGACGTTGCAATTTTTATGTAGGTATTTGCGCAGCGGTTTTTTCAAATGCAATTTAAAATAAGACAAACGCTTTTTTGAGTTTTAATGCAAAAAAACACAACCCACTTTTTTGGTAAAATACAGAAGATGATGTTACACCGAGTAAATCGATACCAAACATGTCAACGCTTTAAAATCCCCAAACATGTGCAACAGCAACAAACAATGTAAATTTTACTATCCATAGGAGACACTTTAAAGGCCTTTACAGATTACCACTTTGGATTTACACATGATTACTGCCCATAATCTGACATTCACAGTGATACGTGTGAAACGATCACTGATTGCATGCATGCAGGACCAACTCGTGCGTTCACTTTTGTGTGTTAGGATGGGGGTGCCTAACTTTTTTTAAATTAATTAATTTGCAACTTTTGTTTTCATTTTTATTGCTAGGAAGGTAACCATCCATTGTGACAGCAATAGGCAGTGACAGGTACTCTTTAACCACTTCCCTTCCGGCATTTGTATATAAACGGCCGGGCGGTGGCAGTGCAGGGTCGGGTGGCTGTTTATAAACTGCCTCCCCGCCCCCTGCTTGTGCGTGCTCCCTGGGAGCGCGCAGCACCGCGATCCGGTGCCGCTGTGTCCTCTGGACACAGTGGAACACCGATCGTCGGACGGGACCTCTGTGCGAGGTCCCGATCATGTGATCACTGATTGGCCAATCAGTGATCACATGCAGAGTAGTAAGCAAGATGTCACTTCTGACATTGCTTACTACGTGTGAAATCTGTGAATGATCACAGAGGTCACATGGTACAAGGCTATTCACAACAGCCTTGTACCATGTGACAAGCTGTGACCAATCACAGCTCATACAGTAGTTCTCAATGGCTGCAAGAATGCAGCCAGAGAGAAGGAGAAATTATTGCTTTTACAGCCTTTATCTTCATTTATATTTAAAATCTTCATCATCCCCCACAAGTAGTACAGTGTCACCATGGTGACACTGTACTGCTAGGGTGACAGTATGTAAAAAAAAACCCATAAATAATAATATAAAAATGTAAAAAAAAAATGTTTAAAAATTATAATTTTTTGTTATAAACTAATTTGGGTAATTTTTTTTTTACTAAAAAGATAACCTAATAAATTTTGGCCAAGATTTATGATGAAATATTATTTATTTGCAAAATTTTATAAGAAAAACACTTTTTTTTAATTTTTGGACATTTTCATTTACATAGCAAAAAAAAAAAATCCCAGTGGTGAATAAATACCACCAAAATAAAGCTTTATCTGTCTCAAAAAAATGCTAAAAAATGTATATGGGTACAGTGTTGCATGACCGTGCAATTGTCATTCAAAGTGTGATAGCGCTGAAAGCTGAAAATTGGCCTGGACAGGAAGGGGTTAAAAGTGTCAGGACTGGAAGTGGTAAGACCCCAAATCTCTTCTCTGCCCTTAAAGCATTTGATCATCAAAAAAAAATTGGTGTGATCAAATGCTTTTCATTTTTAAAAATGGTGCCCTTTACATGCTGTTAATCCGGAAGTGATATATACTTAATTCCTGTTTCCAATATCAGAGGTGGACAGAGTGGTTCTGGTCTTTGTCTGCCTCTATGATAGGCCGGAAGAAGCGACAGTTGGTCGATCAGGTGCCCCAGTGGGATGGGACTAGGGCTGCCACCATTTTCTTCAAGCCAAACCTAAACACTTTAGTGGTACACTGCAATTTTTTTTTCTATTCTCTAGAGCCTCCGTTTTTTTAGTATACACTATAGGACTTTAAAAGAGCTGGAACACCTTTGGATGGTCCAAAAAGGGGGTGGAAGTAGGGCAGTGGAGGGCGCCAGTAGGACACAAAAGTGGCCCATTCAATTGAACAGGGGCTTCCTGCATTCATGTGTAATGCATGCAGTTTGGGGCGCTGTGGGGGTTAAACAGGTGGTGAGGAGGTGACCTAACACCTCCTCACTGCCTTGTCAAGTGCCCCCTGAAGAGCAATCTGAATGTGGTAAAACCAGCATCTAAGATGTAGTTGAATCTGGGCTGTAGTTCCACAGAATATTACATCCAGCCAGACCATTTAGGAGATGGGGGGGTAATGCTGTATTTGTATGATCTAAAGGAGGAGGGGATAGTGTGGAACAGATAATGGAGAGGAGTGAATTTGATGGGCTTAAGGGTAGTTTTCTGAATCCAAGGTGTGATATCTCTCCAGAATCTTTGAATTTTGGGGTGATGCCACGAAAGATGCATAAAAGGTACCTTCTTGGGGGCAGCCTCTCCAGCAGTTACTACTAGTGCGCAGGAAGATCTTAGCAAGTTTGGAGGGTAAAAATTCATAGCATGATTCTTAGGTTTTGGAACTAATAGAGAAGGAGTGTGATAATTTGATTATTTTTTGTAATTGGTTGGGTGTAAATTATATCCTAGTTCCTATTCCCTAACATAGTAGAGGGTAATGTGGGATGAGTGGACAATAAACATTTATACATTTTGGAGAGTAGATGTTTGGAGTCTGCTGGGTCTTTACATATAGATTCAAAGAAAGTAAATGAGTCACTTGAACGTGCCTTAGGAAGCAGTTTTTAAAGGAAGCTGTCTATGGTGCTAGAAGTCCATGGGGAAGGCCCCAAAGGAACCCCGTAGTCTCTCCAAAGATATTAGTTGTCCCATTGGTGCTGATTTCGAACAAGTAATAGCTCCCTCTCTACCACATGAGCTAAAGAAAGAGATCTTCCCCAGGGGGAAACTAGAGAAAGCCACCCAATGGAGCCAGGGGTGAGGTGGGGGGGCGAGAGGACTCCCGTTTTGTTAATCTGATCCTAGATCCACAATGTGTTTAGGATAAGCAGGCTTGTCCAGGGGCTCCTTCCATACCTTTTCCTTCCAGTGGTTGTACCAGTTAAGAATACATACTAGCACCACTTCTTTATAGTAAAAAGAGATATCAGGTACCCCTAGCCCACCATCCTCCTTGTGTCGATGAAGAAGCGAGTATGTTAGTCTAGGCTGTTTACCCCGCCATATAAAGACAGTAAACACCCAGCATAAACAACAGAGGAATACAGGCGGCAATTGTATGGCGTCCATGGTGAGCAAGTATAGTATTTTAGGCAGTACCGACATTTTAATTGTGTTGATGCATCCCAACCACGTGAGGGCAGTATTGTGCTATGTTCTAAGATCCCTTTCTACTCCTTGTAGAAGTGCCTCATAATTCGCTGAGTACAATCATTTGAGATCAGGGGAAATACAAGTGCCCAGATAAGGCAGCGTATGTAACCTGCAGGTAGACTGAAAATTAGTTTTAAGGTGGGACATAAGATCTGGGGAAATCATGACAGGGAGGATCTCGGATTTCCCGTAATTAATGCTGAAATTAGATAATTGGCCGTATTTGTGTACTTCTGACATCAGAATCGGAAGGGTGGTGAGTAGCTGGGATACATAATAAAGAATATCATCAGCATAAGCATACAATTTGTGAACTCTAGAGCCAATGGGTACCCCTTTAATATCATAATTTTTTCGGATTTTGTGTAAAAAGCGGTTCTAAGAACAAGGCAAACAGAAGTGGGCATAGGGGCACCCCTGCTTGGTACCATTGCAGATGTTTAGCAGGTTGGAGAGAGTACCATTTACTTCAACTCTAGCTATTGGGTCACGATAGAGTGCCAAGATCCACACCATCATTTTCCTCCCAAGGCCTAATTTGAGCAGGGTCTCCTCCATAAATGTCCAATCCACCCTGTCAAAAGCCTTCTCAGCATCAGTCGATAAGACAAGAAAGGGAGATTGGTGAGGGCCATTAGGTCCAATGGAGAATATTAAGCACCCATACAGTATTATCTCGTGCTTCCCTTCCGACTATAAAACTTGCTTGATCAGGGTGGATGACCAAAAGGGAGGAGATCCTGCAATCTAGTAGCTATAGCTTTGGAAAAATTTTTTATGTCTGAATGTATCAGAGAGCTAGGTCAGTAGTTGTGACAGTGCATAGGGTCTTTTCCAGGTTTTGCTATGACAATTATATGGGCAAGTAGGGCTTCCTTAGCCAGAGGGTTAGCGGGATTAGTTGCGTTAAAGTAATTACACATGTGTTCAGCCAGAAGATGAGCCATTCTTTTATATTAAGCATTAGAGAAGACATCATGGCCTGGGCTCTTTCCCTTGGGGAGCCCTGATATGACCGAGATCAGCTCTAAAGGGGTGAAAGTGTGTTCCAGGTCATCCATTACCTTCTTAGGGAGATCAGGGAATTCCGCTTCTTGAAAATATTATCGAATCAAGGTTCTCTGGCTATCTACTCGGGACAACTGCTATCAATTTAAACCCAATGAGGGTTTCTTAAAAATAAGCAACATTCCCCAAGCAAATATCTTCACAAAAACTACAAAAAGCATAGATTTTCCATTCTGTGAAACCAATTCTACATGAGAAGAGGATATAATTCTTAAAAAAATTAAATTCACCAACTCCAATTACTGGTTCAAAACCTACACCTCTCCATAGGAGGGAGTAATGTTCTGTTTTCAATTAAAGGGAGTTAAGTCAGCCACATTATTATCATCTCTCTTATTACCCCTTATTTCTTTTTGCCCTGTCCCTGTATGTTCTTATTTAGGCCACTCTTTGTTACAAACTCTTAAGTTTTTCCTAATTTTTTACCTTGTCCTTTTCGGTCTCCTTTCTCTTCTAAATATATGTCACCTGCATTATAGGCTTTCCTATTTTTAATCCACTATCAGATTGATCCGTATCAACACCCGAAATATCACTTGTCCCTTGATCCAGTGGTGTGCTCACCACAGTTGGGTTCACTAGCTGTCCTTTGTCCCCAGCATCTTAAGTTTGGGCACCCAGCTGTGACAGCTTGAGGCTTCACAGCTGGGTATCCACTGCGAATTGGCAAGTAGCACTGCGTCTTGTTCCGTATTCTTCTGGGACCTGTCACATGTCCCAGAAGCCACAACCCTTATTTTTTAGTCATATAATAAACCAGCAATTAGATTTGAAGCCACACATTGTAGCACTGCTAAGGTGTGTGTTAACATACATTTTTGTAGCAAATTTTACCATCAGCTCCTTCAGTGGTGTAGCAAGTAAGTTGATGTGTTTTCAAATGCAAATTTGTGTGTTTGAATCTAAAAGCTCTGTGACAGAAACCATTTACTTGGCTCATGTTTTCTTATAATACTTTATCATTTAGGTATTGTGCTATATCCTTTCCTCAAACTGCTTGTGGCTCAAAGAGCCAGTAAAGTCTTTCACAAACTAAATGTCCATAGGATCAAAAGCAGCTTCTGCTGCTGCTCTGTACTAGCCCTAGAATGCTTCCTAATACCGTTTTTAACAGAGCTCACACATCAACTCAGCCAGTGGTGCAGCATGTAAGGTGATGGTTAAATAAAAGCCAGGTTGTGAGTTTGAAACCAGTAGGCTACCTTCCTTAGTTGCTGTGCTTGCCACCAATCCTTGCTCTAATGTAGGTGCAGGTGGTGATATGGTTCCTGTCTCCTCTTCCAAAATACTCAAAGCTTATAATCCTGTTCATCACGCTCGGTTGTAGGGAGAGACTTTTTCTTTCTGTGAAACCAACTCGACGTGAGTAGAGGATATAATTCTTATAAAAATTAAATTCATCAACTAAATAACCGGTTCATAACCTACACCTCTCTATAGGAGAGAGTAATGTTCTGTTTTCAGTTAATGGGAGTTAAGTCAGTCACATTAATATCATCTCTTTTGTTACCCTCTATTTCTTTTTTGCCGTGTCCCTGCACATCCTTCTTTATCCTCTATTTTACACAGCCCTTTCTTAGCTCTGAACTACACTATCACCCCCCTCCATTTCCTCACTATATCTCCTCCAGCTTGCTGCATCCAAAAACACCACCAGCCTTATCTATCATTGCTCTTGCCGCCCCCCCCCCCCCCCCCTTTGCTGTGTGGCCACCCTTAACTGCAGGTCCACTGGTCACCCTTACCCAGAACACCATTTCCTCTTGACCCCCCCCCCCTCCTCCCCTAACCATCCCCTTTTCTACCCTTAACTCCAGCTCCAGTTTGTTGTGGGCTTTTGAATTGTGTCTCAAAAACATGATTTATCAAGACATAATCCTATATAACATCAAGTCAGCATAGCCGGATGTTAAGGGGTTAATTTGTCTTGGTTGGAAAGTCAATGACCATCTAGCTAGAGAAATGTAATGGGTGAAGGGATTGTTTTTCTTTCTTCCTAGAGACAATACTATTTTGAAGTTCTACAGGTGATCAAACACCATTATTCAGACTTCAATAAGCAGGTAAACATATACAAGGTCTGGACATGACAATAGAGGAACCAAACTGATTGTCTGAGAGCTTACCCAAACCTTGTAGAGTGTGATGAACTAACAGACCTCTGAAACTATTACCATATACTATTGTTCACCAAGGGTGAAAGCATTAACAATTGTTTACCATGAGCCCAATACAAGGGCCATGCAAATAGAGAGTTTTTTTTTTCCCTACACAGAGAAAATGTTGATTCTGAAACAAAGGGGTGAAATTCAGGACATTTAAGTTTAAAAGTTCACTGTATATCATGACAAAAATATACTACAAAAACATATCATAAATAAGATGTTATAGATTTTAAACACCACTAAATACTCAGCAATGGGAACTATATATCACTAATTTGAGTATTGAGATGATGGGAAGTAAGATGTATTATAGACTAGCATTAGTTACATGTCTTATCAGGAAACAAACAGGATGGTACTTCAAGGAGGAATAACCGAATATACACCTATATTCCATGGTCCCTATTTAGAATAATATAGGTATCACTGCTATATCTGGATAGAGCCGTATATTTTATTCCTGAAATTACCTGAAGATTCCACCCAAGGTATGAGTCATCTCAAATACTCACATTGTTCTGTGATACATGACCGCCACCTGGCGGGCAGGTGAGAAATAGCTTATGTACACACATTTCTCAACTAGCCAATCAGGAAGCCTGGTGGGAAGGTATCTTAGAACAATGGACTAGTGGATATAAAAGCCCATGTGCTTCAAGGAAAAGGGATCCCTCATAAAAACCTCATGGAAAGACCTGACATCTGAAGAAGATCTGCTGAATAACTACTCTTCCATCTTTTCAAACTTCCTAAAACTTTAAACCTCTAATCTGATAACTTCCTACATTCTCCCCTACTGAGAATCTTTCACTTGCCCTATATATCAGTCTAAAGGCGTTCCACTGCCAGCTAAATCCACGGGAGAGTTGCCTAGTCTGAATTCCGGGTGTGGTGAGATATTTATTTGATTTTTGTATTAATTATTTTCTCTGTTGTGCGGAATCATAAAATTACCTCAGTGTATCATAACAATCTTGGGTAGTTAGATATATGTAGAAAGATACTGTGTTACTGTTAAAAATTGTTTATTGCCATATTATAAATTTTTTCATATTTCATAATTTATTGAATATTAATAACCAGAGTATCATATATCAAGGGCTTCCTTCTTGCAATCCTATGGCCACGGCTTGTAAGAATATAACCTTTGAGATATTCGAAATTATTAATTATTAATAAATTTAATAAAAATCATATCATTAAAAATTTGTGATTGATGTAATTAGTTAGAGACCTTATTATTGTGTCTCACATTGGTAGGATATATTTTTGATTGTGTGTACCAATATTCATTTATCACCAGTCTTTTGCGTTTTGTGTTAATATATATATAATTTTTGTACATAAATAAATTTTTATATTTATCTATTATAAGGCAAATTTTGTGTGTATGGTACGAAATCATATTGGCTAAAAGAATTCAAGGTATAATAATAAGTGGTGATCAAATTATCAAAGTGTCCAAATTATTGGTTTATTAAATATTTGCCGTATTTTAACGGCTGGAGGCACTGTAATATTTCATCTAAGGGAAAGGGACACGCCCTTTATAAATAATATATATCCTTACATAAACCACCACAACATAAATTTGGAGGCGCTGCTGAGAGCCATAGAAATCGTACCATAACACAAAACGCACTGGTGATTGTATATTTGTACACTTTATCAAACATATATTTTGTATCAAAATGGCATCCAGTAATCACGGATCCACCTCTTCCAAGCATAACGAGGAAAATATGGCGGCTCAAGGCATTGAGCAGGAAGTTATGAAGCCAGCTCGGAAAGCTGCCGGTGCTTGGCAGAAGTATGTTGAAAATGAAGTAATAAATTATCTCCGCAAGAAATTGAATTTGGGGGATAGCAATAATGAATTTGTGGATGAAGAGAAAGAGCAGGCCATGAGTACCTTTGAGGACCTGTTCAACCAAAAGGGCCAGGTTGTTGGGTTTTTAATAGCATTTGCTGGAGCAGAAAGTGATAGAAGCCGTGACAGACTTCTCCTAGAAGCTTGGCCCATGTTATGGTTCATGACTGCTGGAGCTGCCCAGCGGACCATGACTCTAAGGGAAGAGTTGTCAGAGGCCCGCCTCTTGTTAGAAAGCAAAAATCAGGACATTGAGTCTTTGAGAGGGAAGCTTGGTCATGCCGGTATTCGTTTAGACGAATCCGAGAAACATTATGATAGATTGGTCGGAGACTTTCGAAGTGCTCAGGACCTATATGAAAGAAACTTTCAGGAATTAAAACAACTTCAAAAGAAGTATCAGGACTTAAAAGATGAGGTGGAGTACTTCAGATCAGAGAGGTTATCTCCTGTCAAAATTAAAGTTCACCCAGGGGATAAGCATGACCAGTCAGAACTTACCTTGATAAAATCTGAGCAGAAAACTCTGGAGGAGCAGATTATAAGGTTGACGGCCCAAATAAATTCTGGGGTCCAAAGACGGACCAACCCAGTCAAGCCAGAGGCTGATGAGCGGAGATACCCGCATCACAGCGAAGTATCTGATAGTGAGTCAGGGTCAGAATATAGGTCACCTCCTAAGCTTTCAAGATACACTCCAGAGCGCTCTGAAGAAAAATATGAGGTTTCATATAGGCAGGAAGGGAAATCCCAGGGGTCATTCAGGAGATATGACACCCCAAAGGTCATTAAGTTCCTGAAGGACACTGTTCCTATGTTTTCTAAGAAAGGGTCCCTTGAGATCACCGAACACATGAGAACATATGAACAGACGTTAGAGATTCTGGGCATTAGAGATGACCACACCAAAATAGAATTGCTGCCATGGGTGTTTGAAGAGAAATACCGGCAATTCTTTGAGACCTTGAGGGCCTATTCCAATCAGTCCTGGAGAGAGGTTAAACATAAGTGCCACATGGAATTTGGGCCTTATAAAACTGTAACCTCTGCCAAGGCTGCGGCCTACAATTTAAAGTGTGGTCCTCACCAAAGCCCTGCAGAATTTCTGGCTGTCCTCAGAAATGCCTATTTCCTGGCTGAAAAGGATCCCAATCCTAACCAGCCAGAATTCAAGACACTATTCTATGAAGCATTACCTGCTTACATAAAATTGGGACTTGCAAAGGATTACAGAAAGGGATGCTCTCTTGATTGGTTGGTGAGAGAGAGTGACTATTTATTCTCGATCCAACAGTCCAGTGAGGGCGGGATAAAAAGAGAACCTAAAAATAGCCCCAAGATAGTAGCAGCCACTACCGTCTCCCCTCCAAATCCAAATTTGCAGGCAGAGAAGAAATCATATGCGGAAGTAGTCCGTGGGGGTAAAACCAATGGTTCCCCTAGATTTGTACCTCAAACCCAGCAAGTGAAGGAGGTCCATAACTTTGCACCCCAAAACCAGTGGGTAAGAAAGGATAGACAAAAGCCAGGGAACTACGGTAGTGGAAGTGAGAAGAATAAAAAGTATGGTAAGGGTCAGTACAGTGAGGAGAATCAAAGGAGTCAATGGTATCCTCAGAGGTTCTATTATCCTCGCCAAAACCAACATGGGAATTTTTATGGGAACCCCAATTTCAACAGGCCCCATAATTACAATAAGAATCCCAATTTTAATAAAAACTCCGACTTCCAAAGATTTCCTCCACGCCAAGAACACCCTCAGGCTCAAAGGGGGGATACAGTACCCCAGGCTCCCTTTAATAACAGGGAGACCCCAAAACCTCAGAGAGAACAATGGCGTCGGGACCAGAGCAGTAGTTCTGACTCTGAGTCTCATTACCAGTCTCGTCCAAAATACAAGCGCAAGTATAGGAAAAGGGAGAATCAACAGAATGACTCCTCTGAGCGTATTGGACAAATAGAGGCACAGGTCAGCAAAATGGCTGAACAAATGGACAGGCTTGTCACTCAATTTCCATCCAATCCTTTTTTAGGAGCAGCTCCTGTGACCAACCAAGGGTCACAGAATTAACAGGCAACCAAGCCTTAAACCAACAGGGGAGGACACTGAGTCAAATGACAGGAGATGTGTGCCCCGTCCCTGACACGCCTACTAATGGAGAAGCTAGTTCTCAGGCAAAGGGGGACCAGTTGTTGGTTATTGATGATTCTCCTGTTTTTCAGTGTCCATCTATTGCCCCTAATATAGTCGCGGCATCGGAAGTCGTCGGGATTGACAAGCCAGACGGAGCACCAACTTCTAGTTGTGCTTCTGTCTTGAGACAGTCCAAGAATCCCACCAGGGAGGATAAGGGTGATGTTTCCACCACATGCGGTGAGATAAGAGCTAGTCATAGGTTATTGAAGGGCCCACAGATCTTCAACCACACTAATTTCATGTGTGAGCTGACTGAATCTGATGGGAGATATTATGCCACAGTGCAGGTGCAGGATGCCAGTGATCTTTCGATTGTCGGTTTAATAGACACTGGATCCCAAGCAACCATCATGTCACAGGAACATTTTGACAAAGTGGCGAATGTCATGCCCACCAAGCCGAGACTTAAAAGTTTTGACAGCTCATTGATTGGTGTAGGTGGAGACCCGTTACAAGTCATGGGTACCGCCTGGCTTAAATTGAAACTGGGTAATAAGGAACTGAGACACCCCATCATCATTGCCAGCATCTCCCGGCACCACATGATAATTGGGATGGACTTCCTAAAAAGGCTGAACACCATAGTTGACTGTGTGAACCAAGTCCTGTGGTCACAGGTAAATACCCCAATTAAATATGGGAAACTTAAAACTCCCCATTCCCGACAACACTGCCACCTGGTGGAAGAAAGGCCTGGATCATTAGAAATCCATTTCAGGAACAGCCAACTTCCTGATGTAACGGTTATCAAACCTGATGACCATAACCCTATCAGAAGAGATGAGGAACACATTTTTAGAATTCCCCAAGATAAAATAAAAGACATTTCCCTCCAAGATAACATCCTTACGATATCTTTTCATCAGGAGGATAAACCAAGAAAAGGGGGAGATCACACCCAATTCTTGACAGGTATTGAAAGGGTTAACAGCGACTTGTTTATCCCCATCCGGATAAATGGTCTTAATAGGTCAAAATATGCCAAACTAGATTTGAGACAGGAACACAGCTTTGTAAGCCATGGGCTGATAAAACACCTGACCGAAATGGAAATGATCCGTTTCTCCACACCTCAGCGTCATTGGATTTCAGACTCCCTGGATGACTCTGATGATCACAATTCAATGGCTAGGTGTCTCTTAAACGTCACTGTAGGAAACAAAACAACCACCCATGTGTTCCTAGTCTTGGATAATCCCCAGACTAAAATTTATTTTGGCAACGATATATTACATCGCTTTGCAACGCAAGTCGACCTAATTAATGACTGTTTATGGAGTCGACTAAAGGGGGACCCCGAAAAATACCAAAATCTGGACTTAGCTTTAAAATCCCAGCAACAGATGCCTTATGCTGTTGAAGTCCAGGTAGCCCAAAAGATTACAATTCCTAAGGGCATAAATAACTTCATAATCCCCATCCAAGTTAAAAAGGGACATAGACTGAAGGGGTCAGATGCATTAGTATGCCTCTCCCATAAAATGCAGGGGGAGGGACTGAACATTACACACACGCCCCTAGTCAACACACATCAATCCCCGATGTACATTTACGTACATAATCTGTCCAATCAGGACATCGTCTTACCCAAAGAGACCCTTATTGGTCTAGCGGTAGAGACTGAATATTATACCTTTGGGGTCACTAACCAGGTGATTGGACTCCTCCCCGATGAATATTTGTCGGAGGAACAATTAATTGAACAAACATTCCATTCATTACCAGAGGGTATTTTCACCATAGAGTCCATTTATCCATTCGATTCTAAAGATGGCACCTGTCGAATCGAAGAGACATCAATTGTCTTTGATCACCCAATCAAAGAACAAGAGTACCCCAAAGAACCTGGATGGCAGGAGAACACACACACACATCACATACCCAATGACCTCACCACGAAACTTGAAGAGGCATATGAGATAGGTCAGCCGGAAAGCTTTCCTGGATTCAAGGAGTTAGTGGAAGAGATGGTGGCCCTCGCCGACGCGTGTGCCAGTGATCTCGACCGACAATTGCTCCGAGAGCTTCTCCTTGAATTCCAAGAAATCTTTGCCAAGGATTCTTATGATTGTGGGACTACTGACCTACACATCGCTAGGATCCAAACAGATCCAGATGCCCCACCAGTATTTGTAAGACAGTATAGGTTACCATTAGCTTCCTATGAATCTCTAGCTGAGATTATCAGGAAGTTACATGAAAGGGGTATAATTAGGCCCATCCACAGCTCCTACAACCACCCGATCCTGGGTATCTTAAAACCCAATGGACAATGGCGTCTGTGCGCTGACCTCCGTCAGCTAAACAAGCGTGTGTACATGTCAGGATGGCCTGTCCCATACATAGACCAATGTCTCGCCCAGCTCCAAGGATCTCAGGTTTTTACAGCCTTGGATTGTGCACAGGGGTATTGGACCATAAAGGTGAGTGAGGAAGACCAATACAAACTGGCCTTCAGTTTTGGGAATCGACAATATTGTTGGGTGAGAATGCCTTTCGGATTCATAAATTCCGGACATGAATTTGCTGTGTTCATGCACAAGGCCATGCCAGACGCCTTCGAAAGGGGGACGTTGGCATATGTGGACGATATCCTGATCAAAAGTACAGATATGGCCAAACACATTACAGAACTTCGGCATGTCCTGGGCCAATTAAAAGCAGCAGGAGTTAAACTGTCGTTACAAAAAGCCCAGTGGTGTCGCACGAAGGTAAACTTCCTAGGCCATGAAGTTACTGCTGAAGGTTTGAACCCACAAAAGAAGAAAGTTGAGGCGGTTCTGAACTGTAAAGTCCCTACTAACCTTAAAGAATTGAGATCATTCCTAGGTATGGTAAACTACTCGCATAAATTTATTGATAACTACGCCGAGATAAGCAAGCCACTGCTTCACCTACTGAAGAAGGATGTCGAATGGTCGTGGGGTAAGAAACAGGAGGACGCCATGAAGGAATTAAAGGAACGTCTCACACAAGCCCCGTGTCTCGGATATCCCGAAGGGGGTAAAAATTTCTATCTAGAGACAGGGTTTACGCAGGTAAGTATGAGTTCCGTTCTTTACCAGAAACGTGATGATGTCAGTAAGGTGATTGCCTATGCCAGTAAAACTTTGTCCCCGGTTGAAGTAAAGTTCAGTGACTGTGAAAAAGCTCTATTGTCCACCGTGTGGGCATTACAGAATTTCCGCAGTTACATTCAGGGAGAGAGAATCATTGTTGAAACGGCACACCAGCCTTTACAGTATTTAAAGAGTGAACGTATCAAGGGAGGAAATGTGTCTAATAGCCGCATCACTGCTTGGACTTTGTCTTTGCAAGGGTGGCCTCTTGAAATTCGGTACAAACAGAACAAGGAAAGTCCAGTAGCCCAGGGCCTAGCCGAGCTCCATGATTGTTCCGCAACTACGCCTACTATGGAGGGCCCGGACACTGACTTTCTGGAAGAACAACTGTTCTCTCCCTACAAGGTTTACGATGAAGAATACTGTAAACAGCTGCCGTGTGTATATGTGGATGGTTGTGCTTTTCATCACAAGGATGGGGAACAGCTCCAACTAGTGGCAGGTATTGGAATCGTTTGGACCCAAGGTGTCACCCCAATTTCTGTGGGATACAAACTTGGACCAAAAAGCAGTCAGGTTGCTGAACTTACTGCAGTTCTTAGAGCAGTTGAGATGGCTATAGAGTTCAACATTAAAGAGTGTGCCATCATAACCGATTCCAATTATGTCAGGAATAGTTTTGTGGAGTATTTCCCTAGGTGGAAGCGAAACAACATGAACAAGAGTAATCACAAACCCGTGAAACATGGTAAGCTCTTTTGTCACATCGATGAACTGGTAAGGTCCAATGATATCACCCTGCACTTCAAGAAGACCAAAGGTCACTCCAAGGTTCTAGGTGCCGAGAAAGAAGGGAACGATCTGGCCGATTCTCTAGCCAAGGAAGGGGCAATCACCGGTGAACTGTTAGACATTGACCAATTTTTAGGTACCGTACAGGTTGAAGCTGTCACCAGGCAACAGGCCAGAACAGCTGGTGATCCGAATGCATTACAGTGGAGTCACGATTCTCCTAGTGAGGATTTAATTACTGCCCAAAAAGAAGACCCAATAATTGGCTTGTTTTATAGTCATATAGAAGATCCCAACCAAAATCCCATAAATAAGGAAGTATGTAGTGGGAAGGAGGATTTACGTATCTTAATGAAATCCAAATCCCAATTCTCTTTATACCAGGGATTGTTGATACGAACCTCAAAGGGTGGCGTACAACAATGGGTCGTCCCACTTAAATTTAGAGGTTTGATGCTACAGCATGCCCATGATGCTCCCACTTCCGGTCATCGTGGGGAAAAGATCACGTATGAGATCCTGCGGGATTATGCCTACTGGCCTCATATGTTACGTGATGTGAAGGAGTACTGCCAAGGTTGCCTAATATGTCCCCAATTTCAACCTACCAAGCCAACTCACAGAGCACCTCTCCAGAAGAGGGGGATATGTATGCCTTGGTCAGACCTTCAGATGGATTTTATTGGGCCAGTAACAAAATCTTCACGAGGAAATCGGTATATGTTAACAGTTACATGTTTATTCACCAAGTATGTCGAATGTATACCAGCACCAAATAATAGCTCCGAGACATGTGCTGCATTGCTAATAAATCATGTATTTTCACGTTTTGGTTTACCTCAGAGGATAGAGTCTGATAGAGGATCGCACTTCACTAGCGAAGTGATGGCCAAATTGTGGAAAATTTTGGGGGTTAAGAGGAAAATGCATATCGCCTATCGGCCAGCCTCCAGTGGTGGTGTAGAACGATACAATCAGACCATCGTTAATGTCCTTAAGAAATTTGTTAAGGAAACAGGCAAAGATTGGGATGTCAAACTCCCGCTGGTCCTGATGGCGTTGAGGGCTACTCCGAATACAGTTACAAAAATGTCATCTTTTGAACTGATGACAGGTAGACGGATGGTACTGCCCCAGCACTTATTGTATCGCACTACAGATCAAAATTTGATCAATGCTACCACCACACACCAGTACATAGAGGATTTACGTAAACATCTGCAATATGCTTTTGCCTTTGCCCAGCGAAATTTGGAAAGAGCTGCAACTAGTGCTAAGACATACTATGATCTCAAAACCTCCAAGAAGGAATATGAGATTGGTGACAAGGTCTATCTATACAACTTTGCAAGAGACCAGATCAAGGAACGGAAATTCCTTCCATCTTGGAAAGGTCCGTTCTCTATCATTGATAAAATCTCTCCGGTCGCATATAAATTGCAGGTTACCGGGTATGGTGAAATCAGTGATAGATGGGTGCACATCAACCAATTACGTGCTTGCCATCCGAAGTCTCAATTGCAGTTGTTGGAAGACTAACCCACCAGTTCCTATCTGGAGATATTGAGATCATCATTAAATTTCCTTTGAACACATAATTCATCTTTTGTCTTACAGGATCCAGTAATATAATTTTATGTATATCCAATACTTAAACTGTTCATTTTAATAATTTAGAAAGGAAGGCCCAGACTATGACCAGACCGGCGATCGGAGGTGTCAATGACCAGACCCTAGAAGGAAGCTATAATGTCCTGTGGGAAAGACCAGATACCAGAGATCGATCCGGAGACGATAACCTGATGTCCCAGGCCACCAAGGGCCAGTCCAGAGGAAAAGACCCGCCTAGGAGACCGTCTAAGAGACCTGTCGTGCGGAGGACCCATGGACCCCAAGGTGGATGTGCCAGGCCAGGCCGGCCTCATCACAAGACCAGGATCGTCATCGGAAGTGTCCATCTAAAGACGCCGAGTCAAGTTGAGGACCAACCAGCATCACCGCTGCCATTTTATTATAAAAAAAAAAAAAAAAAAATTTTTTTCTATTATTTCATTCACTTCACCGGAGAAGACGAACGATCACTCTAACCAAAAGTCCCACTCATGTTTTTCGATACAGACACCCCTCTACGCGTGCCTATACCCCAAAAACAAAGGGGGATTTGTTGTGGGCTTTTGAATTGTGTCTCAAAAACATGATTTATCAAGACATAATCCTATATAACATCAAGTCAGCATAGCCGGATGTTAAGGGGTTAATTTGTCTTGGTTGGAAAGTCAATGACCATCTAGCTAGAGAAATGTAATGGGTGAAGGGATTGTTTTTCTTTCTTCCTAGAGACAATACTATTTTGAAGTTCTACAGGTGATCAAACACCATTATTCAGACTTCAATAAGCAGGTAAACATATACAAGGTCTGGACATGACAATAGAGGAACCAAACTGATTGTCTGAGAGCTTACCCAAACCTTGTAGAGTGTGATGAACTAACAGACCTCTGAAACTATTACCATATACTATTGTTCACCAAGGGTGAAAGCATTAACAATTGTTTACCATGAGCCCAATACAAGGGCCATGCAAATAGAGAGTTTTTTTTTTCCCTACACAGAGAAAATGTTGATTCTGAAACAAAGGGGTGAAATTCAGGACATTTAAGTTTAAAAGTTCACTGTATATCATGACAAAAATATACTACAAAAACATATCATAAATAAGATGTTATAGATTTTAAACACCACTAAATACTCAGCAATGGGAACTATATATCACTAATTTGAGTATTGAGATGATGGGAAGTAAGATGTATTATAGACTAGCATTAGTTACATGTCTTATCAGGAAACAAACAGGATGGTACTTCAAGGAGGAATAACCGAATATACACCTATATTCCATGGTCCCTATTTAGAATAATATAGGTATCACTGCTATATCTGGATAGAGCCGTATATTTTATTCCTGAAATTACCTGAAGATTCCACCCAAGGTATGAGTCATCTCAAATACTCACATTGTTCTGTGATACATGACCGCCACCTGGCGGGCAGGTGAGAAATAGCTTATGTACACACATTTCTCAACTAGCCAATCAGGAAGCCTGGTGGGAAGGTATCTTAGAACAATGGACTAGTGGATATAAAAGCCCATGTGCTTCAAGGAAAAGGGATCCCTCATAAAAACCTCATGGAAAGACCTGACATCTGAAGAAGATCTGCTGAATAACTACTCTTCCATCTTTTCAAACTTCCTAAAACTTTAAACCTCTAATCTGATAACTTCCTACATTCTCCCCTACTGAGAATCTTTCACTTGCCCTATATATCAGTCTAAAGGCGTTCCACTGCCAGCTAAATCCACGGGAGAGTTGCCTAGTCTGAATTCCGGGTGTGGTGAGATATTTATTTGATTTTTGTATTAATTATTTTCTCTGTTGTGCGGAATCATAAAATTACCTCAGTGTATCATAACAATCTTGGGTAGTTAGATATATGTAGAAAGATACTGTGTTACTGTTAAAAATTGTTTATTGCCATATTATAAATTTTTTCATATTTCATAATTTATTGAATATTAATAACCAGAGTATCATATATCAAGGGCTTCCTTCTTGCAATCCTATGGCCACGGCTTGTAAGAATATAACCTTTGAGATATTCGAAATTATTAATTATTAATAAATTTAATAAAAATCATATCATTAAAAATTTGTGATTGATGTAATTAGTTAGAGACCTTATTATTGTGTCTCACATTGGTAGGATATATTTTTGATTGTGTGTACCAATATTCATTTATCACCAGTCTTTTGCGTTTTGTGTTAATATATATATAATTTTTGTACATAAATAAATTTTTATATTTATCTATTATAAGGCAAATTTTGTGTGTATGGTACGAAATCATATTGGCTAAAAGAATTCAAGGTATAATAATAAGTGGTGATCAAATTATCAAAGTGTCCAAATTATTGGTTTATTAAATATTTGCCGTATTTTAACGGCTGGAGGCACTGTAATATTTCATCTAAGGGAAAGGGACACGCCCTTTATAAATAATATATATCCTTACATAAACCACCACAACAAGTTGGACAGTCATACCCGCAAGGCCCCAATTGTATTTGACCCTCTGTGGACATCCTTCACCCACAGGACTGGAGAGCCCCAATTGGATACCATGACCCACAACACCATCCCTTCTGTGGCCACCCTTAACCACAGCACCAGTGCCTTCTGTCAGCCCTTACCTAGGACACCACTTGTACTTGATTTGATTTTTTTAATTTTTTTCTGGACATGTTTAATAGCAAAAAGTCAAAAATATTGTTTTTTTTTCTCGAAATTGTCAGTCTTTTTTTTAGTTTATAGCTCAAAAAATAAAAAATGCACAGGTGATAAAATACCACGAACAGAAAGCTCCATTTGTGGGGAAAAAAGGACATAAATTTAATTTGGGTGCAGCACTGCATGACTGCACAATTGTCAGTTAAAGTAACGTAGCGCAGTATCTCAAAAAATGGCCTGGTCAGGAAGGGGGGTAAATCCTCTTGGGGGCAAGTGGTTAAGAACTCAAAAATTTTTTTTTTCCCATCCTTCCAATAGCAATTTTTCCCGCAGAACAATCGTCTCAATTTTCTCCATAACCCTCAAAATGTGGGCTGTACAGGGCTGTTTTAATAGCATTATGAAGCCCTGGTCATAGTAATGGCTTATCAATTTAAACCCATTTAGGGCTTCTTAAAAATCAGCGACACTCCACAAGCAAATATCCTCACAAAAACTACATTAACCCATTACACCAACGTAACACAAATATGCGACCTCACAGAACTGGGCTTTTTTCTGTGGGGCATATTTGCGTACCTGTCTTTGTGCTGGGAGCGGCACAAAGACTGGGGTATCACTAAGAGCGCCGGATCCCGTTCTAATGATCGGGACCTGGGACTCCCAATTCTGGGCCACATGATCGCTGTGATAGCCTCTGATTGGCTGTCATAGTGATCACTCACTGTGAAGCCCACCCCCCTTGTTTTTTTTTTCCTCTCTGAATGGAGGAGAGAGATACATTGCAAAGAGAAAAAAGCTGTTTGGAAAAAAAAAAAGATAAATATTAAAAAAGAAAAAAAGGTTTGATCTAGTTCCATGCCAGGGTTAGTGTTTGGGTCTAGGTCAGGATCAAAAGTAAAAGGTCAAAATGTCAGAATTTAATTTTTTTTTTTGGAAAATTGGTATCAGAGTCAGTGTGTTTTAGGTAAAAAAACAAAATACGCACTATTGTTTCTGGGCTGTAGTACAGGTACAAACAACAAATACCATACACATATGGTATCGCTGCAATTGTCAAGAGCTGGAAAATTTATTTTGGGTTGTTCTTTGGTCGTAGGTTATGGTAGTAACAAGAAACACACAGCTAAATTAAAATAGTTAAAAAAAATCTAGAGATATCCATTACCATTTACCACCAAATGAAAAGCCTAATTTGACCTGAAAAAAATGTGGTATAATTCACCAGGATGTAAAAAGTAGTTGTGATGATATGTATGGTTTTACCAGCACATGTCAAAGTTGTAAAATTTTATTTAGGCTTTAAGATTTGTTTTACCCTTAGGTGTGAAGGGGTTAAGCATATGTTTATTATACTGTAATGAATTGCTCTGGTACAAACTCTCCCTGATTAGAAGGATGCTCCATCTGCTGAAGTTACAAGCACAAAAAGGAAAAAGAAAGGTAGGAAATAAGCTTACAGTTGCACCAGAGCATACAAAAATATGAAATATTTGGGGGCCTGCTACAAAGTACCCCTACATTTGCAGGGTATACTGTGCTGGCCTAGAGAGGCCTGTATTGATTTAAAGTCCAGCTGGAATTGTTGGAAAAACATTTTTCGTCCAGCTGCCAAAATTGCTTAGATCCTCTTAGAATATGAATGGAGCTGCTGACTTTTAAAAAATAGCCACTCACCTGTCCCTCGATCCAGCGGTGTGCTTACCACAGTTGGGTTCACTGGCTGTCCTCTGTCCCCAGCACTGGCATCTTAAGTTTGGGTACCCTGCTGTGCTACCTTCTCTCCTCAAACTGCTTGTGGCTCAAAGAGCCAGCAAGGTCTTTCACAAACTACATGTGCATAAGATCAAAAGCTGCTGCTGCTCTGTACTAGCCCTAAAATCCTTCCTAACATCCTATTTTTAACATTGATCATACACCAACTCAACCAGTAGCGCAGTGTGTAAGGTGACAGTTAAACACCAGGTTGTGAGTTTGAACCCAGGAGGCTACCTTCCTTCTTTGCCATGCTTGTCACATTTCTTTGCTGTAATGTAGATAATGAATGATATGGCTCCTGTCTCCTCTTCCATAAGGTTCTGATCATCTTCCATAGTTCTCAAAATTAACCTGTCCATCACACTTATTTGTGAGGAGAGAATTTTTCCTTCTGTGAAACCAACTCTACGTCAAAGGAGGATAAACTTCTTAAAACAATTAAATTCACCAACTCCAATTACCAGTTTAAAATCTACACCTCTCCATAGGAGGGAGTAATGTTCAGAAGCTTGGAGGTCTAAAGCTATTGACACTGCAGGCAGTTGGTGACTTCTGTGCACTTCAACATGCACTGACCCCCCGCTGTCATTTTACGTGGCCTACCACTTCCTGCTGAGTTGCTGTTGTTCCCAGTTGCTTCCACTTTGCTATAATACCACTAAGGGCTCGTTCACACTTGACTTTATTTCTAACTCTTGCCAAATGCCCCTATAGCATTTGACAGGCATTAGAAAGGCATTTGGGAAGCATTTTTAATGCTCCTCAAACGCTCCCCAAATGCCCTATGCGTGGTTTTGAGGCACTTGATAGACGTTTGCCAAATGTTAAAACCGAACCACAACCGCCTATAATGCATTTACATGGTATTAACGCTCCGCAAAAGCCTCGCAACCGTGTTGCAAACACCTGCCAGGTGTTTGAGGAGCGGCACCATAGACTTGAATGGGAGGGTTCAACTCCTGACTCGACATGAGGCATCAGTTTTGCCGCGACGCTAACGCTTCAGTGTGAACAGCACTGTGTGCTGCCATGTGCAGAATTTTCATAGGCATTTGAGAAGCGTTAAAAACGCTTACCAAACGCCTGTCTGGCGCCTGCTGACAAAGCTAGTGTGAACGTAGCCTAACAGTTGATCATGGAATATTTAGTAGCAAGGAAATTTCACAGATGGACTTATTACACAGGTGGCAACAAATTACGATACCTCGCTTGAATACACTGAGCTCCTGAGAGCGACCCATTCTTTCACAAAATGTTTGTAGAAGCAGTCTGCATGCCTAGGTGCTTGATCTTATACACCGGTGGCTATGGAGGTGATTGGAACACCTGAATCCAATGATTTAGAGGGGTGTCCCAATAATTTTGGCAATATAGTGTATGTTAACAGACACCTTAGCCATGCTTCAGTCTGCAGACCCAAATCCAACTGCTGGCTTATTATATGCCAAAAAAAATGCTAACAACCTACTTTTTTGGAAAAGGCCAAGGCAGTAAGATCAGTGGTGCAGCTTATTAAGGCATGTGTCTGTAAGCAGCAGGTTGTGAATTTGAATCCTGAGTCTGGAGTAGGTGCAGTAATGAGGCCAGCTCATCTTTCTCTTCCATAAGGTCCTCATCATCTATCTGACCCTCTTCCAAAATCCTCAAATAAACTTACAATCCTGTTCATCCCACTCATTTGTAGGGAGGGTTTTTGTTCTGTGAAACCAACTCTACATGAAAAAAAGAATATAATTCTTTAAAAAATGTAATTCACCAACTCCAATTACCAGTTCAAAACCTACACCTCTCCATAAGAGGGAGTAATGTTTTGCTTTCACTTAAAGGAATTTAAGTCTATCATATTATTATTATCTCTCTTATTACCCTCTATTTCTTTTTGCCCTGTCCCTGCATGTTCTTCCTTTGTAGTATTATAACCTTTTTGAAAAATATATAAACAAATCCAAATAAATAAATATAAATAAAATCCAAACACTTAAATATAATAATAAAATTCAAAATAAAAAAATAAAATAAAAAAATAAAATAAAAAAATAATAAAAAAGTCCAATGCAAAGTGTCCCAAAATGTCCCAATATAACCAAAAATAGTGTCAAAACAGAAATGGTGTCCAAAAATTGTCCAAATATCCAAATTTAATTCATCCAGTCAGAAGAAATTCCCTTCCATCCCGTAATACCTCGAAAAAAAAACAAATTCAAAAATCTAGTGCATTACCTTAATACATAATATATTCTCTCCATGCAAACACAAAAACACAAAAATGTGCAAACACTATATATGTGTATCTCTTCCGTGCACATGTGAATAAACTGTGACCACTCAGTGAAAACTGCAACACTGTGTTCCACCAGCACCAATAGTATTAGATACTATTACCCTCTGTATCCATATACCAGCATCCAAAATGAGATCTTCCAAATGCTCCAATGAAAATATTCCAAGGTCCTCAAAAGACAAGAAGGGTCTCAAGGCTCATATTCAGGGTATAATAAAAAGATTTAATAAGAACTTACATTAAAATTTCATTATTTCGGCTTCCAACGAAATTTTAATGTAAGTTCTTATTAAATCTTTTTATTATACCCTGAATATGAGCCTTGAGACCCTTCTTGTCTTTTGAGGACCTTGGAATATTTTCATTGGAGCATTTGGAAGATCTCATTTTGGATGCTGGTATATGGATACAGAGGGTAATAGTATCTAATACTATTGGTGCTGGTGGAACACAGTGTTGCAGTTTTCACTGAGTGGTCACAGTTTATTCACATGTGCACGGAAGAGATACACATATATAGTGTTTGCACATTTTTGTGTTTTTGTGTTTGCATGGAGAGAATATATTATGTATTAAGGTAATGCACTAGATTTTTGAATTTGTTTTTTTTTCGAGGTATTACGGGATGGAAGGGAATTTCTTCTGACTGGATGAATTAAATTTGGATATTTGGACAATTTTTGGACACCATTTCTGTTTTGACACTATTTTTGGTTATATTGGGACATTTTGGGACACTTTGCATTGGACTTTTTTATTATTTTTTTATTTTATTTTTTTATTTTATTTTTTTATTTTGAATTTTATTATTATATTTAAGTGTTTGGATTTTATTTATATTTATTTATTTGGATTTGTTTATATATTTTTCAAAAAGGTTATAATACTGTGTTGCTTTCTGGGGAGAAAGCGTGACTTTTTGAGGGTTTTTGGGCAGGTGATATACACATATTTAAAATATTGTTCTTCCTTTGGCCTGCTTCATTACAAACTTCAGTTTTTTCCCTAATTCTTTACCCTGTCCTTTTCAGTCTCTTCTCTTCTAAATTAAGATAATCTGCATTATAGGCTTTCCTGTGTTTAATCCACTATCAGACTGATCCTTTTCAGCACCTGAAATATCACGTGCAGATTGGCCATATTGTCTTCTCTTTCAACATCAACTGCTATCCCCAAAAATTGTTCTTGTTTTCCATTTTTTCCTGCTTTCTTCCTCCAAAATTGATTCCATTTATCAAATTCTACACTTTCTTTGAATCTCTCTATTCTTTAAGAACTCAAAAACATTTTTGTTCCCAATCTTCCATTTGCAATTTTTCCCTCATTGCCTCAACAATTTTCTCCATTACTTGCTTCCTTAAGCCCCTTTCCTATTATAGGATTCAAATGAACATAAATTCCATTTTTTTTTTTGTTGAATGTCTCAGGTCAATTTTTTTTTGTGATTTTAGTTCCATGGTGGTATCAACAACTGTTTCATTTTGAAGTAACATATGCATCTCCTGTTCCATAGTTTTTTTACAATGTATAAAGCAAGCTTAGATTCCTATTATATATCCAAGGAAATAGACAACTGCTATCAATTTAAACCCAATCAGAGCTTCTTAAAAATCAGCAACACTCCCCAAGCAAATATCCTCATGAAACCTACAAACAAAACATACATTTATTATAATGTAATTAATTGCTTTGGTATAATCTCTAAATGATTTGGAGGGTGCTCCATATGCTAAAGTTAGATGCACAAAAAGGAAAAAGAAAGTAGGAAATAGGCATACTGCTGCACCAGAGTATATGAAAATATTAAATATTTTATTGCTGTATCAATAGTTTAAAAAATGTTCTGGGCATGCTAAAAATACCCCTAACCTGCATCTACATTTGTGGGGTATAGTATGCTGGCTTAGAGAAAAGTGTTGATTTAAAGTACAGTTGGAGAACCATTTTTTGTGGAGCTGCCAAATGTGTGTAGATTATCTTAGATTATAAATGTATTGGTGCATACATATAAACAGGAGGAGTGCATACCTCTGGATAGTTCTTAAGCCAGTGGCAACATCTTTACTTTCCACACCACCCCTCCTCCATGGCTCTGTGGCAGCAGGCAAGGCTTTGTCAACATTGGTGGTCAAAGCAGTGGTGTGATTAGGAGACCTGGGAGAACCGATCTAATGGCACAAAGAAGGAGAAGGATAAAAACCAAACATGACAGTGTAGCTACCAGTACTCCATTGCAGTCAATGCTCCCATAGACTGCTCCATTCTGTTGCAATTTTTCATTATTCAACCACCAGTGATGCTCCATATGCATGCATGATGCATTTTTCCCCCCCAGTAGTGCTACGCCACTCTATATGCATGCATGTATTATTTTTTTGCTCCCAGTAGTGCTGCTTCATATGCATACATGACATGTTGCATCCATTTTTTGGCCCCAGTATTAGTGCTGCCCCATTCATGTATTATTTGTTTTTTGCCCCAGTAGTACTGCAGAGACAGTGCTGCTACATCCATGTCTGACAACCATTGACATTTGCACCATTCATTATTTGCATTGCTATGCCCACAGAGCTGCATCATTCTGCAGGATGTCAGTATGAAATTTCACTATTATCGCACAGACAAGCTGTTGCAAGCAACCTGAGATCACCAAGATCTCTCCTTTCAGGGCAACTTGCTCTTGCTGTTTGCCAACCAATCACCATCGCTAAACGACACAACTTAAAGCCATACCTGCAAGTTCTGCAATCTCGAGGCATTAAACACAGGTAGAGATTCCCGTTTAAAGTTCCCAAATGATTTTCCCACTGGTTCCAATATAGTCTGGGCATTGAGGGGGATGCAGCTGGGTGTCCTTCGTACACATGGAATGCATACACATACCCTGTGGCTCTGTCGCAAAACTTATATAGTTTCACCCCATATCGGGCCCTTTTGCTGGGGATGAACTGCTTGAAGCGCAGCCTGCCATTAAAGCGGACAAGTGATTCATCCCCACAGATGTTTTTGTCTGGGATATATAATTGGGCAAATTTTTCTGAAAATAATTAAGAAGGGCTGAATTTTATACAGCTTATCATATTCGGGGTCATTTTGAGGGGGCGCTGGGTGTTATCACTAAAATGAAGGAACTACACGATCATCAGATATCGTGTTCTTTGCATAACTGATGAGTAAATGGGTATGTGGTGGATGGGGTGGGTTGACCAATAAGAGTGGACTTCATTTTTTTTTTCAGTCCCATATTGAGGCCCAAAAAGATCTTGAACTCCTCCACTGTTACCAGTTTCCATTCACAGGGACAGGCATAACTGGAAGTTGGGTTGTTGGCTATAAATTGTTGGGCATAAAGGTTACACTGGTCCACAATTTAACGTAATAATTCATCCTTGAAAACTAAGTTAAAAGAATCAATGGGTGCTAAATTATCTGTTGGTCTTGACACCTGGCTGAGTGGTAAAAGGGGGGGATATTAGCTGCTCCTGCTTCAAGGGAAAGACGAAGAGCGTTTGGAAGGCCATCTGGTAGACTGGCATGGGCCCTAACCATTTGGGGCTGACATGACACCCCACTAGAACCTGGGCTTTTTTGCAGAGGTACTCCATTCCTGGTGGATGTCACTGCCCAACTGGCGGTAGCCTGCTCCTTGCCAAAGTGCCTTCTTTTGTGGGCACACTTTCCTCCTCCTTTGATTTCATTACAGACCCACTACTTAGCACTGACTCTTAATCAGAATGCGACACAGAGACCTCCCTGATGCTCTCATCGGTCAGATTTATAATTTGGTATGCCTCCTCACTGGTAAATATTTTTTTAGACATAGTGGTGACTGTGGGCTGTGTTGACACACTGCTGTGATGGGGACACTGGGACAGATGTGGCTACACAGATGGGCGCTGATGCGGCTGCAATGGTAGGTGCTGATGAGGCTGCTTTGATGGGCACTGATCAGGCTGCAATAATGGGCACTGATATGCATTAATGAGTTTGCACTGATGGATGTTGATGTGGTTGCACTGATGTATATGAATGCACTGCATTGACAAGGCTGCACAGATGGGGCAGCACTAGTCAGCACACTGATGTAATGGTTGGTGATGTGGCTGCACTGATGGGTGCTGATGCGGTTGCACAGATCGGTACTGATACAGCTGCACTGATATGCACTGATGAGGCTGCAAAGATTGGGCTGCACTGATGAGGCAGGACTGATCAGCTGCACTGATGGGTGCTGATGAGGTTCCACTGAAGAGGCAGCAATAATAATTTTTTTTTTAATTTTTTGCAATTTTGTTATTATTTTTATTTTTTATTATTATAATTTTTTTTTTCGTACTGTCACCAGTCAGTGTCCCTGATCATCGCCACACCAGTTATATGCTGATGCTGTACTGCACTGGTGACTGTATGTAAAAAAAAATTTGTAAACAAAAATAAAAATCCCAGTGGTGAATAAATACCACCAAAATAAAGTTTTATCTGTCTAAAAAAAAAATGCTAAAAAATTCATATGGGTACAGTGTTGCATGACCGCGCAATTGTCATTCAAAGTGTGATAGCGCTGAAAGCTGAAAATTGGCCTGGACAGGAAGGAGGTGAAAGTGTCCGGACTTGAAGTGGTTAATGTCTTAATTTTCCAAAAAATTACAAAAAAATGACAACTTCAGAAAACTCGCCATGCCTCTTATGAAATACGTTGGACTGTCTACTTTGCAAAAAGGGGTTATTTGGGGGATATCTGTACTATTCTGACATTCTTGGACCGCAAGAAATTAGATTGGCTGTCAGTACTTCAGGATTGATCAATTTTCAGATCTATACCATAGTTTGTGAACTCTATAACTTTCCTACAAACTAAATAATAAACACTGATTTGGGTTATTTTCACCAAAGACATGTAGCAGAATACATCTCGGCCTAAATTTATGAAGAACAAATATTTATTTGTAAACTTTAATAACAGAAACAAAGAAAAACGTGTTTTTTTTTTCAAACTTTTTGGTCTGTTTTTGTTATATTAGCAAAAAATAAAAACCCGGCGGTGAATAAATACCACCAAAAGAAAGCTCTAGTTGTGTGAAGAAAATGATAAAAATGTAGTTTGGGTACAATGTTGTATGACCGCGCAATTGTCATTCAAAGTGTGACTTCACTGAAACCTGAAAATTAGCCTGGGCAGGAAGGGGGTAAAGTGCTGAAGTGGTTAAAGAGATGAGGTGGCAACCCTAGCGATCAGCAGTGTTTTATTGCTCTTTAGACTGGAAACAGACTATCCACCTAAAAAAAGACATACTTATCTTTTCATACCAGTTTAAAGAACCTTTTATTACAAAGGAGAGAAGACTGAGCAATGAATTGTCTCGAATCTCCGGAACTGTAGTAAAAGTGAGGCCATTTTGTCAAAGACCAAGCTAGGGGACAGATGTTCTTATGCTAGCTCCATAAAAGGAGACAATACTGACACATCTCAAGCTGCTGGAAGTTGGTACTTGACAGTTTGCCCAAACCTCTTCCTGGTGTAACTATATCGTATTGCTGCTCTCCCTCCTCCCCCTTTGCTCCGATTGGTGAGGCGGGGCTTCGCTGCCGTCATTCTGCTAGTTCCCACTCTTCCTCCTTTACTCCAATTGGCGAGCTACGCAGCAAGGCGGAGCTATGCTGCTGTGGGTCTGTTTTTCCTCCTCCCCGTTTGCTCCGATTGGTTAGACATGCTGTGAGGCGGAGCTCTACTGCTGTCATTGTGCCTGAGCAGTAGCAGCAAGTGTTCCCTGTACTGAGAAGATAACAACAACAACAACAGAGGAATGGCCAGGTACGATGTCATCATCTGTTTGAGTGGGGGGAAGTGGGGTGTTCACTGGAGAATAAACAACTGTTGTATAGTGTTGATAAGACAGGCCACATCACCTAAGATGACATTTCTGTGGAAGGAGAAGAGTGCACGGATGTGACTCACTAAGCCCTGCTTGATGTTTGATGACAGCTTTTGTTAGGTGATGAGGGATAATATGCATGTTTTCTATTGACAAAGCACGTTAGAAATGGAAACGGGTGGCTATGATCACAGGGTCTTCAGAGATGACCATTTGCATCTATGACAAAAACAATGCCAGTTCTGTATGATCTGTGCAAAGCCCACAGAGATCAGATTGTTAACCATGAATAATACTGCATACAAAGTAAGCTACATGTTAGAATACGGGTGCAGTGTGCATACATCAGCTGTGTATCTAAGAACAAGACCTTGATGGAGTTTAAGCTTACTGGTCCTTAATAAATGTGGTGGCTGCATTTGTTTTATTTTTTCATACTTTGTCTTTATTTCATCCTGGTGATCCTGCCCTTAACACACTTATTGTTCTAGGGCAGGGTGTCCAAACTATGGCCCCCCAGCTGTTGAAGTACTACAAGTCCCATCATGCCTCTGCCTCTTGGTGTTTTGCCTGTGGATGTCAGAGTCTTGGAAGGCCTCATGGGACTTGCAGTTCCTCAACACCTGGAGGGCCATAGTTTGGAGACCCCTGTCCTAGGGTGTCAGGACTACCGAATGCTTTATTAGGACTACATAACACCTTCCTCTCTTCTCCATAACAGGGGGATGTGTTTTGTAGTCCACAGCAAGAGCAGGGAGCAATACTGATACCAGTCCAGAAGCTGAGAGTTTGGGAAGATATCAGCTCACTGGAGGAACAGCTTCTTTTGTTTTGCATTTGTTGAATAATTATTATTATACAGGATTTATATAGCGCCAACAGTTTGCTCAGCAATTTACAATGTTATATTGTATATGTTATGGGAGACAATACAGCAACAATACAGTTTAATACAAGAGGGTTAGGAGCAGGGGCGGACTGACAACTCATGGGGCCCCCGAGCAATAGGGGATCATGGGGCCCCTGTGTCCTTGCCCAAACTCAAAAAAGCCTATGAAAAAAGGTACCAGGGGCATCTCATGGGGCCCCCTACTGACCCCGGGTCCTCGGGCAGTGCCCGAGTTTCCAAATGGTCAATCCGCCCCTGGTTAGGAGGGCCCTGCTCCTTGGAGCTTACAATCTAAGAGTATTATTATACAGGATTTATATAGCGCCAACAGTTTGCTCAGCGCTTTACAATATAACAGGAGACAATACAGCAACAATACAGTTCAATACAAGAGGGATAGGAGGGCCTGATCCTGGGAGCTTACAATCTAAGAGTATTATTATACAGGATTTATATAGCGCCAACAGTTTGCTCAGCACTTTACAATATAAAGGGAGAAAATACAGCAATGATACAGTTCAATACAAGAGGGTTAGGAGGGCCCTGCTCCTTGGAGCTTACAATCTAAGAGTATTATTATACAGGATTTATATAGCGCCAACAGTTTGCTCAGCACTTTACAATATAAAGGGAGACAATACAGCAACAATACAGTTCAATACAAGAGGGTTAGGAGGACCTGATCCTGGGAGCTTACAATCTAGGAGTATTATAATACAGGATTTATATAGTGCCAACAGTTTGCTCAGCACTTTACAATATAAAGGGAGACAATACAGCAACGATACAGTTCAATACAAGAGGGATAGGAGGGCCCTGCTCCTTGGAGCTTACAATCTAGGAGTATTATTATACATGATTTATATAGGGCCAACAGTTTGCTCAGCACTTTACAACATAAAGGGAGACAATACAGCAACAATACAGTTCAATACAAGAGGGTTAGGAGGGCCTGATCCTGGGAGCTTACAATCTAACAAACCAAACATGCCAACAACAAACCTAACATACCAACAAAGCTAACAAACCAAAAATAAGCAAATAAGAAATGTAAAAAAAAAGTGGAACTACACCCTCCTATATTATTCCTCCAATATTATTCATACAAGGAAGCTGCCATCTTAGCCTCTGTTTGATTTTTAAAGTGTTTGGAAACCCTCACATATATCCATATATCCAGTGAAGTGACTGGCCTCAGGTGATACACAGAAATGAAACAAATCCTACATAAGTTGTACCAAATTATCTATAGCTGTCTTTCCCCTACATCCATTCAAAGTGCAGACTTTGCACAGGATCTCTCAGATCTGAAAAGCAGGGGGCGAGGAGCTGAAGTTACATCAATAAGGAGAGTTCTGAGAGCTGATTGGAGGAAAGGGACACTCCCCTTCACACAGCAACAGAGCCGAGGCTGTCAATCACAGACTGAGTCCTCCCCTGTCAACATTTTTCTCTTGGTGTCAGGAAAACTCATCAAAAGTGAGTCATGCTGATAGCAAAGGAACAAGGCAGCAGACAGAAATGACACTTAGGGCTCTGGATTAAGACACGTACATACTATAGAAAGATAAGCTTTGCTCATATTTCATGTCTAATGCTGCCCATAGATGGTTCATTTATTGGCCGAAAGAATAATTGGCCGATTTTCGCACTGTTAGTGGGGCAATGGCATCGGCTGATTTTCGCAGTTCCTCCTCATTTCTTTTATCAGTCATGTTGGAAAATTTGTGAAAAACGGCCAATTTTCGCAATCATCGGTGGCAACATCGGTTTACAGAACGGCCGATGTTTCATTTTCGGACTAAAAATCGTCCGATAAACAAACCGTCTATGGCCTGCATAAGGTTTACAACCACTTTACCGACCATGGTGCTGCACATGTGATCAGCTATGACTCCAGCTACTTGATGGTTTGACAGTTTGGTTGAGAGTCAAAGCAAATGTGACAGTTAAATTCCTGTTATGCTGGGAATGTTAACCGTTTTTTGGAACCGTTATATAGATGAGTTTAGTTCCGCTGTAAGTTTATATACACTTTAATGCATGTTTATTTGTAGGGACTAAATGTCACACAATGATGTCATTTTAGATTTATGTGAAAGTACCCACTGAAACATGGAGAACTGTTCCTTTGTTAGCTTGAGGCTCAGTTCACACTTATTTCTGGTTGGTCTTGGCAATCAGTGCAACTCAGCACAGTGTGATTTTGGAAAAAGCTTCTTGTGCTACTTTGGTGGGACTTACAGTTCAACTTGGCCCCATAGAATATGCAAAAAAAGGCAGCCATGTTGCATTATAGGTGTATCACATACACTGAACACTGCGCCAAAATCGCATCAAATTAGTGAGAACCAAGAGAATGAAGTGTCAAAGATAGGATCATGTTTCTATTTATATAACAGTACCCACATTTTTGTTACATTTTGCTGGTTTGACATCTAGAAACATTAGAAGTGTAGTTTTCATGCAGTAAAGTTGACTGATTCTGTAGTCAACGAAGGTATGTATACTCCTGTGTTTTCTGCCTGATCTCAAGTTACCACTTAACCTATAATAGAAAAGCCTATGCTGGAAAGAAGGCAGCTGCAGGTCGAGATGACCTTTGTCACACATTTTCCTGTTGCTCAGTAAGGAGGGATGGTATTTTGGAAACCTTGGCTTGGAATACAGAGCCTGAAGGTAAACGATTCCTGGCTGGCTCCAGTAAACAAACTGTCCCTAAACAGTTGAACATTGATTTTGCACAACCTGTACCTCCAGCATCTTGCTCAACCATTCAATTGAAATTGATCAACAAAACCAGGACAAAACATTTAAGAGCTCAAGCAACTCAGTGTTGAAAATGTTACATTGTATAAAATTGTAATGTTGTGGAGTTGTGTACTTCGAGAAAAGAAAAGCAAATTACAGCTAAACTTCAGCAAGATTTACATTTGTAATTATTTATTTAGTTTCAGCAATGGATGGAGTGGAGAGGGGTTTAACAACTGTCAGTTTTTTGCTGTCTGTACCCACGCAAAGCACATTTAGACTCCTGCACACAAGTATTTTTTTTAAGCTTCAAGAAGCTGTTAGCAGCATTTTTTTCTTTTCCTATAAGCTAAATTGTGTTATTTTATGCGACCATGCACACTATTGTAGGCTCTATGCACACTAGCATTTTTTTTTATTAAGCTAAAAAAAACACTGGATAAAAAATGCTGGCAATAGTAGTTTTTAGTAGCATTTTAGAGCTTTAGCATTTTACAGTACACATGTAAAAAAAAAAAAAAGCTAGAAAAAAAGCTTTTCGGAGCATTTTGGTAGTGTTTAGGAGCATTTAGTGTTTTTTTCTGCTGGAAAAAAGCTCCCAAAAACACTACAAAGCTGAAGCTTGAAAACGTTACTAGCCTAAAATAGTGTGCATGTACACATGGGATAACTCTATTTAGCTTCTAGGAGCAGAAAAAATGCTGATAACAGTTTCTAGAAGCTTAAAAAAATGCTAGTGCACAGGGAGCCTTAGGCTAGTACCGTTTTTCAAGCTTCAATGTTTAGGAGCAGAAAAAAAAATGTTTTTGTACGTTTTTTTGGGAGCGTTTTTCCAGCAGAAAAAAAAAATGCTGAATGCTCCTACGCACTCCTAAACACTACTAAAACACTTCTACCAGCTTTTTTTCTAGCTTCTTTTTTCTCCTAGATGTACACTAACGCTCCCAGACGCTTATAAAAACTCTATTACCAGCGTTTTCTGAGCTTAAAAAAAAAAACCACACACTAGTGTGCATGGAGCCTTATCCTTTGTATTTTACTAGGGACAACTATTACTGAGAAGGAAGGAAAATCCCAAATTGTCACCAGATCAGGAATAGACCTCAACCCGACAGAACACCTTTGGGCTGAATTAGAGTGGAGACTGTGAGCCAGGCCTTCTCATCTGACTTCAGTGCCTGACCTCACAAATGAGCTTCTGGAAGAATGGTCAAAACATTCCCATAGACACACTCCTAAACCTTGTGGACAGCCTTCCCAGGAGAGTTGAAGCTGTTATAGCAGCAAAGGGTGGACCAACTCAATATTGAACCCTACGGACTAAGACTGGGATGCCATTAATGTTCATGTGAGTTTACAAACCAATAAAAATATCTTAAAAAAAAAAAGTTCATGTGCTTATAAAGGCAGGCGTTCCAATACTTTTGGCAATAATAGTGTATAACTAATATATATATATATATATATATATATATATATATATATACATACAGTATATATATATACATATATACACACACACACACATACACATACATACATACACACTCTATAAATAAGTGCCAAGCAATATGCAAAAAAATGCAATTTTTACTATTTGTGCAGTCTTCATAATAAAGTGCCTGTGCAATTACCCATGTAACTTCTCATAAATTACATATAAATATCACAGGGCATACATAAATGATTTGTGACATAAAAGATCCCATATAACAAAGAGAGTCCTTATATGATAAATTATATCGATTCTTCTAAATAGAGTTGCTCAATTCTTGTAAATATTTGTGTACCTTCCTGCCACATGCAAACACCCTCCTGTGTTTCTCCTCCACCGACACACATATGTACTCCCACCTCCTTAATTTGACCTATAGATATTTAGGTAAAACATCGCTTTTCCCTTTTAACCCGGGTAGGTATAATTCCTTTAATGCTCCACTTTCCTCCACACTCTCCTCCAGAATGGTCTTCCTATTTATTATCCAGCATATCCTCTGAAAATGCAGAAAAAACGCCCATCATAATATATCACTTATATCAATCAATATTTATTAAAAAGATTGAATGCACTCACATAACAAGTGTCCAACTGGAGTTGAATAGCTTCCACAGAAAAACACATCCAGCGTTCTATGGTGACTCACAAAATGGCGGCTCACAAACTTCCATTTCTGCGGCTTGACGTCATTTGCCCACCCTATGCGTTACGTCACAACACGTGACTTCATCAGGATAGTAATATATATATATATATATATAAAACCATACCTACTTGCCGAGGCTGAACTGAGAAGCATCCTCACGAATAATTATATACCTTTGTAATCTGTAGTTCCAACTAACCTATTAGCTGTATCTGCTTTAAGCCATTTTTCAACATGCAGTGCTAAAGTGCACCTGTGCCCAGACTATGGACTTTAAAGTATTAGCATAAGCATAATAAATAGAAGAAGGGTTTTATAATATACCATTCCTGTCCTCTCTAGTTGCTTGTACAGTGGAGTAATTCATCATCAAAGGTCACAACAGAGGCTCTATATTCGCTTTTCAGTTGGTTTCGAACAGCTTAGGGCTCATTCGCACCATGTGCTCTGGGCAAGGCAAAAAGCCTGGTTACCTACAAGGCTAGTTCACACCACCATGCAACGGTGGGGTGCACTGAAAAAAGTAGCTGCATACAGTACTCTTTTTCAGCACAGCTTGGTGTGACGCAGTCCACCGCTTCTCACTGCGCTGCCAGCAATAAAAGTGAATTAATTGTCTCATGACATTTTAAAAAAGTTGTAACAGAAAAATATAGGTAAACAGTGTTATGTGCAGGGGTGGTCACATGGGCACTATCTCCTTCCAGGGCATACCAGCAGTCATGCTTTCTGTTTGGCTTATAAATACCTGCTGTGTAGGCTTACAGCTAAGATTCTGGTGCAATAAAAAAATAATAGAGAAAGTTAATTTTTCAGTGCTTCTGTTGTGAACTTTGAAGGTTCACTTCTCCACGTTGCCTAAAGCTACAAAGATGAATGAGACCTTTTTTTAATTATTTTATTGCTTGTTCAGAGTATGAAATTGCTAATTTCCTGGCTGTGATAATGAACCTGTCAATATCTTTAGTCACTGATACAGAATAATTGCACAGGTAAGGACTTCTACATCTTTTCCATAATTTCTAAAACAAATAATTGTTTTGGGCTGGTGTCTCTAAGTAAAGTAAGTTGAAACCAGTGGTTCTGCAAAACAGCCAGGCCACTACCATTTTTAGAAGGAGGTCAGCAATGGCTAACCTCTATATTTTGTTCATGCCAGGTTAAATTGCATAAGCTCATGTACCGATTGACTGGCAGATGTTCCAACTGAATTAGCTGTGGCAGTGACAGCTATAAATACATAGAGAGTTTTCAACAAATTGGGAAACCTCTGTGTACCATAATGGGAGACCGACAGGAACTCTCACTTTCACCATCGCAACAGTCTATGTCAGGTTTTCTCAACCAGGGTTCCATAGAACCCTAGGGTTCCTCCAGAAGCTGCTAGCGGTTCCTTGAGTAATGAGCAATTTCCTCACATCTTATAAGTTCCCACTGATGCCATTGATCTTTTTAGCCATCTGTAAGGGGCATGTTCTTCCTAATGTCCACAAGTGTAAGAATCATTTTTCCCACTGTCCATCACAGTAATGTATCATGAGTTGTAGATATAGTAGGTTTTAGCAGAGGTTCCCTAAGACCAGAAAGTTATTTCAAGGGCTCCTCTGTTAAAAAGGTTGAGAAAGGCTGGTCTATGTCCATAGGCCATAATGCAGTTTTTCTGACATTCCTTCAGGGTTAAGACATTTAATAATTTGACACATAATAGTGCTTGGAGAAGAGCTTTAAAATTGCTATTATAAGTTCTCACCTTCTACCAGATATCATGGAGTTCTGTACTTTGTGCCTTCTGTCATTACAACCATGTACATGCTTAAGGGCAGTCATAAAACTAATTATCTGCTGACAGGGTTACTCCATGGGCATTGAATTACATAACTGCTACATGCAAAGAACAAAAGTCTTTAAAGAAAATGTACCTGTATAACAAGTATTTTATCTACTCCTTGGGACACAAAATAATGCAATAAAGCAGTTGATCTGTAACTGTTAATTAGTTGTCTTTTTAACAAATTTGTGACCTTTCATTGGTGGCCTAATTTCCTGCTTGGAGACTCCATAACTGACAGTTCAATAAGGCAGGTTGGAATGGCCAGTGTTACTGTGCTACAGATCCTATATCTGCACCTTTGTTGTGCCATTCTGGTTATGTTAGTTTTTATTTTAAACTCTTTATTTAGAACTGGGTTGTCCAACTCATGGTCTACGACAGCTATAAATGCAACACACCACAAAATCTAGTGTGTGCAGTTGCCCTAGGACAAACTACTATTGAAATACTACATTGACTGCTTTTACTTGCACCCATTGGCTGTTTGCTGGAGATTAGTCAGCCTGGTGACTTGCAGTGTTAATTTTGTCAAGAATAATATTTTCTTCATCATTTTCATCAGCTGCATATTTAGAGTGACAAAAGCTAAATGAAAATGACTCCGAATTTTACGTCAATTGATGAAAAGTATGATGAAAATCAATTCCAATTTTCGGCAATGAACGAAAATGGAACAAAGATTTTATGGGAGGGACGTTTTGCTTATAAAACGGCTAAATATGTGTCTGTGTAGTTTGTTCAAACCTTAATATCAGAAATAATAAAATGTTATTAGATTTATATTACTCCAGGAGTATATGAGTGTGAAAATTCTAGAGAAATGTTTAAATTGCATTACAAAATAGGTAAACCAATTAGATTTTAGTTGACTAAAATTATTATAGTCGACAAAAATGTACTGCAGATTTTAGTCGACTAAAATACAACTAAAACAATTCAGATGACTAAAACTAAGATGGTATTTTAGCCAAACGACTATGACTAAAATGAAATCGAAATTTGGCATCAAAATAAACACTGATGACTTGTAACCTGGTCCCATCTGGGGTGGGCAGGAGCTGTCAGTGAAGGGCTAGCTTGATTTGATTAATAAAGACTCCTATGACCATGACAAATATTACTTTGCAGTTCTGTGTAAAATAACCAATCTAAATATCAGTTTTCATTTTGGGCAGAAGACTCCTTAAAGGGAATGTGTGAAGCTGGAAATACATGAGCTGCCATTGCCGGCTTGTTTTAAGTGTGAAAGCTTTATGGCTGTCATTCTTATCCTAGCTTCAATACCTAGTAAACCACTGGCCTATAGCAAGCATGCAGAACAGAAGTTTTAAGTATCTAAAACCAGAACACAAAAAAAAACAAAACAATATCGCTTCGGGGTGGAGTAGGCCTTCCAGATATCCGAGTCTACTACAAAGTGGTCCATCTAACAAGGCTGGTGGACTGGCACGGTCATGCAGGAGTAAGGCATTGGGTGGCAATGGAACTGGAGGATTCTTGGGGCAGAGCCAGAAGCTTTGCAGTTGCCTAAAGACCTAATGGACCACCCCACGCTTGGCAATACCCTGCTGTGCTCCCAAGCAACCTTTCATAGCTCTTTCCTCTCTCCTTTGGGTTTCCCAAGAGGGGGATCATGGGAGACAGCAGAGTTTTAGCTGCGAATGGATAATTCCCAATTTCAACTTCTGGTGTCCACCAGACGTCTCCATCTCTGGGACTTCCTGGGACCTGATGGAAATCTTTCCCCCTCTGTTTTAGCTGCTGCCATGGACCCACCATTAGATTTCTGGAGCAACTTTCAACTTCGGCATTGTCGTTGTCGTCGTTCTTGTTCTCCAGTGGTTCATCATCACCTTATGAAGCTGGAGAGTTTCTGTCATAAGCAGGCCCTGATCCGTCATTGTCTCTCCATTCTTTATTCCACCCTGATCAGCCCGCATGAGAATTTCACTCCTACCTTTCTCACTAAATGGGAAGCTGACTTTGATGTCCATTTTACTGGTACGCAAAAAGAGAAATTTCTTCATTTTGCTCAGAAATACTCCATTGCCTCTAAGGTCAAAGAGACCAGTTATAAAATTTTGGCCAGTTGGCATAGGGTTCCTACAACCCTGCATCGAATTTTCCCCCAGGTCCTAGACCTCTGCTGGAGATGCGGTTCTGACCAGGGTACAGTCTTGCATATCTTCTAGGCTTGTCCTAAAATCAAACCTTTCTGGCAGATGGTGGCCAATACTATCAAGCAACTGACGAGTTTTGATGTGGCGGACGACCCAGAAGCATGTCTGCTGCACCTTGCTGACCGCCCTATCAAAAAATACAAGGCTTCTTTCACAATTCAATTGCTGAACGCAGTGATAGACTACTTCCTCTTGTGTTGGAGGTCTGTGAGCCCACCCATGAGGGCCCTTTGATACTCCAAAGTCAACGAGCTGAGGGACATGGAGGACCTCATGGCCACTCTATATGACTGAGGAAAAACTTTCCGAGACAACTGGAGACCATGGCAGTACTTTGTCGATACTGAAGCCTGTCTTCAGGAAACCCCTAAATCTGCCTGAGGTGTGTCATTTCGGCCATGAGCGGACCCCAGGTGAGAGAGATAGTATTCCTTGCATTATTTTACCAACTTTCTTTTCTTTAATTTGTCCTCTTTCCTTACCTGCAGGTGCCTGGTTTTGATTTTTTTCTTCCCTTCACTCGACCCACTCTCTCCCCTCCATTCCTTTTTTATTTCTCTCCCTTGCTTCCCACCCTTTGCCTCTCCCCTCCAAGTCTCCTTCACAGCCTCTTTCTTTAACATGCTGACTTTTCACCAATATGCCTTGCCTATGCAGTGTTTTGTCCTTTGCATAGGGTTTATCTTCCTTGCAGGGTGGATAAAAATTGATAAAAAAAAAACCAAAAAAAAAACCAAAAAAAAAACAGTTCTTATCTAAAGCAGAGCCCCACCCAAAAGGGGAAGTTCCACTTTAAGGACTGCTCCCCCGCTCCCCATTAAGGATTGGCACCTTTAGGGAGCGGGTACCTGTATATGACAGGTACCCTCTCCCACTTCCGGTCCGATCGCTGCGGCGATCGGAAACGGGTGTCCTCCCTGTAGTCTTTTGGGACACGTGACAGGTCCCAGAAGACTACAGGACCATTTATGAATGGCAGCGCTACTCGTGCATGTGCAGTGGGTACCCGGCTGTGAAGACGCAAGCTATCAAAGATCAAGTCAGCCTCCTGGAATACAGGACAGCCTGCGAAACAAGCTGCCGCCATTTGTTGTGTCACTGCCGCATCACCAGTTGTCCCATTAAAGTGAATGGGACTGTTGGTGAGTCAACAGCAGGTCAGAGGAGACGCTGTGGGACTGTGACGCTGTGAGAGATGACAGTTGCTCTTTAAAAATGATGATATAAATCAAGCCTTTTCACTAGTGATTTAAATCAAATCCACCCTGCTTTCTTGGCCCTTGGGATCCCTCCTTTGACCCTGATGCTTTTATCTACACACTTGTTTCCAGGTTGCTTTGATTTTTTTTCCTTTTTTGTTCCTGTTTGATGTAGAAAATTTCCACTTTACTTCAGGACTTTCCTGACTTGGTTATTTACATGCCATTTGCTACTATATACCTGCATATATTGTACCATGCAACTTCTGGTCAAATAAATAAAGGAATTACAGAAAAAAAAACAAAAAAAACACAATATATTGTAGTTTACTAGTTCTTAGATGTGGTGGCTGCATTTGTTTTAATTTTTCTCAGGCTTACCTACCTTTATTTTCACCTAGGGTTTCTGCCCATAACACCTTTTCTGTCCTAAGAGGACAACTCTTATAACCCTATGTATCAGGACAAGAGAAACAAGGTAGGATTATGGATCGCTGCACTTTTCCTTTTCTCCGCAACATAGAGGACATGGTTCTGTAGTCCTCAGAAATAGCAGAGAATGTTGTAATAGATAACGACTCAGGCTGACGGCACAGGATTTCGGGCAAAATCAACAGGTAGTTTTCTAAACTTATACATATATACCAAAATACTTTCAATGGATGGTGTATTTAAAATGGAAGTAAACCCACTTTCTTATCTTTTAAAATAAATATCTCCTAAACGTGCACCATTTAGGAGATATTCACCCTTTATGACAGCTGGAGCATGTGCTCTGAAGGAACGGCATACCTGTGCCATTCCTTCAGAGCACTGTGCCGTGGTCCGAGACTCCCATTCGCATGTTCGAGAGTGACATCATTGCAGCTCGGCATGTCAGATGGCCAGAGCTCGTGAACCCAGAAGGAAGATCGGTTAAAGATGCAAGCCCTGTCAGCAGTGAGGGCTTCATTTTAAGGTTAGTCTTTCATAATGTACTAGTATGCGATGCATACCACCACGTTAAGACATTACCTTGCAGGTGATTGTTTTAAAATCTTTTTTTCAGGTTGCGGTTTACTACCGCTTTAATAGACCAAAGTGGACAAAATAAGTTTATTGTTCAGGTTTACATCCACTTTATTTTCAAATATGTTTTCAGTCTTCTTAAATCTGCATATTTTTTCAATAAAATTATGGCCATGAAGGTCGTTGTTCAGGCACCTTCTGCTATTGTGCGTAAACCCTTTACTTATTGTTTCCCAAATGGGCTCCGTCATTGTCACCTGGTGGAAGTTACAACATTGCGCAGGAATGGTCTAATGTTATGAAGTCTTTTCAAAACGGTGATCTGCAACCAATACTGGAGCTAAAGCACGTAGGTAGGAAAGGGCTGGAAGAGGATGCAGGAGAGCAACAACACTGAGATACAATAAGGGATAATAAAAAAGTTCAAATCGTATTTTATTTGAAAAAATGAGAATTGTTTGTGATATGCAGTGTTTTGGCAAATTAAATGTCAACTCCAGACTTTATGTCTGCTTTAAATGTCTCCACATTCAATGGCTCAATACTTGTACAAGTGTAGTGACTCACTATATAGTACTAGATGACAACCCAGAGTCTTCACCTTTAAGAACAATTCCATTTGATAGCTCCATTATTTTTATCATCTCAGGTTCACTTTTGATTGCTACACAGAATGATCTATACTTTGTTGTATGTGTGTATATTCTTCTAAATGGCATATGTGACCAAAGGTAAGCAGTGAATGGCAGTGTCTGTTCAGTCTGCAATTTGTCTTTGATTCGTTATCTCATTTTCTGCCTTAACAGCAGATAACTGGCGTGACAGGGTCATGATAATGGTTTGTGCAATTCAGTATTTGTTAATCTCTCTGGATGTGATCTCTAATTTTATTGGTTGTGTTAGATCATCTGTTGACCATTTCATCAGCTGTTTGTGTCTATATGTGACCTTGTAATATTGATTTTATACTGATTTTTGCTTCATGTATACCATGCACCTTTTCAGACTTTTTTCAGCTTTAAGTCTGCATTGGCATTTAGAACAGTGCACAGTTTTTTTTTTTAATTATAATTTTTTATCAACTTTTCCAATAGGGAATATCATACTGAACAAATCAAGATCATACATGACTATGTTAGCACATAGGAAAGGGGAGAAAGCAGTCTCCTCTCTCCTGGGTAACAAAGGTACGCTGTGTTTGGTATCCCTGGGTTTGAATACTAGAATACCACCTGCACGTATTGGAGGTTATTAATATTCATGTAAATCTGCATTTGGAAATTGGTTGTAACTTTGGTGACCTACTAGCACCCATCCATTAAATCAGATTATTGGTCAGTTGGTCTCTGGCTACACCCCCTTGATATCATAGAAAAGGACTGACAGGATTTGTGAAGAGGGAGCTCTCGTTTAACATCAACCAAGAAACATCTTAACGGACTTGAGAGCCAAGGCAGCATTTTTGCTCGGACAATTGGATTCTGCTAAAACCAGGACTTTGCAAGTATTCTGCCTTAATGATTTCTTTTATTTCTCTGTTGCATTATTGTTCTCTTTATGTCTTGGTAACATCCCTTTCTGTAAATATTTTAATTGCACCATTTTAACCTTTTTAGTAATAAACCCTATTTTGAAAAGTGTTGAAACTGTCTCTAAAGCTTTTAATGCAAATTAAAGAATCCCTATCTCTTGAAGAATGCTACTGTATATAATAATCCTCTGAATATACCTGTCTGTGGTGACAGTGTGTGTTACAGACGTTTATTGTTCACATTTGTTCTTTCTAACATTGTGAAGAGTTGATAGGCCCAAAGCTATCTGGTGGTAGTTTGGCATTTGAAGGGTTAATTGCGTAATTAATGACAGTGACAATCGCTCTCAGGCTGCTGTCACAGATTGTGGTCCTGCGAGCTGGAAAATCTTTGTGCAGGGTGCAGCTGAGAGTGGCATTGTTACGCAAGTGACAGCGTGGTGTGAGATTGGCTGGTCTTTTGTCACGAGTTGGTGAGAAGAGCAGGGGTAGGGCACCACGTTCGTTATACCACCCACTCATAGGCAACACCCTCTCAATTGGTTCCAAAACTTGCTGTATCAGAATACACTTTCAGCTCTCTGAAATGAGTCCAGTCATAGATACTCCAGCCTTTTTACCAGGACTGCAAGACTGCAAGCCGTGTGCTGAGGTAATTTGGTAATTTCCCTTTGGGATTAATGTAGTATAAATCTGAATCATTACTTAACCACTTGCCGTCCGCCTGCTGTTTATAAACGGCAGGACTGTGGCACTCCAGGGGCGGGTTGCCGTTCATAAACGGCACCCGCCATTTCTAGCTGTGCTCGCTCCCTGGGAGCGTGCAGCACCGCGATCTGGTGCACGCTGTGTCCTCCGGACACAGCGAAACACCGATCGTCGGACGGGACCTCTGTAAGAGGTCCCGATCATGTGATCACTGATTGGCCAATCAGTGATCACATGCAAAGTAGTAAGCATGATGCCACTTGTACGTGTGAAATCTGTGAATGATCACAGAGGTCACATGGTACAAGGCTATTCACAACAGCCTTGTACCATGTGACAAACTGTGACCAATCACAGCTCACTCAGTAGTTCTCAATGGCTGCAAAAATGCAGACAGAGAGAAAGAGAAATGATTGCTTTTATATCCTATATGGGTGTAAAAGCAATCACTGTAAAAAAAAAAAAATCTTCATCACCCCCCCACAAGTAGTACAGTGTCACCATGGTGACACTGTACTGCTAGGGTGACAGTATGTAAAAAAAAAAAAAAAAAAAAAAACAAATAATATAAAAAATATAAAAAGGTTTAAAAATTATAATTTTGGGTTATAAACTAATGTGGCTTTTTTTTTTTTTTACTAAAAAGATAACGGAATACATTTTGGCCAAGATTTATGATGAAATAGTATTTATTTGCAAAATTTTATAAGAAAAACACTTGTTTAAAAAATTTTTGGACTTTTTCATTTACATGAAAAATCCCAGTGGTGAATAAATACCACCAAAATAAAGCTTTATCTGTCTCAAAAAAATGGTAAAAAATTCATATGGGTACAGTGTTGCATGACCGAGCAATTGTCATTCAAAATGTGATAGCGATGAAAGCTGAAAATTGCCCTGGACAGGAAGGGGGTAAAAGTGTCCGGACAGGAAGTGGTTAAGATAACAAGGTAATACATATTTTATTTTTTAAAGGACAAACAAGGGTTTCTTTTCGTGCCCATTATCTTGAAACGATAATTTTTTCATAATCCTTAGACACTTAAATAACAAAAAAATTCACTTTTTTTGAGCAGTGTTAATTTAAAAATAAACAATGTTACTGCACATAACAAGAGCATATTTTATTCTGTAATTTGTCCTGTTTAAAATGACAGTAAAATAATGATTCTGGAACAAAGTAGTGAAAAGTTATTTACAAATGAAATACATTTTGCGCTTTTTTCATTGTGAAACCGTAAGTAGCCGGATTAGCCACTCACCTCCTTGCTTGGACCGGCAGGGGTCAAAACACTTTTGGGATCACAAAACCGGATCCTTGCATGTTTATGCGTTTTCCTTGATTTGAGTCCTAATTGTTGGACATATCACTTATTAGTCCCCATTTGGACTACCGTATTTTTCGTCGTATAAGACGCACTTTTTCTTCCCCAAAACTGGGGGGGAAATGTCAGTGCGTCTTATAAGGCGAATATGGAGCGGCCGGTCTGGTATTTCCACCGCGGCCGTGTCAGAATACCGGGCCGGCCGCTCAGCTCTGCAGCGGGACCTTACCTGTTCCTCTATCCAGCGGCGTGCTGTCTTCCCGGCTTCTGTAGTGTGGGCACTGGGCATGACAGTCGGGTGCCCAGTGCGCATGCGCGAGAAGCGGTGCGCTTTGTGAATGGTAAGGCGGTACCTGGGACACATGACAGATCCCAGAAGCCGCCGGACCAATCACAAAGAGCAAGTGCTTCTCGCTCATGCGCACTGGGCACCCGGCTGTCATGCTGAGCGCCATTACAGAAGCCAGGAAGACAGCGGGAGGCTGGATCGAGGAACAGGTAAGATCAAAGAACAACTCCGCGGAAGTAAGAGCGGGTACCTGTCAAACTCAGGTACCCGCTCCCCACTTCCCCAAAGGTCAGCAGTCATCTGTACTGTCTGCAGTCTCTGGTCATCCCTGTGCTGTCCGCAGTCTCTGGTCATCCCTGTGCTGTCCGCAGTCTCTGGTCATCCCTGTGCTGTCCGCAGTCTCTGGTCATCCCTGTGCTGTCCGCAGTCTCTGGTCATCCCTGTGCTGTCCGCAGTCTCTGGTCATCCCTGTGCTGTCCGCAGTCTCTGGTCATCCCTGTGCTGTCCACAGTCTCTGGTCATCCCTGTGCTGTCCGCAGTCTCTGGTCATCTCCTGTACTGTCCGCAGTCTCTGGTCATCTCCTGTACTGTCCGCAGTCTCTGGTCATCTCCTGTACTGTGTCTGCAGTCCACTAGTTCAGAATTTTTTTTTTCCTGTTTTCTGCCTCTAAAACCTAGGTGCGTCTTATGGTCAGGTGCGTCTTATACAGCGAAAAATACGGTAGTTTATATATATTTTATTTTTCATTTATATTCACCATCACTTCAGATCCCACTCAGGATCCATTCACTTTTGTACCATACTTTTTAGTATTGGTTCACATATCTCTGCAATTACCATCATTGTGGTGGTTTAGTATCCACTTTGTTCACTTCTGGATCCATTGAGGATCAGGTCACGGTTAGATATCTGAAGATCCCAGGAGGATCAGGTCACATTTACGTTTATTGCACGTTGTGTCACTTTATATATTGTTTTACATTTATTTATATTATGTATATATTAGGTCATATTATGTGATTTGTAGCTTTGGAGTAGGGCTGCATCATTTCCTTTTTATAATATTTAAACAGTGCTGTACACTGGCAGCTCCTAAACTTGTAGCGTTTTTTTTTTTGCCAGAGATCCTAAACTCATGTCCATAAAAGCCTATGTGTACATGGACACATAGGCTTTTAGTAGAGTTCATTAGCTGCTGCATTTAGATGAGATTAAACCTCCCTCTCCTGTACGCAGAAGAATCATAGTAATGTTTTGATCGCTGTTGGTGGGAAAACGCAAAATGCAGAAAAAACCCATGTAAACACAGTACCACATTTACACTCATTTTTGCCGCATTTTGCATTTTCCTGTGGCCAGAGTAGGCTAATGTACATATAGCCTTTGGATAGGATTACGTGGCACAGGTATCTACTCAGTATCTTTCCCATGTTCTGGCCCTGTTGTTCCTCTGAAATTGAATGACTCTTCCAACCAAAGCCTGCATGGTTAGAGCTAGTTCCTGATGAATACTCACTCCTATAAACAAATCTGCTCCAAGTTATACTCTTTTCTGGTCTCCTTGTATACTCAGAGTCATAGAAATTTCATCCAAATCACAAGGACAGGCTTCTTAGATAGGTTTCTGAGGAACTCTTTACACTACTACATTGCTCCCTATCCTCTTTAGTGGTTAGCAGTTTTACATGCCCTCATAATTTATATAGCTGCCATTTCCTTGTTATCGTTATACCCTTTAATTTTCATCTTTTTTATGCTTGCCGTTGACTATTGGAATATTCTCAGGAATAGTGTCTGATGTCAGTATTACTCTGTAACTCACTATAGATATGATACGGCAGTTACTTTGTAATTATTGATTTATTCAGTTCATTATTAAAATGCCTATAACACAAATACTCATTACATTTGTGTAGCCAGTTACCAGGCCTTATTACTAAGGACATTAATACACCATAATATTTTCATATTTTTTACGTTTTTGTATCCATTTCTGTTTTTTTTTTTTTTTTCCTCCACAGCTGCAGAACAGCATCTTGTTGAAAAACAATGCAGGTACAGCATTGTATGATGCCTTTCACAACTATATATATATATATATATATATATATATATATATATATACAGTATATATATATATATATATATACACACACACACATAAACACACACACACATATACACACACACACATATACACACACACATACACCTCTTCTGCTACTGAGCGCTGCTCCATTGAAGAGGAATCGCAGGTTGACCTTTCTTCTGAAAACAACATTTCCAGGAAAGTCTATCCGTGCCCCTCACAGCTCCCACTGGTTCCTCCCACAACTTTGTCTTTTAGTGACATAGCCGTTACCATAAAGAATCAGTGAGACCATGCCCACACTCCTAGAAGAGTCAGTTTCAGAAGAACATAACGCAGTGATTCCTCTTTAAACGGTGTGCCATTTTGGTGACAGGGGCAGCAGATGAGGTACGTCTACGCTTTCTACTTTACAGGCACATCTTTTTGGGGGAATTTTAGTTTGGCAACAGGGTTGCTTTAATAACCTATACTTTGAATAAGAAATCTTACAAAAAGACTACTGTATGAGAATAACTACTTCTTGGACCCTATTACATTATCTACTGTGTAGACTTGAAGTTATAACACTTAATCTTTGTTCATAAGATACTATATATTTGTTTTTCTTCTAGGTATCTGAATGGTGTTATGGGTTTTGTCTTCCTTTCTGGTTGTGTTATGGTTATTTTGGAAAACTAGAGGCAGTGTTACTTGCAAGGAGTACAGGCCTTCTTTGTGTACCGGAGGAATGACCATGGAGCCAAACAGAGATAAATCTGAACATTTACAGCAAGAAGAGGTTGCTGGTCCATCCACAACAGAAGGCTGTCTTGGAGAAGCAGGAACCAGTTCTTCAGCTCAGGCACAGCATGGAGACTTAGTTCATTCATCCTCTACAGAACTAGAGCCCAAACAATTAAAATTTGGGCCTTCTAAAGGAAGTCTTTCTGAACCCAGAGACACAAAAACGAAGAAACCTCCCTTGTCACGCTTTATTCTGGGGTCTTCGGAGGACAACTCTTCTGATGATGAATTTGCTTTGGGCTCCTTTAAAAGTGCCAGGAGGAGCAGTCTCACCAGCAGCAGTTCTCAGACTCCATCCTTGTCATCCCTACCAGAAGCTGAGCCATTGACTGTAACAATCAGGTGAGCATGCATTTTATTCACCTGTTCCTTGACCTCTATTGACTTGTCACTACTTATGGGCCATTGTGGCAGACAGATGCACTCAAAAGGTTGCACAAGCTACTTTTCTATGTTTGATGCGTATAGAGCAGCCTCCTGAAATGAATAAACTGCCATATGTGCATGTATAGTGAAAATGGGGCCTTATAGAATAATTCCAGGCATCCGTATGTTATACTGAGTTACATTTGTCACGCTTGGACCAATGTAACTATGTATATACCATACCTGGCCGATGCCCCTGGAAGTTGGAAATCACTGAAGTAGACACCGCTATTCCAGTGATCTCCACTTGATTCCAGGTTCCATGCCGAAGGCACTAGCACCATTCAGAGAATGCTTTGCAATTTCTGAATGTATGTGTTATTTTATCTGCAAAGAAATTAATTTCTGAATACCAGTGACCTAGATTCATGAACTACACTGAACACATCTGCATGCACCAGTTGCCAAATAACAATTAAAACTTAAGGCAAACAGCTAAATACAGATAAAATATGTGGGGCTGCTAAAGGATTTTTTTATTAATGTCCATACAGTCATGCAGAAGATTTACACAGCTGTGTTACACAGTACAGCCTAGTCTGGCATGATAAGTTTTTCTCTGCTGCAGTTAAAGAGGAACTTCAGCTGTTCTGACAAAGATGTCAGCAGCACACACTTACTAGTGCTGTCTTCCTACAACCCAAAATATTCTCAGGACCTTTGGATCGTGTGCTGCCATCTTGAATTTGGACGCCACTTTGACCTCTTGATAACTCACAGCCTACTGAACCCACTGTACATGCCCTGAGGTATGGACAGTGTAGAGACTGGTCCTGGAGCCTCCTGGGATGTGTGATATACAGAGCTAATGCTAGCAGACATGATCCTCACCTAGGTGAGGAATAAGGATGTGGGAGCAAGTACCTGCTAGGAAAGATATTTGCTCCCTGCTCTCTTACATAAAGGTAGCCTAATGTGCAGAAGGGTGGGGGATTGGATTCTTTCATAGGCAAAATGTGAGTGAAGGTCTGCTTTAAGTAAGACTTATAGGCCTTGTTCATTCCCTGGCATGTACTTAGGTGTGCTCAGTGCTTCTCAACCTTTTTTCAGTCAAATTATCCTTTAAAATTCTGCACATACTTGAGGCACCCCATTCTAAAATTTAAAGAACTAAATGAATAGTTTTACATGACACAGCAGCTTCCACACATGTAGGACAGCCAACATTAGAGGTGCTCCCTCACTCAGCTAAAGTGTCCCCAGTGCTGATGGAAAGGGGAAAACAAGGATGTAGGCGCCTGACATTCTCCTTGTTCTCCAATTATATCCACAGTTGTTACGATGCTAGCGGCTGGACCTCACAGTGCCCAAGGTTGTAATGCTGCACAATAAAAAGTAGTCTTGATCCATATGCTGGCTTGTTGACAATTGTTGGGCAATTTGGGGCAAATTTTAGGCATTTTCCCAAAGCACCGCTGAAGAACCTAGAAGGCACCCTGGTTGAAAAAGATTGACTTAGACAGTGAAGGAGAAGCAAAAGACTGATTACCTCTTCCTGCTGTCACTCTGCTTTCTCCTCCTATTAGCATGCCCATTGCTAGCATATGAGCACCGATGCACAATTGATTGAGTCCTCCTTCTGTTTCTGTAGCAGTCTGAGCTCTGTTGTACAGGGGAAAGCAAGGATTGCTGGTGGCGGATACCTGGTCATATACAACCCCTGGCAAAAAGTGTGGAATCACCACTCTTTGAAAATGTTCATGCAATTGTTTAATTGTGTAGAAAAAAAAACTAAAATCACAGACATGCCTCAAATTTTTTCATTTAACATTCCAACATTCCAAACAATTAAAAAAATTCAAAAAGAAAGAAAACTGTAGCCAGTTGTAACTATAGAAAAAGGAGTATAACGAGCGCTGGACAGTTTTAGAGCGAAATATAAAAGCAGCTGGCATGAAAGGCAAGCCTCCAAAACGCCTCGTGGTGGACAATCATATACAAAAACATGCAGCGCTAGAGTGAATGGATCTATCTCATGATACGGAGTGACCACTTAATGAGATATAAACATAGCTACCATAATAGTCTTAAGCAACCAATATTATAACATTCTCATAGTTAAGAAGGTGTAAATGGTGATAAAGGTGTCAAAGTCAATCTATCATAGGAGTGACGTAAATCTGTGACATCTGTGGTAGGAAATGTGGCTGTAGAATGCACTAACCAGATAGCGCAAATGAAAGCGCATTGGAGTAAAATGACCTACTCCTGGTCACTGGATCAGGGGACCTGCCGGAATGGTGGTCGTCTCTACTGTGGTCACCAGAGTCATCCGTGTCCTCTCCAGTTATGGAATTCCCAGGTATCCAGTGGAATAAACGCTCATCCGGTATGCAGTAGAATCCTTGTGTCAGCGACCTCCAGGGGTGCGATGTGCGCTCAAGGACCAGGAATCACCTTCAGGGCTCAGAAATAAACCCAAAAGAGAGGCTTCCGATAGTGTGATAACTTTTATTATGGAGTAGTAGACAAAAAAACGCACTTACATGGTGCAATATACACTTCCAAAGATGGCCGCCCGTGTCAAGGTGTGGACCATGTGGGTAGTGGTTGTGGGTCAAGTAGCATCTCTTCTAACGCGTTTCGTGGCAACTGCAGTTCCTCCTGTCCTGGCCAACCTGATCTCTGCCTCAAGGACTGCTTCTGACGCTACCACACACTAGTGGAGTATTAGTATAGGGTACAGCATGGCGCAATTCAGGGCACATATTTGCACAGGGTCTCGAAAGATTTTGAGAGACCCTACAATCTGGTTAAGTTAAAAACAAAAAGTACAAAATAAATTTTAAAAAAACCAAAAAAAGTTGTAGTTTTTTTTTGTTGTCAAGTTACTGTTCTACTGTTAGGATTTTACTGTTTTATTGTTAACCATTGCTGTTTTCTTTGCAGGAATGCCATTCAGCTGCAGCACCGACTTGTCTATTCTGACAGCAACAGGTTCTTGCTCTCAGAATATGCATAAGTAAGTGTGTGCAGCGCTGTTGGATGAGATTTTTCATCTGTAGTTAAAAAAAGAGCATGTATGCCGAAGCATGGGGCCAGTGGGTGGATGCTTCGGTATATATTTGCAAAAAAATTTTTTGGCTGAGATTTCTTCATCCACATCAACCGATGTGACTAGAGGAATCGGTTAAGATACTTTTTTTTGTTCAGCCCATGGGCTGAACGACAAAAAAATAACATTTCATTTGTGCCCACCATTAGAAGTGGGTGGATGCAGAGCGGTATATTCTAATGGTGGGCATACCACACACTTGTTCTGGTGGAGACTTTTTCTGGCCATAGGCTTCATAAAGAAAAAAAAAAAGGCATCATCCTGGTATTGTTTTTTTCATATGGCGATTGACTTTCATGTAAAAGCAATCCTAGTGGCTAAATAGCTGCAGGATTGCTTTTACAAGCAGCAGGAGAGGATGCCCCCCCCTCTCCCGCTGCCTTTCACAGCCTTATCGGGGGAACCTGAGAATGCAGCTGGTGTTTCTGCCAGCTGATCTTAGAGATGATTGGCACCATTCCAGTCTCCAATCAGCTCTATCGTCTAAGAAATCGGAAACTACGGGCATTTCATCACTTTTGTTTTGCAGGATATAAACAGCGCCATTTGTAAATTGGGAAACCATCTGATCACACCGATCTTGGTGAGATTAGATAATGTAAGGGCAGATGAGATATCTAGAGTCTGTTACATCCCAGATTTCTCAGAAAAGAATACCTGTCAATGCCCATTGCAGTCACGGGATATTTACATTCCCTGTGATAAAGTGATAAAAAAAAATGAAATCAGACAGTGTAAAAATAATTTTAAAAAACTCAAAATACCAAATAAAAAAAAAAAAAAAAGCACCCTCCTCCCCCCATACCAGTATGTAAACAGCAGTTGCACCATGCATGTGAGGTATCGCCACGAACATCAGATCAAGGGCAGTAATTCTAGCACTAAACCTCCTCTGTAAATCTAAAATGGTAGCTTGTAAAAGGCTTTTAAAGCGTTGCCTATGGAGATTAAAAATGTATGCAATTTGTCGCCATTGCATGGGGCGTGCACAGTTTTAAAGCATGTCATGTTTGGTATCTATTTAGTCGGCATACCATCATCTTTTAGATTTTACCAAATAATTGGTCAACATATTGTGTTTTTGTGAATTAAAACTAATAACAGTGTATGTATTTCAAAAATTTTCATTTGAAAAAAATCGCTGCGCGAGTACTATGTGACATAAAAAATTGCAGCACCCACCATTTTATTCACTAGGGTGTCTGCTTTAAAAAGGCTTGGTCTTCAGGTGCTAGAAGAGTGAGTGATGTGTGGCATAAACTTCTAATGTGGGGCATAAAATGCCCCCACCTCCCCAAATTACTCTTTTTTGGAAAGTAGACACCCCAAACTATTTGCTGAGAGGCATGTTGAGTCAATAGGAGAATTTATTTTTTACCACAAGTTTTTGTAAAGTTACAAAAACAAAAAAATTTTTTTTCCCCAGAAAATTGTCACTTAAATGATTTATTGCTCACACATGCCATGGGTTTATGTGGAGTCACTCCACAAAATACATTCTCCTACTTCTCCTGAGTAGGGGGATACCACATGTGAGAGACTTTTTGGCAGTCTAGCCAAGTACAGGACCCCCAAAATTCAATAAGCACCTTCAGGCTCTTAAAGGGCTTTATTTCCTCATTACATTTCCTGACTACCTATAACAGTTAAAGAGGCCCTGAAATGCCAGGATAGCATCAAACCAAATGACCCCTTTTTGGAAAGTAGATACCCCAAGGAATTTGATAAGAAGCATGGTGAGTATTTTGCAGATCTTGTTTGTTGCCACAAGTTTTTGGAAAATGAAGAAAACAAAAACATATTTTTTCTTTTCTTTTTTTATATTTCAAAACCTTGTGAGAAAATATTTGAGATCTGCAAAAATCTCTTTTAAATTCTTTGGGGTGTCTACTTTCCAAAAAGGGGTCATTTTGGGGGGGGGGGGGGGTTGGTGCTTTCTTGGCATTTGAGGGCCTCTGACACTGTGATAGGTAGTGAGGAAGCGAAATGAAGAAGTTATGCGCCTTATGTGTCTTAGGCCGGCCATACACTAAATATTTTTCTTGAGAATTTTGATTTACCAAAAACCGTATAATAGGAGGTCAAACCTAAACATTTTCAATTGTATCCAATTACGCAGGCCCTTGCACTACATAGTTGAAGGTAAATCTAAAGGAAATTGTGCAGAAATTGGACAGAAAATTGTAGTCTAGTCTTTGCTTAAGAAACCCCAAGTAACCTCTGGAAGAACCATAGTTGAAATAGGATGCTGTAGCTTGAGATTAACCTTACGTTGGTATTCACCTCCTTAATGTACTGCAAATGAGACATTTGTCAACATATTTTTGTAGTACCGATACTGATCATAGGGTTAGCACTTGAACTGAACACCGAAAAATACTTCCTATGTGTCCCAAGCTTTTGCTTTTCATCCAAGCTTATCAATAGTTCTCTAGGCCACTCTATGTCCAAAAGACGTCTGTTGTTCAAATGCCTGGTACACATGGTGAAAAAATAGACCGAAAAAAAAAAAACGCATTCTGAGCGATCGTCTGATAATCTAATTGTTAGTACACAGCTTTCGAGAACTGATCATGACAATTCATGCGAAAATATCCGGGGACAAGCACAAAAATGTCTCTCGTAAGATAATAGAACAAACGGTTTTCGTGTAACTAGTATAGGTTTTGTATGAAAAAAAAAAATCAAGGGACCAAGACCACGCATGCTCGGAAATGAAGGAATACATTATAGTACAATACATCACTTCTGGAGTTGTATTCTGTCCTATGAGAATTTATGTAACTTTAGTAACCTATTCATTTTCGATAAGAAAGTAGCATGCAAAAAAGAACGATCATTCGTCCAGTATTGTCATTGCGTGTACTAGGCATTTGAACACCATTTTGCCATGGATTTGACTGTTGGTGGCTACTCTTGGGTAGGCATGCTTATCTCACAGGAATTAAAAATACATCATCACACTGAAAAGATCATCCTGTCACCCTGTGCTTTTCCTTCAGGCTACCACCTAGCATTCTTCCCAAGCCCTGCACTCGTAGGCTACGTTCACACTAGCGTTGTGTGCAGGCAGCAGAGAAGCGTTTGGGAAGCGTTTTTACCGCTTCCCAAACGCCTCTGCCAATTCTGCACATTACAGCACATGGTGGTGTTCTAACGGGAGCGTTTGCGTCGCGTTGCGGCAAAACGGACGCCTCTGATCGAGTCAGGAGGCGTTGAAGCCTCCTATTCTAGTCTATGGTGCTGCTCCGCAAACGCCCGGCTGGCGGTTGCGGGGGGCGTTTGCGAAGCGGTAACACCATTCAAACTGCATTATAGGCGTTTGTGGGGCGTTTTTAATGCTCTGCAAACGCCTAGCAACTGCCGCTAAACCGTGCATGCCAGAGTACTAGGTGTCATTCTAGACTCCAATCTGTCTTTCCAGCCCCAATCACTGACAAACTCATGCAGACTCCACCTACGCAACATCTTCAAAATACGCACGTTTCTAACCCCGGAAACTACTAAGCAACTCATTCACTCCCTTATCATATCACGTCTTGACTACTGTAACTCCCTCCTCACCGGCCTACCTCAACACAGGCTATCCCCGCTTCAGTCTATCTTGAATTCTGCGGCCAGACTCATCCACCTTACTAACTGCTCCGTATCCGCCAGCCACCTCTGCCAATCCCTCCACTGACTTCCGATTGCCCAACGCATAAAATTCAAATTATTAACATTAAATCACATAAATATCCTCCTGCGCTCTTATGGTAAGTAGTAAATATAAACTAAGAAGCAGCCAGCATCTGTCCCATACCAAACAAAGGCAATATGAATAGAATATAAAATTGATGCAGCGCTAAAAGAACAAAAAACTAAAACCTAAATACAGTAGATACCAGATAGTAAATATAGGTATTGACATAACCCAGATCCACCTAGGGATGAGCAAAAAACAGTGGCCCTTAATAGGCTGATACCAGTGGTTAAGTGCAGGATAAAGTGTCCATAGTTCATATATCTAGAGGGGTGCAGGTGAATCACAGCACACTTTAAAAAACGTGACCCCGGGCAGTCTTGCTGCAATGGCCTCTCACCTCCACTCTATGACCCTACAGGGCCACAAAGCGTAATGTAGATCACCACGGAATCCTCCAATTCAGGGACTCTTTTGATCGATTGGCATCACATGAACAGGGACAGAATTCCTCCAGGCCAGTAGGTAAATGGAAGACACTCTCCTCCGATGTCACAACCGCTCATATGCTCATAAATGAGGAGATAAACACAATCCTCATAGTGTATTACCGCTTTATTAGTGCATAGGCAGCAGATATCCAAACAAATCCTCCAATTCAGGGACTCTTTTGATCGATTGGCATCACATGAACAGGGACAGAATTCCTCCAGGCCAGTAGGTAAATGGAAGACACTCTCCTCCGATGTCACAACCGCTCATATGCTCATAAATGAGGAGATAAACACAATCCTCATAGTGTATTACCGCTTTATTAGTGCATAGGCAGCAGATATCCAAACAAGGAAAGAAGGTAATCCACTTACATGGCAAACGGCTTGTATGGAGATAGCAATACAATGCTGGGTGTACAGCAGGATCAAAAAGGTGCACCAAGATGGCGTCACGCCGGAAGTGCGTCACCACGCTAATTGCCGTCGACGCGTTGCGTCACGTGACTCGTGACTTCATCAGGACCTGTGGATTACCTTCTTTCCTTGTTTGGATATCTGCTGCCTATGCACTTATAAAGCGGTAATACACTATGAGGATTGTGTTTATCTCCTCATTTATGAGCATATGAGCGGTTGTGACATCGGAGGAGAGTGTCTTCCATTTACCTACTGGCCTGGAGGAATTCTGTCCCTGTTCATGTGATGCCAATCGATCAAAAGAGTCCCTGAATTGGAGGATTCCGTGGTGATCTACATTACGCTTTGTGGCCCTGTAGGGTCATAGAGTGGAGGTGAGAGGCCATTGCAGCAAGACTGCCCGGGGTCACGTTTTTTAAAGTGTGCTGTGATTCACCTGCACCCCTCTAGATATATGAACTATGGACACTTTATCCTGCACTTAACCACTGGTATCAGCCTATTAAGGGCCACTGTTTTTTGCTCATCCCTAGGTGGATCTGGGTTATGTCAATACCTATATTTACTATCTGGTATCTACTGTATTTAGGTTTTAGTTTTTTGTTCTTTTAGCGCTGCATCAATTTTATATTCTAAATTATTAACATTGACGTACAAAGCTGTTCATAATACTGCCCCAAACTACATCACCGACCTGATATCCATCTACCATCGAAAACGCACTCTCCGCTCCTCACAAGACCTCCTACTTTCTAGTTCCCTGGTCTCCTCCTCCCATGCCCGTCTCCAGGATTTCTCCAGGGCTTCCCTAATCCTCTGGAACTCACTACCCCAATCCATCAGACTGTCACCTACCCTCCTCACCTTTAGGCGCACCCTGAAAATCCATATCTTCAGAGAGGCCTACCCCGCCGTCACCTAATTGCCGATCTCCTCCGCTATTCCCACCACTCCATCCCCCGCAGCTATTTCCTCCTGTACCACTCTCCCCTCCCTCCTAGATTGTAAGCTCCAAGCAGCAGGGCCCTCGAACCCCTTGTGTATTGTATTGTTACTGTGCTGTCTCCTGTACTGTCTCCCATTATATTGTAAAGCGCTGAGCAAACTGTTGGCGCTATATAAATACTGTATAATAATAAATAATAATTGCTAGCAGCATAAAGATTAAAAATAGGTAACGTTGATGGAGAGGGTGAAGTTCCACTTTAACCGCCTCCCGCCTGCCATATAAGGAAATGACGGGCGCAAGGCGGTTTTCTCGTTATGAGAGGACGTCCTCCCACTCTAACCGCACGTGCGCGGCCCCGGGGGCTCACAGCTCGGCGATCGGTGGTGAACTGTGTCCCTCGGACACAGCGGATCACCGATCAACAGATAGAGCTGAAGAGGTCGGTTCTGTCATGTGATCAGCTGTGTCCAATCACAGCTGATCGCATGTAAATAAGGAAATGCCGGTTATCGGCATTTCTATCCTCACAGGGGACATGTACACTGATCCCTGCCCTGATGATCAGTGTAGCCCCATCAGTGCCCCCTGTCAGTGTCCATCAATGCCAGCTGTCAGTGCTTATTAATGCCACCTGCCAGTGCCCATCAGAGCCATATCAATGCCACATATCAGTGCTTACCAGTGCACATCAATGCCACATATCAGTGCTTACCAGTGCACATCAATGCCACATATCAGTGCTTACCAGTGCACATCAATGCCACATATCAGTGCTTACCAGTGCACATCAATGCCACATATCAGTGCTTACCAGTGCACATCAATGCCACATATCAGTGCTTACCAGGGCACATCAATGCCACATATCAGTGCTTACCAGGGCACATCAATGCCACATATCAGTGCCCATCTGAGCTGCTTTTCAGTGCCGCCAATCAGTGCCGCCAGTCAGTGCCGCCTAACCGTGCCGCCTAACCGTGCCGCCAGTCAGTGCCGCCTAACCGTGCCGCCAGTCAGTGCCGCCTAACCGTGCCGCCAGTCAGTGCCGCCTAACCGTGCCGCCAGTCAGTGCCGCCTAACCGTGCCGCCAGTCAGTGCCGCCTAACCGTGCCGCCAGTCAGTGCCGCCTAACCGTGCCGCCAGTCAGTGCTGCCTAACCGTGCCGCCAGTCAGTGCCGCCTAACCGTGCCGCCAGTCAGTGCCGCCTAACCGTGCCGCCAGTCAGTGCCGCCTAACCGTGCCACCTATCAGTGTCATATATGAGTGCTGCCTTTCAGTGCCCATCAGTGATGCCTGTCAATGCCTATCAGTGCCGCCTATCATTGCCCATCACTGCAGCCTCATTAGCGCACATCAATGAAGGAGAAAAATTACTTATTTAGAAAATTTTATGACAGAAACAGGTTTGTTTAGCAAAAAATAAAAAACCCAGAGGTGATTAAATACCACCAAAATAAAGCTCTGTGTCAAAATATTGATAAAAATTTCATATGGGTACAGTGTTACATGACCGCGCAATTGTCATTCAAAGTGTGACAGCGCTGAAAGCTGATAATTGGCCTGGGTAGGAAGGTGGTATAAGTGCTCTGCAGGCAAGTGCTTAAACATTCAATTGCATTTCATTATGGTCAGGGCTGCTGTTAGAAACCACAGGACCCCATACAGCCAACCTGACAGGGCCCCCTCAAAAAAAACAACAGTTTAGAATGTGTCAATAATAAATGAACACAGTGAGTGATTGGTACCAATCACTCATTGTGTTCATTCAGGGAAGGACAGGACTGGTAAATGTGACATTTACTGGACCTTTCCCCCAGTCTCTATCCTGAAGGATCCTATTGTGTGCTTGCAGCTGCCTGTGGGAAGGAGATGAGGAAAGCGAGGAGCATTGCAGGGGTGGGGGCACACAGGGGGGCCTGGGCAGCAGGGGGAAACGTATGGTGCAATTATTGGAATGGATCCCCTGTATTGCTCCCTCTGCAGCAGCTGAAAGCCAGCAGGAGGGTAAGAAGCCAGCTTTCAGCCACACAAGGGATTGGTTCCAATAATTGCCCCGATTGTGCCGATCACCCTCCCTACCCACATTCAATTCACCCAGCTGCCTGGGCCCCCCTGCTGACCTTGGCCCTGTACAGGACGACAGGTGGTACCCCCTTATCCACGGCCCTGATTATGGCAATTATCGCTAATGTGTGTTGCGTTAAGGCAGTCCAATCCATCATGAATTTGCAGTCAGTGCACCCCAATGGATGAAAAAAAAAATAATACATGACCCATTTTTAGGAACCACAATGCATGGTATATGCCTTGTAGTGCACTATGGTGCACAATGTGTTGGGATGTCATTCATAATGAATGGCACCACAGCGTACCGCACATCGAGCAGATGTGTTTCAGAAACTCAAACGTTTTAGGGCACATTGTCGCAACACACAAGTGTGAATGGGCTCTCACTTTTTCTCAGCACTGACATACAGATAATGTTCAAATCTAAAAAACACCTTCAAATATGGAAGAGCTAAATATTCACATCAAAATTTCTTTCTAGCAAACCTGACAATAACTAAACAAGGAATATTCATTGAAAATACATTATTGTTTTAAATATACCTGAGAAAATAAAATATATTACACATATAACAAGTGTGGCTAAATTTCCGGCAGCAAGCATTTTTTATTTCTTGGGAAAAGAAATCTCAGTATCACCTTTTACAATATTTTCTCTATGTGAAATAAAAGTGCAGATGTTAGAAGGGTGCTGCACCTTTAACTTGTTATCAGTGCATATGATCCTATGGTGGTTATGGGAACAATGATAACTGAAGTGACAAAGGTGAATACAGAATGAAAGAGAAGTTCTCTGGCCATTGCTTTGGATGAGCCACCTCAATTGACATGGAGACATCAGCTATGGAGCCTGTGTTTGTTCTAGGGTACGTTAATCTTTTTTGTGTCAGATCCATAATATTTGAAAAAAACAAAACAAAAAACGAACACTTCATAACAGTCATTTTATTTTTCAAGCCACGTGTGACTGTTACAAAGTATGGTATTTCAGATAAAACATTCAATGAGGGGAATTTTATCAAAACTAGAACAGACACAACCTGGAGCAGCTGTACACGTCAACCAATCCCTTTCTATCTTTCATTTTCAAAGTTTAACTGAACAAGCTGAAGATAGATGCCGATTGGTTGCCTTGCATAACTAGTCCAGATTTTGTCTGCTCCAGTTTTGATAAATTCCCCCATTGTTGTGCATAATTTAATTCTGGGAATAAATCAAATACAGCATTTACAATTTATCTGTGTTTCAGGCACTGCAGATAGTTGGCATTTGATCAGTAAAATCCAATTAGTACAGTAGTGAAAGCGTATAAGTGATAAAGTGTAACAACATACAAGAGTCTTTGAAAAACAAGTACATTGTAACTCTGTACTTCTTATTCCACTTTATTCACTAGCTCGGATTTGCTTTACTGAACTACTTCTGCAGGTCATTTATAATAATTACAAAGTACATTCAGCCGGGAAGAGAAATTATCTAATTTAGTCAATGGGTAGTTTATACTTTTTAAATCCTCCATGATGTCATGTGAAACCTATTTAAACTGCTTTGTTGTTCAACTTTCACTTGAACATCTTGAAAGTCAATATTTTTCATTTGTTTCTGTCCTTTTACTTTAGCTCAATGGGAATGAATCATGCTGTATATAGATTACAAGATACATGGAGTACATCTCATATCAACAATATCTTTTATGACCATTTTTAGGAGCATTTTAGTTCAGTGGCTCTGAACTAGAAAAGTGAAGAATCCTATTCTTATAGGGAATGTTAAAAATGTTAATTGTACATAAACAATACCTTAACAAATGTGCCCTTTGTCTGGAATTTTTACTGAAAAAAAGCAGTACACTTCCTGATACAGTAAATGAGTATGCCTACATCCTGATTTGATCCAATTTTCAGTTTGATTATGTAGTTCTTCCTGGATGAAACTTTAATCCAGCTTTGAGAATATCTTCAATTTCTATGGTGCCAAAATCGCACTGGAATTGCAGCAAATAAGCCAGGAACCTTTTCCAAAATCGCAATGTGCTGAGTTGCATTCATATGAATGAGCACCATTGAAAACAATTCCATTGTCACGTGATTCTATATGCGACTTAAGTCGCATCTGAAGTCACGCTAGTGTGAACAGTGTTTAAGGCACTGCTAGCTCTGGCTATTATTCGTTAAAGATTTGGAGTTAGATTTGGCATTTTCACTACTGTGCTGCTCACTCTTGTTCTTGCTAGAAGCTCTGACATAAGTTAGCAAAACCCTGTTTCTATCAAGATGGCCATTTCCAGAGATACAGTGCAGAACAAGGCATGGTAAGGCTCCATGTACACGGATGTTTGGAAAACACTTCTGAACAATGGAAACTGACTGCTGGAAAACGTAGGTTAAAAAAACAACATCTGTTTAGCTGCGTTTGCATACCGTATTTATGAGCATTTTTTAACCACTTGCCTACCGGGCACTTATACCCCCTTATTTACCAGACCAATTTTCAGCTTTCAGCGCTGTCGCACTTTGATTGACAATTGCGCGGTCATGCAAGATTGTACCCATATGAAATTTTTATCATTTTTTTCTCACAAATAGAGCTTTCTTTTGGTGGTATTTAATCGCTGCTGGGCACTTTACTTTTTGCGCTAGAAACAAGAAAATGCAAAAAATTTTGAAAAAAAAAAAAAAGTTTCTTTGTTTCTATTATAAAATTTTTCAAACAGGTAATTTTTCTCCTTCACTGATGTGCGTTGATGAGGCAGCACTGATGGGCACTGATAGGCGGCACTGAAGGGCACTGATAGGCAGCACTGAAGGGCGGCACTAATGAGGGGTCACGGATAGGTGGCACTGGTATGCGGCACTGATAATGGGTACTGATAGACAGCACTGATAGGTGGCACTGACTGGCATCACTCCTGGGCACTGACTGGCAGCACTGCTGGGCTGCACTGATGGGCACTGGTGGATGGCACAGGTGGGTGGCACTACTGAGCACAGGTGGTGGCACTACTGGGTGGCACAGGTGGTGGCACTACTGGGTGGCACAGGTGGGGGCACTGCTGGGTGGCACAGGTGGGGGCACTGCTGGGTGGCACAGGTGGGCAGAACTTGTGTGTGGCACTGCTGGGCACCGATCATCAGGGCACTGATGATCAGTGCCCTGATGATCGGTGCCGATCCCGGCTATGACAACTGCCGGTTCTTGGCAGTACTTTCCTCACGATCTGACAGCGTGAGGAAAGTGCAGCCGAGAACCGGCATTTGCATTGGACACGGCTGATCACGTGGTAAAAGGCCGCTGTGATTGGCCTTTTACCATGTCACTTGATCAGCTGTGTCCGGCCGCAGTGCAGCCGTCATTCGGCTATCTGCGGTCGGCAAGCAGTTAAAGATAACCTCAGGAGACCTTCCAAAATGCCCAGAATGCACTGAAAAACAGTAAAAAAAAAAAACTATTTTAGACATTTTGAGAGAAATAGAAGCAGAGAGAGTAGTATTTGTTGAGATTAGCTGGCTTTTTTTTTTTTTTGTGGTGTTTGGATGTGTTCCAGCTCATTTCTGTGCAGAAATTATTGCAGCAGTGTAACATATTTTCTTTCATGCGAAACCTCACAGTATGGTGTACCAGGTCCATTTGAGTATCGAGAAAATGCTTTGCATGCATTTTTCATGATGAAAAAAGGCTCTGGACAGCATCTGGAAATGGAAGAGTTAAAAAACATTTCCAAACGCTTCTAAACGCGGTTGGCCACGTTTACAAGCGTTTGAAGCGCTAATAAAATGTACGCATGAATGCAAGTTTGGTGGGTTAAAAAAGACTATAAACTCAACTGCCTGTAAACAACATAGTGTACATGGACACATAGGAAAACATTAGCGAGAATTAAGGGGCTACTGAAAAGAAAAAAAAAAAAAAGCAGAAAAGCTCCTAAATGTGAGTTTATCAGCTGCAGTGTACATGCAACCTAATGCAGGCCATAGACGGGTCGGAAAAAAAAAAAAAAAAAAAAAAAAAAAAAAAATCGGCCGATTTTCGCACCGTTAGTGGGTTAATTGGTCGGCCATTTTTTGGGGTTTTGGCACATTTTTTTTAATTGGTAAAGTTGCAAAAGATTTGGCTGATTTTGCCAATCGGCCAATTTTCCCAGCAATGATGGGCAAATCGACCGATCGTTTTACTGATAAAAGAATCTGCGCATGAGCAGTGACCTGCAAGAAGAAAAGAAGAAGAAAAAGAAGAAGAAAAAAATAAGAATTCCAGCCCGCTATTATATTTGACATGAAAAAGTATTGCGGTTGCAACAATGTATCTATTTGTATCCGAATAAAAACATCTGTATCCAAAATGGATACATTGTTGCAACCGCAATACTTTTTCATGTCAAATATAGTAGCGAAGCTCTCTGCAAGGGACAGAAGTAATTAAATGCCAGCCATAGACGGGACGAAAATCGGACAATTTTTTTTTTACCGTTGGTGGTAACATCGGCCTATTGAACGATGATTTTTCGTTTTTTTTTTTTTTTAAAAAACAGACGGTTTTTGACCCGTCTATGGCCTGCATAGGTCAGTAATAAATAAAGATCAGCTGCAAGGAGACCAAAGGTAATGCTGGTGATTAATCCTTTGCACTTAACCTGGCTTTTTTTGAACAAAGAATCCAGCCTTCAGTTTCCAGATCACTCCTATAGGCCTACATTAATCACACATACTGTAAATAGGTGTGAATGACCCCTTAGAATTTCCCCTTAAAAACACACTAACTGCAGCCATAGATGTGAATCAGTAGTATAGGAAAAACCTGAAATTCATTTTCATGCAGTAAAATACATGTGAATGACTTTAGCTATATAGGCAAGTGTGAATGGGCATGGAGTATTTCTCTGTCCAGTGTCTACTATGCACACGTAGTGTATTTTTCATGCACTTCTATTAATTTTAGGACTTGTTTATGTCAAATGTACAAAAATATTGTCAATCGCATTTTACATGCAGTTTCACAAGCATCACTACAGCAATAATGCGCCAAGGTAGACTTTGTTGTTATTTTGGCTAGCATTGAAAATATGCACTAACAAGTTAGCACATACATGTATTTACTGTATATTTTGGTTCTTACAAACTCAAAAGGAGAAGTACAGACAAAGCTCATTTGGCTGTACTTCTCCTGTGAATCACAGGAGTGCAGTTTGTTCTGCACTCCTGTGACCTGCTGTCAGCTGATGTCATCAACTGGTCCAGATTAGAGAAAGATCCTGACTTTAAACTGTTACTAAACCCAGGACCCTGCATTCACTATATCTGGTCTCCCACAGTACACACAACATGGAAGTGCAATTATTTTAGTAAATATAAACTGCTAAATACCTTTTCTCATCAGCAGTTAAAGCAGTCTTGTGACGTCTATCAGTATCCAGCAGAGAAGTGGTTAAAGCTTGTAGGGGGAGTTTTCTTTTTGCTCTAGGAGGATGCAGAATCATTGTCCTCTGTCTGGACAGTGCAGATTGGCCCTGTGCTGATCACATGCACTCTCCCAAGAAAAAAAGAATCCTCTCTAGCAATACACACCAAAGTGAGCATGTGCAGAGTGACTCCACACAATATCAGGAGATAATAGGGGGATACTGGAAGAAGGGGAGGATCAGAGAAGACAGAATCAAACAGTGTTTTTACGCAGTGCAGAGGATTAACCCCTTAGGTTCCACAGTGCGTATAACAAGTATGTTTTACTGCGTATACAGATTGATCTTACCGTTGTGGGTTTAGTAACACTTTAAAGGCGGGATCCACCCAGATCGATGGACCAGCACCTGGCACAGCCTTTCAGCAATCTGCTGAGAGCCTGAGCCAGCTGCTCCTGCCCCCTCCACAGCCCATCTCTCCAGTGATAACAGGGTAAGAAGAGCAGGGCAGAGAGCTCTGACTGACAGACACCAGCTCTCTGTTCCTGGAGCACTGAGAACTGAGCGATCAGTGGTGCTTGATCGTACAGTTCTCAGTGTCTAAAACAAACCCCTAAACGTCTCTTTTAAAAAGTGTAATTCTGTGTTAGATATCTCAATCCACATTGTACTAGAACAGTGTTCTGTAATATAAGCGGTCACTTTGATCTTTGCAGCTTGGCCATTATAATGGCATGCTATGAGCACACTTATATTAGTATTGATGGACAGTCTTTTAAAGTAGCATGAGCAACATTCTTGCAAGGTGGGGGAGTCTTTGTGGAGCTAAAGGGAGGGATCTTAAAGCGACCCTACCTCTTTTTAAAAATGATTTTTCCTGCTTTATTTCCCCTTCCTCTGTCACATTTGGATAATATTATTAAGTCTTTTTACTTCATAAGGTTTTCATACTGTGATGCAGCACTTCCAGCTTTCTCGCCTAGACAAGAATGACATTGCCTCCCCCCTGTCTCGGAATCTGCGCACTGTTGTGCCTCTGGGCTTTGGGCCCTGGTTGAGCCCCGCAGCACAACTGTGTACACACAGGATCCTCGTGCATGCACAAAGACATGCTGGTATGGAGGTTCCAAACCTTGCCATATCTTCCAATCCCTTGGATGTGCGTAGGTGTGTAGCAGGGTGCTGCTGGGACCTGAAGGCAATGCAGAGCTTCAGCACATATGCGTACAAGGATGGCTATGTTGGGGCAGGGCCAAAGTCAAAGTGGTTCCACTTTTGGAGAGGAACTGAACTCTGAAGACTATGTTCAAAAAACGCAGGTGGATGGGGAACAAAGAACTAGATATCAGTATAGCCAGCAGCTCTTCCCCCCTTTACCAGTTGGCGGCATGGCCCTGGTAAGCAGTACCTGTGCGTTTGTGTTTGCAAAACATTTTCTAGATCACAAGAATATGTTTTTTTTATATAGGAAAGGGCATCAGAATATTTATCTGTTTATGTGTACTGGTAAACTTCCGGGCCCCCACTGTACAGGCAGAGCAACAAATTTATTTGATTCAACGGGGCTATAAATTGAAAGTTTTAGTACAGAGTATTGAAAAGAAAAAAAAAGAACCCCCCCCAAAACCAGAAAAAAAACAACAATTAAATCATCACTATATAGTAGTTAGTTCCTCTCCACGATCCTAAGTCTGCAAGGGATCCCTCACTGGCATCTGCTCACCAGCTCCCTCCTGTTGCTGGTCTTCAGCCACCTTCATTGGCTGGCGTGGTATGATGTAATTCCTGCGCATGCCAGCGACTGTACCAGTGATGCAAGCTGAGGCAGGTAGGTATATTTTTTGCATATATATAGCCTGCTGCTCGTAAGTATTTTTTTTGTTGTCTTCGTTTCCACTTTAGGTTGAAAGCCATTACATTTTTCATCCAGGTTTGATTAAGGCCATTTCAATCCCATCTCCTTGTGGTTATGAAAACCACAAAAGTGTATGAAATTGGAAGGATTTTGCCATGTGTATGGCCAGCTTAGGATTCCCAGATGAATTTCATGTACACTTGAACAGTGGTTATAGACTATCAGGGCCCATTCACACGTTACATTGCCCTAAAGTGGTTGTAAACCTATGAAATGGAAAATTAACAAAGCACAACCCTCTATAGTGTAAACTGGCCTCAATCCAAAGCACATACTGTTATTTCTGTCTCATCTCTCCTCCTTCCTCTGCTATCTGCATAAGTCATTCTAATAATTTATCTCAACACCAAGCAATGTGCTCTGCCCAATACCCCCAGCACACAGCAGTTGATTGACAACCTCAGCTGTGCATGTTTCACTTTGAGACAGTATAGAGGGGTGTGTGCCCATGCCATCCAATTAGGTCTCAATCTACACTCAGCTCTCCTCTCTGTGCTTCATACTCCACCCCCTGCCTCCTGAAGATCAGAAATGCTGAGTAAATGGAGTACTCTGAACAGCTGTACAGGAGAGGAGGCTGCAGGTAAACAAGTACAACTTATGTAGGAGTGTGTATCATCTGATGCTAGCCACTTCTTACGGTATATGTAAGGGTTTACAACTGCTGTGATTTACATTGCATTAAGGCAGCCCATTCTTTCTGAATGGACTAGCAGAACACCTGCCTCCATTGAAAAACGCACCTGCATCATTTTTTTTTTCATTGGAGTGCACTAGAACGCACGTGTTTACATAGTAGTGCAATACAATGCAAGTGAGTTTTTACTTACTGTATATGTGTGTGGCACTACCCCCTTGGGGGTTGCTAAGAATTTGGGTCCCTCTATAGTCCTTCGCAGCCAGGCAATCTGCATTCTCCATTCTCCACACAAGCTTGTATCCGAAGTCAATAATCAGTCCTTGAGCTTTGCTTTTAACCACTTCCTGTCCGGACACTTTTACCCACTTCCTGTCCAGGGCAATTTTTAGCTTTCAGCGCTATCACACTTTGAATGACAGTTGCGCGGTCATGCAATACTGTACCCATATGAATTTTTTACCATTTTTTTGAGACAGATAAAGCTTTATTTTGGTGGTATTTATTCACCGCTGGGATTTTTATTTTTTTTACTATGTAAATGAAAAAGTCTAAAAATTTTGAAAAAAAGTGTTTTTTTTATAAAATGTTGCAAATAAATAATATTTCATCATAAATCTTGGCCAAAATTTATTCCGTTATTTTTTTAGTAAAAAAAAAAAAATCCAAATTAGTTTATAACCAAAAATTATAATTTTTAAACATTTTTTTTACATTTTTATTTTATTTTTTTTATATTATTTTTTATTTTTATTTTTTTTTTTACATACTGTCACCCTAGCAGTACAGTGTCACCATGGTGACACTGTACTACTTGTGGGGGGTGATGAAGATTTTTTTTTTTTTTTTTACACTGATTGCTTTTACACCCATATAGGATGTAAAAGCAATCATTTCTCTTTCTCTCTGTCTGCATTCTTGCAGTCATTGAGAAATACTGAGTGAGCTGTGATTGGTCACAGCTTGTCACATGGTACAAGGCTGTTGTGAATAGCCTTGTACCATGTGACCTCTGTGATCATTCACAGATTTCACACGTAGTAAGCAATGATGTCACAAGTGACATCTTGCTTACTACTTTGCATGTGATCACTGATTCGCCAATCAGTGATCACATGATCGGGACCTCGTACAGAGGTCCCGTCCGACGATCGGTGTTTCACTGTGTCTGGAGGACACAGCGGACACCGGATCGCGGTGGTGCGCACTCCCAGGGAGCGCGCACAGCTAGAAAAGGCGGGTGCCGTTTAGGAACGGCAACCCGCCCCTCGACTGCCACCGCCCTGCCGTTTATAAACAGCAGGCGGACGGCAAGAGGTTAAGGGGATTAAGAACTTTGATAGGGTAAGGGGGGTATAGGATGCCCAAGGAAGCCGACAACTGAGGACAAACGTCCTGGAACTATTCACAAGCTTTCTCTGCAGCACAATCTCTGTTGGAGAGCTAGCCAGTACCTCCTTGATATATCACCCCAGACCCAAATGAACTTCTCTTCACCCAGCACTCTGGAGGTATCCCTGAACAGGGGATCCAGTTCCTGTCCCTTTAAAGAGGTGAACAGTCACTAGCTGGGGGATAATCTGGTTTCCCACCAGAGTGCTCCTTCACCTATCCGCCCAGGGGGTGTAGGTGGACTCACTCAGATCCTCTCCTGTACAGCTTGTGGAGCTGCTGCTACCAGGCCTATCTGTTGGGTTGCTCCTTCCCTGTCATACAGGTGGGCCTCTCTCAGGGGACCAGTGAGTTCCAAGCTTTCTCCCTTTCCAGCTCCAGGCCTCCAGGGGGGCCCCATCCCATTGGGCTTCCTTCCGCTCATCTACCTTTCTCCTTCTTCCACCCGACTCTCTGCACACTGGACAGGCTCACTCATATTTAAGGGCTATTCTGACCCCTTGCCAAGCCTCCTGTTGGGGATTAGTCAGATTCCCTTGAATATGCAGATCAGCCACTCCTTACAACAGCCCACTGCTTCTAGAACTGTCTCCAAAGTTCCAGGTGGGGATGTTTTAGTGGTCTGAGTCTGCAGAGCCTTCCAGCTCCTTACCAAACTTTGAACCCTCTGGCCATTACACTTGGGCTGCTGCTCAGCCCCTGTCTAAGCATTAGGATCTAGCTCCCCCTAGTTGCACTAGGAGGGTGCTACATGTGCACTGTGGTGCCACTCATAATGAATGGCAGTACACCAGGATGCACATAGAGTATATCCTCAACAGCTGGTTTAGCTACCATAGGATCGGCTATATTCACAGTGCTTTACACAAGCATTCAGAGGGCAGTAAGCTTTCCTCCTGAAGACCTTTATTTTTTTATAAATGGGTGAACAGCAATTTTACATTGCTGGACCAATAGGTGAGTTTGACAGGTAATGCCATCTGTCAAACTCTGTAGCCCAAATTAAAATTGTGTAGCTGCAAAGCTAAGCATCGTGGGCGTGCATGTGTACACAATGTCCAGCTGTAGTGTTAGAATGGGTGACTGGAGGGCACCAAAACCGTGGCTCAGCTGCCTGTTTTTACTGCTCTACAGCCACCAGGGTAAAAGAGCCCAAAGGCACCTTGTATTCCACCATCTGACTGTAATTTCCAGATATCATTGGACTCAACTGAAAAAAACGGTCACCTTTTTGAAAATAAAGGCTAAGTTCACTGTGTATTTATAATCAGTGGATCATAGGTGCAATGTCAGGCTCCTGCAGTCACTTCCTCTAGCTCCTGATCCTGGTGTGTTTGTGAATTGAGCCTATTTTCTATCTTCTCCTGTGTTTGAGCGTGGGTTCACACTGATGCGGTATGGAATTTGCAGTGGTTTCTGTGCGAATTCCTCACACAATCATACCGCGTTCATACGAACCGCTGCGGGTGTGTATGTTAACAACACCCTGAAATCAGTTCACAAAACGTGGTGCAATGTTTAGAATCGCATTGCATGGGTGTGAATACCCATGCGATCCAATTTTAGTGCAGACCAAAAAAAGGGTCCTGCACCTTTTTGGTGCGGATGCGGTGTGATTTGAGCCATACAAAATGAATGGCTCAAATCGCACCGCACACAATTCGTATGTGATTTACGCAGGAATGCGGTGGGGTTCCTGTGTGAATCACATGCGTTATGCCGCACCACAGAGGTGTGAACCCAGGCTGATAAACACAATCCAACATTCTGTACTGGAAAGAAACCTGTATCAAGAGTACTTGTAGGCTGCCTAGTTTTCTGTCTGTCATGCTAATCCTCCGGCTTCAGTACTCAAAATGACCTAGTATGCAGTTTACTTTAACTTTCTAAAATGATTGGCCCATTCATATTTATGTATTCTATAGTGATGTATTAACATGCTTTGTATACAGACAGCCCATTCATTGTGAATGAACTACCAAAGCACTTCAGTGGATGAAAAAACGCGCCTAACCCTTAGCATTGCAGGGCACTGCAACTCATGGAGTACTCTACTGTACACAGTGAATGGCACCGAAACGCATCACACATAAAGCAGATTCGCTGCCATGCTTTGCACAAACATGCGATCATGCAAACTTTCAGAATCGATTCCTCTAGCCACATACTAAAGGTGAATGGGGGAATTCTCTCTGCTGAGCTATTGTATTATGATAGCGTCAGTATACACTGATCAGCGCTGCTGGTTATAGCCGGCGGCACTGATCAAGTGAGGAAAATCCAACAAAGCGTTGGTACAGAACTCGATTGGTAGACTGAATTCTGTACAACCTCTCTGGCCATACATGGATCAAAATTGGGCTACTCCCTACTGAACCGGCTGAATTTTTATCCATATATGTCCGGCTTAAAGCAGCTAAAGAAAATGAAGGTAGTTAAGCTGGGCATAGACAGTTTGGAGCAATGGGACCATGTTTAGTCCACAATCAGTGATGTACATTTTATTAGACAGCGTTGATTGGGAGGGCAGAGTAAACAACACATTTATATCAAAGTACTATTTTTTATAAGGCAACATCTAAGGCTGGTTTCACACTGATCCTAGCAAAAACTCAGCAAAAATGCATGTGCGTTTTTGCAGCATTTATTACTGTTTGCGGTGCATTTTTACAGGATATGTGACTCAAAAAACACACCGCAGATGCGTTTTTGCTGCATTTTCCATTGATTTCAAAGGGGAGATGCATTTTTTTACCACACCAAAGCTGCCCCAGAAGTGCAGCAAGCAGGATTTGAAAAAATGCACATGACCCACAAACGGACCAGTGTAAAGAGTTCCATAGGAATATATGGTCACTTGTTTTTCTTCTGCTTTTTTTTTTTTTTTTTTACGCAAAAGTGGAAGAAAAATGGATCAGTGTGAAACTAGCCCAAAGGCCAATTCACGCTACATGCGTAATTTCAGTGTGCTTTTTGTCTGTATCCAAAACGCACAGAAAGTAGGTTATATGGTTGTCAATGTCATAGGTCACATCAGTGCTTGCATTTCCAGTGCGTTCTGGTTACCGAAAAAAAAAGTAGAACAGGCTGCATTTTTTCTGCACAGAACTGTACTGGAACACAGCAAAACGCATCAAAACTGCACCAAAAACATACATGTCCCTATTGAACCTCTTCACGCCGAGTGCACGCAAATGTGCAGCCTCCCAGCGTCTGGGCCTCGACATGTTCTGGGCCAAAACATGTGCTCATGTGCCCTGCGCGCTCCCAGCACACATGTTCGGTACTCACGGAAAGGACACGATCTCCACTTGTGATCGGGACCTTTCCTGATCATGTGACCACCGTGCCATCGAATCACTGCGGTCACATGACCCTAAAACCCAGCCCGCCTCCTGTCTCCTGAAACCCTTAAAGGGCCAGGAGGTGCTGGCGCCAAGGGGTTAAATTGAAGAAAAAGAGGGGAAAAAATTAACCGGAATGCATCAAAAACGCACCAGAACGCGTCAAAAACGTGCATGGAGAAAAGCATCCAGAAGGCACATGGACTGCGTTTCTATGGTGTGAACCGACCCTAAGTCACCGGTCACACCGCTGTGATTTAAAATTGCACGATGTGCAATTTCAGCGGGATTTCAGGTGCGATTTCTGAAGATTTATTGCTACTTGAGAAGATTTTCAACGATTTCTTGCAATTTGCAGTGCGATTTCCATTATATTCTATGTATGTGAAACCGCAACAAAACTGCAGAAAAAGTAATGCAATAACTACTTTAGAAATCACGTTGCAGTAAATCGCAAATGTTAAGACACTGACATTCATATACATTAGATGCGATTTCAGGTGCAATTTCATTTCCCAAAAGTCACTGGTATGACTGGGCACTAAGGCTGGCCATACGTTATACAATTGTCTTGAGAATTTTGCTTTAGATTTTCCAAAAAACATATAATATGAGGTCAAACCTAAACACTTTCAATTGTATCCAATTAGGCAGGCCCTTGCACTACATAGCTGAAGGTAAATTTAAAGGAAACTGGGCAGAAATTTGTAAGAAAATTGTATAGTGTATGGCCAGCCTAAGGGTTCTGTTTTTTTTCATCAGTTCAGACACATTTCCAAGAAAAAATGGCTTAGTTTACATCAGTTTACATCTGTTTTTTGTCCGTTTACATCCGTTTACATCCGTTTTTTGTCAGGTCCGTTTTTTTTTTTTTAATAGAAGAAAAATAGGGCTTTCTTCTGTTCAAAAAAACGGATGTCAATAGGTGCGGACATTAACGGATGTAAACAGATGATCATCCGTTTACATCCGCTAGTCTATAGAAATACCTGGGTGTCCGTTTTTCATCCATAAACAGACAGATGAAAAAACGGACATACGGAACGAAAGAGCTCTAAGGCTTCATTCATGCAGCGTTAAAAAAATGCACATACAAGTGTTTTTTTAATTATAGTTCTGAATGCAGCTGCATTGTTTTCAATGGAGCCATTCACACAGGTGTGCAAACATGAGCCGATTTCAGATCCATAACCCCAGGTTCAAATATATGTGGCCGTGCGGGCCGCGTCTTGCACGGGCACGAGAGCCCATTTATTTGAATGGACTCCCGTGACACGCAGGGAAGAAGTCCCTGCACTTCTTTGGAAAACGCAGCCCGACAGGAATCTCAGTTCCCAGCAGGGGCGGACTGACCATTTGGAAACTCGGGCACTGCCCGAGGGCCCAGGGTCAGTAGGGGACCCCATGAGATGCCCCTGGAACCTTTTTCATAGGCTTTTTTGAGTTCTGGCAAGGACACAGGGGCCCCATGATCCCCTATTGCCCAGGGGCCCCATGAGTTGTCAGTCCGCCCCTGGTTCCCAGTATGGTTACGTTTTCCAGTGCGGGCGGTGTGCCATTAGAACTAATGGAACCTGCCCGCAAGGTCCACATTTCTCTGTGCGGGAGGTGCAGCTGCACGGATTTTTGTGCGGATCCACAGCGCCACCACCCGCACAGATGTGAACCTAGGGTCACACAGAATTCAAAAAGCTTTGTCTAAGAACTTGTGCTTTAAGAGTTTACGCATAAAAATGCATGTATATGTGTTTGTAGGCGCGTAAATTAAGTCTAAACAAAAAGGAAAAAAATTTGCAGAAAAACAAGTTACGCATTTTAACGCATCTATACAAAAGTATTTTCCTGATCATTATGTAGGAACTTTTTTCCTATAAAACGCATGTAATATCAGTAACATTTTTACGGCTGTGTGAATGAGGACTAAAACGTGACCTTTCTTTGCAGACTTCAAAAGAAAAAAAACAAAAACATTCAGAAGATTAATCTGCTTCAAACTACAAACAAATGTATACTTTGAATGTAATATACGCCTAATGACTCATGTGCTTCCTTTCCTCTGTACAAGAGAACATGGAAAGAGGAAATGTACGGAATGTACTCTGCAGGGACAAAGACAAATAGCATAGGTATATGTCCCAGAGTCAGCCCATGTTTTGCTCTACATTTTGAAGGAGAATTCAGTGTGACATTAATCTGCCCTCTATGCATGCAATTTAGTAATTCCAGTAGCTGCAGTAAGGCGAGGCAAAGATTCAGCAGCATTTCTGCTTACTACCAGGTAATTCTTTTCTAATATAAAAGCTGATTGCAGTGCGATATAGAAACAATTGGCTAATAAGCCCCCCGAAACACCTGAGAGTTCCTACAAGTCCAGTGCTTTCCCTTGACCATGCAGATCAGAGACTCGAAGGCTAGGTTCACGCCTATGCACGTTGCATTTGAGCCATTTCTGCGTTGCGTTTTTTCACATGCATTTTGCTGGGGGGTTTTTTTTTTCCATTTTTTTTAATTATTGTTGTTGCTAGGCAGATTTAAACTGCAAAACACACTACATGCTTTTCTGCAGCGTTTCCATAGAACCAAAAATGCTAGTTTTGCGTATAAAAAAAGTGCCTGACCCTCTCCCAAAAACGCACCGGGTGAAAACGCGGAGATGTGAATGTGTCCCATAGGAAATCATGTTAATTGGACTGTAGTGCATTTCTGAAAAACGCAGTGGAAAATGCTTAGGTGTGAACCTAGGGTAATGGAATCTCTCTTCAGTATGCTCTGTTCCTGGTGGAAGCTATTATTATAGCGATACAGAAGCATGAATTATATTGTAAAGCGCTGAGCAAACTGTTGGCTCTATATAAATCCTGTATAATAATAATGAATACGTTTTTATTTTTTTATATTACAGGTACTTATATAGCGTTGTCAATTTACACAGCTTTACATATATATATTGTACATTCACATCAGTACCTAACCCTCAAGGAGCGTACAATCTAAGGTCCCTAATCACATTCATACATTCACATACTAGGGTCAATTTAGACAGGGGTCAATTATCCTACCATGTCTTTGGAGTGTGGGAGAAAACTGGAGTTAGGGGCATATTTACCACAAGGCAAACAAGGCACTTGCCTAGGGTGGCATTTTTCTGGGGGGAGCAGCTGCATTTTCCTGGGGGGGCAGCACCGCCCCCTGAAAGAAAGGATGGAAGAAGGGACACACGCAGCACAGGGACCAGGTGGGATCTGAGAGAGGCTGCTTGATGGTGTATGCAGAGCCTGACTCTTGTTCCTGGATGTCCGGAGCTGCGAAGGTGAGTGTCTTCTCTCTGACTCGGTCTCAGGTGGGGGGTCTGAGATGTTGTTGGTGGTCAATGTCAGGCTCTCTTCATGGGGTAGGGGGGATGTTGGTCAGTGTCTCTCGATGTGTGTGGGGAGGGGGGACGATTTTTGTGTTGCCTAGGGCAGCACGAAACCTAAATACACCACTGACTGGAGTACCCGGAGGAAACACTCACAGAGAGAACATGCAAACTCCAGGTAGATGGTGCCGTGGTTGAGATTTGAACCAACATCCCTAGTGCTGCAAAGCAGAAGAGCTAACCATTTAGCCACTGAGCTGCCTGCATATTCATTGTTTTCAATGGCAACAATCAGGTCATGTTTTCCACATTTGCTTGGCGGCTGCATTGATGGTGGCTACACTATGTACCTGTAATCATGACTTTTGCATGTATATAATAGGTAATACAATATTGTCACATTCAAATGGTTAGATAGGCGCAGTGTATGACTGCTCAGGAATTGGATAAAATGTGCGTTAGTTACTTACCTTTACTACATCCATTCCAAGGCTACAAAGGGGGTCAAAGTGGAACTAAACTCTCCCCTCAATCAACATGAACTATTTGTTTCACATTTCTTCAGTTGTTTCCTGGTTTCTGGCCTAGGCCAAAATAACATCATACATCCCAGGAGTCTCTATGGACTTTCATTCACTTACAGGAGGGGAGGAAGGACTTTCTCAGCTAAGCACACCCTCCTGCCTGCATGGCTGTTCGAAGGGCAAATGGATTTCAGGAAGTAAATGATACAGGAATCATTTGCCCAAATTCAAGATGGCTGCAGCTAGAAATGCTAGGGGGTTGTTTTTCAAAGTGATTTTGCCAAAACATAAAGCATGCAGGGGTGAGTTTTTTTATTTTTTGAATATTAAAAATGAGTTATTAGAGGTTTCAGTTTGTGGTGCTCAGATACCGTTCCGTTCCGCTTTAAGAACAGCACAGAAAATGAGGTTGATTGTTTTGGGATTTGCAGTGTGGCTAAATGTGGTGCTTTAATCAGGAGTTTGTTGAAATTGATATCCATGCTGAGAAGTTTGTTGATGTGGCGGCTATCATGTTTTATTACCATCTAAAACAAACAAATTAGTGCAGCACCTTCCTATTAATAGACACCTCTTACAATCCTAATAACCTAAAAATTCATAAATGTACACAAATATGCAAAAAAAATCACGTGTAAAGTAGTGAATGTATAAAGTCCCATATATCTTGATATTCATTTACTCTTTCACCACTTTATCTTCATTAGTCCTCATACACACTTGACAATTTTACAGCTGCTGTTTTTGGCTTTTGCCGTTTTTTTCTACAGCCAGTAAACCCCCCAGCATGTTCTCCTATGTGTCCATGCACACACAGACTGTAATCAACATTTTTTGGCTGGAACCAACACCCAGGACTAGTTGGTTTCTAGAACAGTTTTTTAGCTGTACAAACGCTCTAACGCTGAAAAACACCACAAATTGGTGTTTTGTATGGTTTTGTTACCAAATAAACATACAAAAACGTGAACCATTTTTTTGGTCAAAAAAAAGTTAAAACCTGCAAACGCAGGAAAACGCCGCAAAATGCCACTAAACGCCAATGCAAAAACATTAAAAAAAAGCCTGAAAAACTCACGATTTTAACATGACTTTACACCGCTAACATTACCAGCGTTCTCAAAACGTCCGCTGTGCATGAGGACTTAGGCATAAACCAGTGTTCCTCCACCAACACCCAGGTTGTGTTCTCACCTGGAGCTTTTTGATCTTTTTGCCAATTTGTGTACATTTATGAATTTTTAGGTTTGTTATTAGGATTGTAAGAGGTTTCTATTAATGGGAAGGTGCTGCACTAATTTGTTTTAGATTTTGAGACACATAGATAAGTGTGCAAAGGGTGTAAGTGACTTTAATTGCAGAGTCGGTTTTTAATTTAAATTAATTTTTTTTGGTTGCTCACGGGACTATCATACACATTTTATCCCCATCTGCAGATGAAGTTGGGAGATTGCGTTCTGTCACCTACTATAAAGCCCTGTACACACGATGAGAATATTTGACGAATGATTGTCTGTTTTTATTTTTTTTTTTGCACGCTAGTCTCATATCGAAAGTGAAGAGGGTACAAAATATGTACAACAGAAAATTTGGAAGTGATGGAATATATTTGTATTTTCGGGCGAAAACTGTACTGATTAAACGAAAATCGTACGAGAACTTTTTCTGTGCCTGTCCTTTCAAATAATTTCAGACGAAAGCTGTGTACTAGCAATCAGATTATCATACGATCGCTTCGAAAGTGGTATTTTTCATACGATTTTCTGATCATGTGTACTAAGCATTAGGCTGATGTCAGACGGACAACTCTGCTACTTGCATATTGTCACAATCACCAGAGGCAAGATTGTAAAAGGCTGCCTGTTTGTCCCTATGACATTGCTCCCTCAGTAGCTGAGGCAGCTCCCATTGCTAGCAATTCAAGATTAGAGCCAGCGACAGAGCGACATCTTGCTGCATCCGACTACAGAGGAAGCAACTCCATAGGAGAAGGCAGGCAATCTCTTTAGTGATCCTGCTGCTGGTGATCTGTCTCTATTGCCAGAAATCAGCAGTCAGGCTGCTTTCACAATGAGGAGTTTTTCAAGTGTTATTGCGTAAACAAAACAGAGGGCGCACCAGCCTTGTACATTACTTTAAAAATGTTCATATGAAAATAAGCACATCATATGAGACCGCTCTGTCCAATTCGCACTGCGTTTCTGAATGGTGATGAGAAGAGGCTAGTCCTCGAAACGCATCAGTCATTTTGGATGTCCATAATTCTCATCACCATTGCGAATTGGTCAGAGCGGTCTCATATAATGTGCTTATTTTCATGTACTTTTGTGAGTAAAATACCTTCTTTTAAATTTAATAAACATATTTTTAAAGGTAATGCACAAGGCCGGTGCACCCTCTTTTTTTGTTTTTCTCTATTAGTACTTTTGGAGTCCCCGGTTCTTTCAGGGCAGCAAGGCGTGCATATTCCAAGACATTCGTTGTGTGATCCCTATGACATAGAGTCCATCCCTAAGCGCAGGAGTATTTGGGTTTTCCACTTTCACATCTGCGTTAGCCACTTGCCCTCCTGAGGATTTACCCCCCTTAATGACCAGGCCTCTTTTTGCTACTCAGCGCTGCACTAATTCAACTGATAATTGCGCGGTCATGCAATGCTGCTTCCAAGCGAAATTTACGTCCTTTTTTTCACACAAATAGAGCTTTCTTTCGTTGGTATTTGATCACCTGTGCGCTTTTTATTTTTCACGCTATAAACAAAAAAAGACCAAAAATGTTGAAGAAAAACGATATTTTTTACTTTCAGCTATAAAAAATATATAGTAAACTCAAAGTTAGTTATAAATTTAGGCCAAAATGTATTCTGCTACATGTTTTTGGTAAAAAAAATCCCAATAAGTGTATATTTATTGCTTTGTGTGAAAGTTATAGCATCTACAAACTATGGTATAGATACTGCAATTTACGCCATTTTTTTGCTATACAGCGCTGCGCTAGTTTAACGGACAATTGCGCGGTCATGCAATACGATACATAAATGAAATTTACATCCTTTTTTTCCCCACAAATTGAGCTTTCTTTCGGTGGTATTTGATCGCCTGTGCGTTTTTTATTTTTTGCGCTATAAGAAAAAAAGGCTGACAATTTTGAGGAAAAAAAACAATATTTTGGACTTTTTGCTATAAAACCTGTCCAGTACAAAAAAACCTAAAAATCAAATTTAGTCATAAATTTCTGCCAAAATGCATTCTGCGACATGTCTTTGCTAAAAAAAAAAACCAATACGTGTAAATTAATTGGTTTATGTGAAAGTTATAGCGTTTACAAACGGCGGGAAAGATACTGGGATTTTTAATTTTTTTTTTTATACTAATAATGGCGGCAATCAGTGACTTATGGCTGCGATCAGCGACTTATGGCGGGACTGCGGCGGACATTCTGACACTGGGGGGGAACTGACATTGGGTCACTGACATCCCCAGTGACACCAATACAGTGATCAGTGCAAAAAAAACCCACTGACACTGTACTAATAGCACTGGGGAGGAAGGGGTTAACTTTATTATTCCGTGAAAGGGTTAACTGTGTGAGGGGAGTGTTTTACTAGGGGGCGGGGGTGTGTACTGCAGGGAACACCGCTGATCGGGAGAGAGAAACTCTTCTGTCCCGATCAGCGTGTCAGGAGCTGTCAGGGAACTGACAGAAAGCACAGCTACTGCAGCTGTGCTCTCTGTCACTGATTGCCGCTAATCGCCGGGACATAGCCGGTAACGACCGGCTGTGACCCGGCGACTAACATCCGCGGCCGTGATCGGCGGGACAGGTAGGGCGGTGGCGCGCTTTTAAAATGTGGTTTTGCCCAACCGTGCCGCCCTGCCGCCGTATTTCTACAGTGGCTGGGCGGCATGTGGTTAAAAAAGCGCCCGAAAAGCTCAAGAAAACAGCTTCCCTGTGTATGTGAATGTATGTCTATGTATGTTTTCACATTGAGGCGTTGCACTACTTGTAGCATTTTTTTCGGGCATGTTTGGGGAGTTAAAAAAAACGCACAATTAAAAAAAAACGCCCCAAAAACACCTGAAATCAATGGAAAAGCTTGGTTTTGGTGCAGTTTTACGTCAAGTCTCCTTTAAAAAAAAGCGGTAAAAACGCATATGTGCTTTTGAGGCGTTTATACTGCGGTGGATCAGTGTGAAAGTAGCATTAGGCTATCTACCACAAAAACACATAGGTGGTTTTACTGTGATTTTGCTGCACTTTCTGAGCATTTTTAGAGTACACGTGACTTAAAAACTGCGCCAAGAACAATTCTTAGAGGCGTTTTTGAGGCACTTTTCAGGCGGTCTCCATTGATTTCTATGGGAAGAGGCGTTTTTGGGGCGTTATTTTTGAATTGTTTATTGAAGCACATGACATTGTGGTGTGAATGGGATCTTAGGCTTGGTTCACACTCCACACGAGCTATGGGCTGCTTGTTTGGTGCCTGTTCCTGCACCCGCGTGACTTTTCTCTTGTAAGACACATGGTGCTGCCACTCATTCTGAATGGCACTCCCACGCATCTCATTCCACAACACAATCTTTGGGGGCAGCACACAGAAACCACATGGTCAAAACGACCATGCGGTTTCCCTGCCGATGCATTTTGGAAACGGTGCATGCACGTTTTCTTGTGTGAAACTCAGGCACAGCAGCCCATTCAAATAAATGAGCTGACGTACCCATGAAAATACAGGCTGCATGGCCCGGCACTTGTGTGAACTGGGCCTCAGGCATAAATCCATGTAGCCCATTTATTTCTATGATGGAAGCTGTACTGCTCTGAAAGGCTTGAGGATGACATTGGTCATGACCGCTATAGTGACTCTGTACACAAGTCCTTAGATCTGGTATGCTCTGGATGTTTTTCCTGAGGAATGGGTTTCTGTTGAACCAGATGACCTTGTTTCAGGGTTGACATCCTTGATGTTTAAATTAATCACAGTCCTCTGTGTCCACTGGCTGTAGTGCATGTGCTAAAAACCACATATTTAAATTGTTACTAAACCCAGGACCCTGCATTCACTATATCTGATCTCCCACACTACACAGAACATGGAAATGCAATTATTTCAGTAAATATAAACTGCTCAATACCTTTTTCTCATCAGCAGTATATAGCAGTCTTGTGACTTCTATCAGTGTCCAGCTGAGCACTGGTTAAAGCTTGTAGGTGGAATTTTCATTCCACTCTGACTGTCCTATGAGGCTGCATAACCCCTGACTCTCTGTCCAGACAGTGCTGATTGGCCCTGCGCTGATCACATGCACCCTTCCCCTGAAAAAAACAAACTAAAAAAACTCTAGCAATACACACTAAACTGAGCATGTGCAGAGTGACTCCTAGAGCTCTGTATTATCAGCAGATGGATTGGGGATTGTGGAAGAAGGGGAGGAGCAGAAAAGACAGGATTAAACAGCCTTTTTTACACAGTGTGGAGGATTAACCCCTTAGGTTACACAGTGAGTATAACAAGTATGCTTCACTGCATATCCAGACTGATTTTACTGTAGTGGGTTTAAGCCCCCGGTCACATCAAGTGCGACTTTGCATGCGATTTGCATGCCCTGCGACTTGCAAATTGTATGCCAAGTTGCACCCTATTGTCCACTATTAGAGCAGTCACATCGGTGTGGTTCTGATTTGGTCGGAGCCACACCGATTTCTGAAGTAGTACATGCACTTCTTTTGTTGCGATTTGCATAGAAATCTGTGTCAGATGTCTTGCAAATTGCAATGAAATCAGCAGGTCACGTGCTATTACACCCCAGTCACATCAAAGCCGATTTTGAAATCGTGCGACTTCACTGTAAGTCGCACAATTTCAAAGTCGGCTTTGATGTGACTGGGGTGTAATAGCATTTCAAGCCCGGGTTCACATATGTGCGGTATATCTCATGTGATTCGCACAGGAACCGCACCGCATTCCTGTACAAATCGCATGCAATTTGTATGGCTCTAATCGCACTGTACCCCGCACCAAAAACATGCAGGACCCTTTTTTTGGTCCGCACTAGAATCAGATCGCATGGGTATTCACACCTATGCAATCTGATTCTGCACATCGCAACGCATTTTGCGGACCGCTTTGGGGTGTTGTTAACTTAACATACACACCCGCATGCGGTTTGCACGAACGGGGTGCGATTCTGATGCGGTGCGGAACTCGCACAGAAAACGCTGCAAATTCTGCACCGCATCAGTGTGAACCAGGGCTAAAGCTGAATTGCAGGGATGCATATTTTTGAATAGTTACATTAGTTCAGGTTAGACCAATGTATGTGCCATACCTGGCTGATCCCTGGAAATCACTGTAGTAGGAACTACTACTACAATTGCCACTGACTTCCAGGTCCCGTGCTGTGTGGCTGCCCTGCAGCTTAGTAAAAGCATGAGGTCGCTTGTTTGGTATGGGCGCCATTCAGGGATTCCGTTGCTTTGAAGGGGATTTCCCCTCACTTTCTATTTAGGCTATGAAACAGGAAGTGAAGAGAAATTTCCCAAATAATGACACAAATTGCAAAAAACAAACTGATAGGGGTCATAACCCTCCCTTACTCTATCCAAAATAAAATAGAAGCTTTGACTTTAGTTCTGCTTTAAATTGTATGACTTGCATAGTTATTTTATAATACATATAATTTGGGGGAAAGGGCAGAACCTCTTTCAGATTTTTACTGCTGTCCAGGGCTCTGTTTGAGAGATTTATCCTCACTTCCTGTCTGGCTGACAATGTGTTACTGAACAGGAAGTGAGGGGAACTCTCCAGCAGCAACACATACCAAAACAGAACTGCTTTTCTTCCGTGGGTTAGGGCAATGCTAAAATCTCTGACAGATTTTAATTTTGTCTGTGTTCTTTTTGTGGGTTTTTACCTCACTTCCTGTCTAGTAAAACTGTTGTTGACAGGAAGTAATGGCGAATTACATTTGTAGGAGCAGTTGTAATCTTTTCCCACTCTTTCCAAAACTGGAAAAAAGTTGTTTGGCTTGACATACACTTTAAAGTGGTTGTTTAACCCTTAAATATACGCAGTAAAGTGACTGGTCTCAAGTGATACACAGAGATGAAACAAATCCTTCTGCATAAAGTTGTACCTGTTTATCTGCATTATTTCTCTTTTCTACATGCATTCAACTTACAAAAAATATACAGCTTTCTGAACATACAGAAAACAGGAGGTGGAGAGCTAAGTGACACTCTGCAGAGCTTAGTGAGGAGAGCTCTGAGAGCTAATTGGAGGAAAGAGGCATGTTCACAGGAACAGAGCTGAGGCTATCAATGTGCTGAAGGTCCCTCCCCTGTCACCATTTTTCTCTTGGTGTCAAGAAAACTTGCCAGAAGTGACTTATGCAGATAGCAGAGGAAGGAGGCAACAGACAGAAATGACACTTAGTGCTCTTAATTGAGACAAGTACACACTATAGAGCGATATGTTTTGTTCATAGTTCATGTCTTAAGTTTACAACCACTTACAACATCCATGGTGGATGTATTGCCTCCTCACTTCCTGTGTTAACCCCTAAAACAGGGGTCCTCAAACTATGGCCCACGGGCCACAAGCGGCCCGCCGAGGACATTTATCCGGCCCGCCGAGCAGGATCGTCCCTGCCACGAGGCAAGGGACTAGGGTTTGGCAGGTCGGGAGAGCTCGGCAGGGCTCGGGCAGGAGGGCGGGATCAGCAATTCTAGAACAGGGGAAGGTGGAATCAGCTTATGAACCCGCACCACTCACCTGGCCAGCTGACCATCTATTATGATCAGTGCATGCAACCGTCACGGCCGGAGGGCGGAGCCTAGAGCTGACCATAAAGAGGGGGAGCAAGAGAGGAGACTCCATCGCTGCATGTCGGGTATCACGGCCACGGACCCTAGATAAGTGCAATAGATGATCGATCTCCTCCCTCTCTCTTTCCCCCTTCCCTTCTCTCTTTC